>NW_008794082.1:1607573-1634369 GCF_000699145.1 Aptenodytes forsteri
TGAGCATGATGTCACATGGTATGGAATGTCCCTTTGGCCAGTTTGGCTGTGCCCCCTCCCAGCTTCTTGTGCACCTCCAGCCTTCTCAGTCGGTAGAGCATGGGAAGCTGAAAAGTCCTTGGCTAGTGTAAGCATTACCTAGCAACAACTAAAACATCGGTGCGTTATCAACTTTGTTCTCATCCTAAATCCAAAACACTGTACCAGCTACTAGGAAGGAAATTAACTCTACCCCTGCCGAAACCAGGACAAGGAGCACAGCTTACAGGCACAGACTACATCCTGTTCCAGTGCCTGCTCTTTGGGCTACATGATTTTAAATATAAACCAGTTTTCCTCACGCAGTTTACAGATATCACCTAAAATAAGATTCCCATTTCACATCTAAAATAAATTTCTAGATGCTTTCCTGAATCTCTTTCTTAAAAACAATTACATACATAATTCTGAAATATCCACAATTCCAGAACAGAAAAGTGAAGGCATTCCAAAATTAGACTTGCTTATGTACCACAACATCATTAAGGGTGAATAGCACACAAGACAACTTGTAACTTTACCGTTCTAGCTTTCCATACACTTCTCTACATGGCCAAAACCTTGACACAAAGCTGACTTTTTTTTTTAAATTCTTGGCTGTATGTGAGTTTAATAAGTAATGTAAATTGGGCAGGCAGGTGACCTTGAGCCGAGTTCCTCTGAGAGAAGCTGTAGCAGTGGTATATAGGAAGAAAAATTGTTCTCGGTCTAGGAGAAGGAACAAATAATTTCCAAGAAAATGGGACATTTGGAACTGCTATGAATGGGACCAGCTGTGATTGATCCAGTAGGATCCAGCTAATCCAGTAGCTTATTAGCAATGACAAGAACTCACAGAGATATCAAAAAACTTATCATCACTAAAACCAATGACCTGTGGAAGCAGAAAGATTAATCAATAAGACTGACTCCTAAATAAAAGTCACTGGCTTTTTATGTGGGCTCTCTCAGCTTTCTGTCCATTTGAGTTCCTGACAAATTAAAATTGTGACCCCAAAGGATGTGTCTTATACCTGCAGTTTCCAGAGGTGTCACAGCACTCTCCTGAATTTAGCTGCTCTTTCAAGGTCCCTGAAGAAAAAAAAAAAAAAAAGAAAAAAAAATATTCTAAAAATGAACTGGAGCACAATTCTGAAAAAAGGCTGAGCGGTTGGGCTCAGGACACCCCAGGCGGTCTCTGATAGGAGGAGGAAAAGAGGTGCCTTTTTATATGACCTCTTCAACAGTCCTGCCTTCAGCAGGCAAGGATAGTCAGCAGTGCCATTAAGAAGTCATAAGACAGCAGAGCAACACCACAAGCCATATCAAGTATTTTTCATGCCAGCCCACAAAATAAGCATAGGAACAACTTCAATCCAAAATTAATTGTGTTGTAGCTATGTCACAGGCCATTTAGGCAGCATTGTCAGAACAGTAAGATTTCTTGCTTGATCTTCTTCATTAGTGCTACGGGGTCAGATAAGAGTCCAAGATCTAGCCTGGATATAACAACTGGGCTAACAGCAGCCATGGACTACGTTTCAGAGCCCTGTGCAAGACATCCTGGCTTTTAACCAAGATCATCTTAATCAATGGAGTTAGAGAAACTCACTATTTTCCATCTGGTTACCAGTTTTCCCTGACAGATCTTACTTGTGGTTGCAGTATTGATGATACATCACACACTTGTACCATGACATCCCAACAGTGGTCACTTAAATCACTATTAGGTATCACAGAATATTATTTCTCTCTGAGTGGGGCATTGACATTTCCTTGTTAAAGATTCTCACCCTTAGGGGAGTTTCTATCACCGGAGCTATTAACAGTGATCTGGATCTAAATACTGTACTGTATTATCCACATCCAGATGGCATAAAAATGGAAATTTCTGTAAGATTCAGTCTTGACCTTTGGATGAAAACCATTCTTTCCCCAGTTACTGCCTGAGGTATTCCAAGGTGTTTCTCTTCAAGCATAAAAGCAAAATGGTGATTTATGATTAGCATAAGAGAAAAATAGCTTGCCCACAAGTTTATGACAGGGTAAGTCTATTTCTATGCCATCATTCTAATAAATCACAATGTTGCTACCTACTCATCCTTTCATGGGTAACACATCTGGGTGTTACTCCTGCACCCATGTTTCATTCTCGTCTCCCTAATTTTTTCTTTATATATGTACACATATATATATAAAAAGTATATAATGCATATTTCACATGAAACATTCTATACATTCCACAATTCTAAAATGCATATGCAGTAGTAAAGCTAAGCCCTTTGTCGTTAAAATATTTTGTCTTTGATTTAGAGGTAAAGTTTCTGTTGCATATTTAGAACAATTTGCTAGGAAGGCAAAACTCATCCTTCTTCGAAATGACAGCACAAAGCATACGTGTCATTTCTTTACTATTTCAATGCCCTTTTTTGAGGGTTAACCAGTAGCACAGGTTTTACAACAGTTCTCTGTACAGCGTAAAACTGGCAAGGACCTCTTATGAATGCAGGTATGCCTTTCTTGTAACTCCCAGTCTTGCTGTCTCAGGCTGTGCTTTAATTTCCCTGGTGGGCTGAGTTGCAAGGGGGTTTGGCTTGAAGGAGTGACTAAGAGAATATAAATATGAATAAGGTCATTGTGCTGGTTTTGGCTGGGATAGAGTTAATTTTCTTCACCGTAGCTGGTATGGGGCTGTGTTTTGGATTTGTGCTGGAAACAGTGTTGATAACACAGGGATGTTTTCGTTACTGCTGAGCAGTGCTTACACAGAGTCAAGGGCTTTTCTGCTTCTCACACCACCCCACCAGCGAGCAGGCTGGGGGTGCACAAGAAGTTGGGAGGGGACAGCTGACCCCAACTCAACGAAGCGATATTCCACACCATATGATGTCATGCTCAGCATATAAAGCTGGTGGAAGAAGAAGGAAGGGGGGGGACATTCAGAGTGATGGCGTTTGTCTTCCAAGTAACCGTTACGCGTGATGGAGCCCTGCTTTCCTGGAGATGGCTGAACACCTGCCTGCTGATGGGAAGGAGTGGATGAATGGCTTGTGTTGCTCTGCTTGCGCGCGTGGCTTTTGCTTTACCTATTAAACGGCCTTTATCTCAACCCACGACTTTTCTCACTTTTACCCTTCTGATTCTCTCCCTCATCCCACTGGGGGGGAGTGAGGGAGCGGCTGTGTGGTGCTTAGTTCCCGGCTGGGGTTAAACAACGACAGTTGTATTCTTTTAGTAAGTGGAGCCATCTGTTGCCACATCTAGAAAAATATGTGTTTGTATGGAAGTCTGTTGATGATGTTACAAAACATAGTCTCACCCACTTCTTTTGGTGACACACAATATTATAATTCAAGTTTAATATATCCATTGTCTGGATTGGATTTGGAGGGGGACAGGATTTTTTTGGAGGGGAGAGGGGGGATCCTCACATATTGCTGCGCATCATGAGCTTGTTCCAGCTCCCACTGAAATTTCTACAAGTCTTTTCATAGGTTCCAGCAGCTGTACTTCAGTCCCAATTAGGGTGCAAAATTGCATTCCATTATAAGGAAAACTCCTATCAAATGTATTCAATAGGAGTTTTCCTTGCAAGAGGACTATAGGGCCAGTCTTATGCTGATATTGCCACTGTTGTAGCTATATCAAAGCTATGCATATGCCATTAGTCATATCTGCAAGCACCATACAAGACTCAGTATGCACCACTGTACAACAGGAGTCAAATTCTCAAGCTCTTGCTCAAGACAAATCTTCTAACAATTTCAATGCATTTTTTGGGTAAGGTAACCATCTGTATTCTGCAACTTATACTTAGATAGCAAAATAATAAAGCATATGCTAAAATCCCAAAGCCTGTTCTTATAGTTAAATATTTAATTTTGCCTTGTTGGATAAAATGTGCATGCTTTAATATTTTGTTGAAGTCACAGGCCTGGAGACAGGGATCATCTAACTAAAGAAAAGTAACATTTTTATCACTTCAGATACCTTGCACAGGTAACTGTATATGAAGTCTTAATAACAACGACTGTGTGATGAAATCACTTTTTTTTTCTTTTGCAGACATTAAATCTCCATTTACTAAAGGAAATTTACATGCATAAAAATATGGCCTGTTATATTTGAACTCTTAAAGCATATGCTAAAATCCCAAAGCCTGTTCTTATAGTTAAATATTTAATTTTGCCTTGTTGGATAAAATGTGCATGCTTTAATATTTTGTTGAAGTCACAGGCCTGGAGACAGGGATCATCTAACTAAAGAAAAGTAACATTTTTATCACTTCAGATACCTTGCACAGGTAACTATATATGAAGTCTTAATAACAACGACTGTGTGATGAAATCACTTTTTTTTTCTTTTGCAGACATTACAAATCTCCATTTACTAAAGGAAATTTACATGCATAAAAATATGGCCTGTTATATTTGAACTACTTCCATTGCATGATCGTTCAATGCTTATTGTTTTCTATCCATTTTATTCATTTAGGTCCTCCAAGCCAGTTATAACTCAGTTAATTTTCAAAATATCATCTTCTGTTTGGTATCATCATGACTCTATGACTGTGATTATCTAGCAGTAAAAATAAAAATTTGATTAATCATTGTAGATAAGAGAAACAAATTCAAATGTAAGTTGTTTTCTGACATCCCTTCATTTTATTGAAGAAAAGCATGTGAATTAAATTAAAAGTATTTAGGCCATTTATCTAGTTAATGTGATTCTCAAAGATCATTTGGTGTATGTGATAATATATAATCAATATAGCCTGCAAGAGCCAGTCGAAGCTCTATACAGCACAATCCAGGAGGTCACAGGGATACACAAGTGTTCATTTGATTTGGTTTAGCTTTTAATGATGTACATCAGTACATCAGCACAGAGTTATCTTGAAGTCGACTTCACCAGAAAATGTTCTTTTCAGAAAACTGAAAATAACATTGATGACTTCTGTTAGATTCAGGAGTTGCTGTGTTTAAGTAAAACTTGGTTTAATTAGAAAGTTGGATAAGAAATTGAGACAAGCCACATGCTTACTAGTAACAATGTATAATATTTAGTACACAACTTTTCAAAACCCTAGATGCAACAGAGTTTGAAAAGACTGAAAGGAATTCTTGTCTCCTTTTTTAGAAATAAGGGAAGGTGGCATTAAGAGAGCTTATTCCAACTCTTTCAATCTTGTATGAAGAGTTAATAACAAATCTGGAGATTTACCATCAAACTCAAGACCATGGTATCTCCTAAGTGATTTTCGCAAGAGCTAGCCGATTGTCCCCAGCAGGTCTACAGTTTTACAATGGGTTACCTAGCTGGCCTGTTTGAACACATCAGCCTTGTTCCTTTTCTCTTCTTTAATTTCATGGTACCATTTTAGAGCCTCACCCTACCTCACTGCTCAAAAAAAAGTGCCTGTTGTGAAGCCAAATTTTCGGTAGAACAGAAGTTTGTCAGAAATGTAGTACCTGTCAGATTACAAGTCCGGACAACATGTTCTGCTGGACCATATTAAATAAAGACATTTGCCAAAAGGGTGGAGTAGACTGATGTAGTGTCAAGCTCATTAATGTTGGGGTAGCGCAGAAGATGGATATCATCATGTTCAACCTTGCATTAGCAGCATCCATTATTCAATAAATTATTAAATTAATAGACAGATGGTAACAATAGGCGTATGTCCTCATTTAATTAATTAATGAGAAGGAACTCAACTTATGGTCATCTTATGTCTATAGATTTAATAATTTATAGAATAATAATTTATTGATTCCTCACTATTTCTACAGGAGATAGAATTCTATTTCAATAACCATCCGTTCTTGTCGGAAGCTATTATTACCAGGCACTCCGGTGGCTACACATGCACTAATTGCGAGATGGACTAATCCTTTTGCAACTCCATTCTAAATGCTGGGACTGGAACGCATTACAAAAAAAAAAAAGGAGAAAAAAAACCCCAAACCAATACTGAAATAGCCTTACAGCAGCACAGTCACAAAATTGACCTCTAAAGAAATGAATGGATGAAGGGAGTAAACGGTGTTATGTTTCATTAGTTTGAACAGAACTCATTCGGCTCTTGTTGATTAATTGAGCTTTTCTAATTGAATAAAGTGCAGATTTGTAAAAAAATATATTTTTGATAGGCATTATCAAAAGTGGAATAAAAGCTCTTTTCTAGTTAAAAATATTCTTTTTATATTCAGTCCTGTGGCTTACATTACAATATATTTTGATATGGCATCAAATAGGCAAATTGGGAAATACTCAGCACAATTATTCATATATAATAGCCATTTTCCTACTTTTGAATTTTATTATTCAAGTTATGGTAAGTTCTCTGAAGACAAATGACACCTCTCCCATCATTCACTTTACAGAGAAATCTGAAAAGCTAGTTAAAATTTATGATGTTTTTGATTTAATTATACATTTTGGCTGAACTATTTTGGGGTGTATAAAATGATAAGATTTTGCTGGTTGCCAGTTTCAGGCTATTTGTATGAATCCGTAGGGACAAGATGGGCTGGAAAAGTGAATGAAAAAGTTGGTTTTCTGTCCAAAGATACAGTACATCCAGAAATAACATTCAAAGCATGTCTCTAAAGTGACGTTTCCTCAGAAAAAGGATCCCAACTCATTCTGAAACTTTCAAAAAAGAAAAAATCGTTTCTCCAGAGAAAGAAGGAAGGGTCGATTAGTGCCATGTAATATTTGGGTGACAGGTGTAGGACTAACGAAGAGAAGCATGGCACGGCTAAGGGATACTGCATGAGACATTGCAATTTAGACTGACCCTTCCTATTATTCCTCTTGAGGTGGTTAATGAAAATTTTGGTGGATTTTATAATGAACTTAGGTCCTGGCCTAAATAATTTGGAGTGTGGTCTATTAGCAGGCAGACTTAGGTGTTAAGAAATCCAGGCCAGTTAGAAAGCATCCAACAATAGAAGAAGGAGCCTTATTATGTTTCTCTTCACTGCAACTCGTTTCTGAACAACAAATGCTGCTACAGCTGAAGTAAACCACAGAAAACTCCACAAATAGAGCAGTTAAAAGCTCAACAGTAGAACCAAAACTCTCCAGAAGCATGGAAGGCAAGTGAAAAAGATTTAAACGCTGCTTCTCTCTTTGTCTGCAAGCATTGGGTGAAAACAGAAAAGAAAAGGGAGTGGTGTTATTTCTGACAATAGCTGACTCTGAAGCACTTGATGATTTTGATAGTTTTCAGTTAACTTGGCAGAAGAAGTTGTATTGAAGCTGTATTACACAAATTTGAAGAGAACTGCGCTCTATGTAAAAGGAAAGGTGAGAGACATGTTTTTAAATGGAAAATACAAAAAGTACAGAAGCCTATCTTACAATTTTGCAGGTGTTAACAGAGTTCTTTATAAGAAACTCAGTTGCTGTTGGGATGGATCTGGGATAAAAACCCTCAGATGTGCTGGAAGACCCAGAGTCAGGTTTTGGCACAGCCAAATGAAATTAGCTTTGTAATAGCAGTCATTTAAAGCAAACTGAAGTTTCTCTATTAATCTAGTCACAGTGCTCTGACACAATGTTTTGACACTGTCACAGTGATGGAGAACTCAAAATAGTACAGGAAAACATCCTAAGGAAGAAAGACATTGAGAGCTTTTGCCAAAAAGTCAGCTTTTGCCAAAAAAACTCCCTCCTACAGCCTATGAATGGCGACCAGTGGCAAATAACAGAAGCCAAGGCAATACTACACATTTAGGGAAAAAAACAAAAACAAAACCATGCAAAAACCACAATAAATAATAAAGCTTTTCAACTGGTCGAGAAATAGCACAGTATGCAAACGATGGACCAAGTGGACAAGATAACTGGAGATTTACACAAGAGCTGTTCATAGAAGCAAAGAATATGGTTCAGTAGAAGATGAATAACCAATAAGGCCTCTATTAATGTTAAATCAAGAAGGGTTTCCAATGCAATTCATGTGGCAAATGAAGAAGTGTTTGTAAAAGCTACAGGTAGGAAGGAATGAGTATGTAGAAGAGGGAGATGATCTTACCTCCATGAATCAGTAGGCAAACAAAGCAGAAGGGCATAGAAGAAGCACCATCCCACTCCCCCAGACAAAACCAGAAGTGAATATATCCAATATTTGGCTAAACAGTATCATGTCTTCCATCTCAGCAGGTTAGTTAAGCATTGCCAGGAAGGCTAGCCAAAACCCATGAGAATTTTAAGGTCCTATTTCTCATAACTGGGAAGCCCTCTGCAGAACAGAGGACAGAGATGGAAATGCCCAGCTTGAGGTTGCTAGGAGGATTCATTTATATTGAAAGTCCCAAATAAGTGGAAAAGAAAAGTAATTAAGAATTTGATCACATGGTGGCTTGACAGTTTCCCCCTCAGACTTTATCAACAATTCTAGTGCTTTTTACTTAGTAGGTTTGATTTTATTGAGAGGTAGCTAACTTTTATTAAAAGGTATACTGAAGAAAACATGCTAAGTTTAGAAGGATATGAAAATGATATATGATATAAAAAAATTTGCAAGGATTTTGTGTTAAGCAAAAAAATCACTAAGACTGGTAGCACCAGGGAAAAAAAACAAACCAACCAAACTGAAGAAAAAATGAACAAAAGTAGGTGTAGATTTGTTGCTACTGTTGATTGAGAAAAAACCCCAACACCCACCCACTCCCATAGCTCCCAACTCCTCCATCTTCAAAAGAAGAAAAAAGTAGCAAAACTAAGCAACAGGCAAAAAAAAAAATGCTCAACCAGCTACCCAAATAAACAGCTCAAGAGTTTCCCTGGAGTAATATTGTCCCTCTCTGCAAAGAAGTAGATGCTACAGGTAAGGAAATAATTGTGCAACTCAAATCTACTTTCACTATTATTGTATCCCCACAATATCTGACCACTGCACACAGTTTAATGGGCATGAATTTAAGCAGAATGAAGGTTTAGACATGTCACCACAGCTATGCACTATTACCCATCTGAAGTATTGACAGCAAACAGTTTCAAAATATACAAGAATTTTGTAAGAAGGCTGCAGAAGCAAACTCTAACATATATTTAGGTCACATAATTACAGAACAATAATAAAGTGCAAGTTGGCCTCTGCTGACATTCTCTTCCCCAAAACGGCCTGTGTAAGATGTTCACATCACAGTCCCTAAAGATATGAAAATGAAAATACCTAGAAAAAAATCCCAGTTGGATTTGGGGTCCCAGAAATGGTCACAGCTTTCGCAGCAACACTATAAAGAGTAATGGCTATAAACACAAGTGGAAGTAAAAGAGAAAGCCCGTGGGAGTTGTGAGATTTTCATCCCAGCCCAACAGTAGCAAAAAGACATTTTTTCCAAATTCCAATGACAGACAAAAATGGGCAAAGAGCTGACTTGTCCTAGCCAAACAGCAACCACAGCAGGCTGAGCCAGCTGAATCCCAGGACGCAGCACACCCGAAAAGAATAGTCTTAATGCTTCTTGACAGTGTGATAGGCAGTATTTTAAGAGAAACTCACAAGCCTGCAAAAGCACACAGAATCCCAGAAAATAATCAAACTTTCATCATGAGTTTGACGAATACAAAGGTTACAAGCATTAGAAATTCTGTATTGTGTTGTGTTTGGTTGGGAAAGGAAAACTCACATTTTTAGGAATATGCTAGTTAGAAAGACTGATGTGCAGACCCAGGTGACACCACAACGTATGGTGAGAAAGCTGATCTGAATTAAGCTGGCTTCTGTGAGAGGCACCAGCAGAGCTTTGGGCTCCATTTCAGGAAAATAAAGTACTCCAATTTACCTCTGGTGAAGAAACCACTTAAAGACATGCTTAATAATAAGTGATTAGTCTTAATGACTTCAAATCAACTTAAAACAAAATTTAAATAATTTCTGGCTTAAGAATAGGAAAAAAAAAAACCTATCAAAAATCTTTATATGTGCACAGCACCATACATTTTCAAGTAGCAGAGTAACAGCACCTCAATTTTTCTTTTCTTCTGGTGTCTCACTCCCTTTAACAGCTGTAAATGTACACACTAATTGCTAGAGGTGATTATTTTGACTTCTTTTTCCTTTTTCTGTTTTTTTTTTTTTTCTTTTTTCCTGTTGTTCTGGGTGACTATCACAATTGGACACACAAATTAAGAGATTTAAGGAAAAAGAAACATGCTCAGAACTGTTCAAAGGACATTTAAATTAGGTTTAAGTGTGTAATACTCTAATCCTTACCAAATTAAATCCTTGTTGCTTAAAGATGTTAGAAATAACATGAAGTAAACATATACAAGTTATGAAGTATTCAGCAAGTTTTTTTAAGGAAAAAAACTAATATAAAAAGCAAATTAATTAACTTTCCTTGTAAGTAGTAGTGTACATCCTGTTATTAAGTATACAATTACTGTGTAATGCGCACAGCTGTAAAATATTTAAACTGTTTTTCACTAATTTTAGTTTGGCAAAACTGCAAGATTTCTGATAATTTTAGCATTGTTAACATGATGAGGTAATTCTCCGACAGACATTTGGAAAGGACCATCATACAATTATCAGAAAGCTTTCTTCTCTTCATGAAGAGAAGGGTAAAATTTCCAAAAGTGCCTGTACTACTTAGAAGTATAAATCCTACTTTGAAAGGCAGGTTAGCTGCTAGTAAACTTAAGGTTATACTGATGCTCAAAAGCTTCTTTCATGACCAACAAATTCATTTAACATTTTCTCTCGACTCCGTTGCCATGTTTCAGCGGTCAATCCCTTCTGCGTGTCTCAAGTAACAGTTTCTACGGCAGATTCATCAGAGAAGCTTGTGCACACAAGCCTCAGTTGCTCCATCCATTTGAGTGCCAGCTTGACTTTCAGTCTTGGTTTAAGCCAAGAAACCATTGAACAAAGCAGCGTACACCCCTTGCTCTAACTGTACAGGGCATTGACCTTCAGCAGAGGAGTGTCAACAAGTAGCTGGAGGGCAGTAATGACTTAAACAGCCACAGCAAGGTTCACCCTAAGTTTCTGCACTGCTTTCACCATGCCACGATTGCTTTACCAGCAAAAGAACGCCAATAGATGTTCTTAGTGTGGATACCAGTTTAGTGACCAGTCTGTGTATCACAGTGACATTCCCTCCAGTACAATGAAACAAGTTGCCCCAATTTTGCTAGTGTGGAGTTACTTACATAATTTTATTTTAACTTGACACTTCTGCTGTCACCAGTGTGTGGGCGGAGGAGATGCGATTCTCCTCCCTCCTGGTAGCTACAGCTATTCCAGAAGAACGGTGCAGTGCAAATATTGCTAAACCAGGATGAAGGGATATAACCCCTGTTCTGTGGGTGTAAACAGGAGGAACAAGTTCTTGCTGAACACCGCATCTTCCTATCAATGCAAGGGCATACACATTGGGTACAAGAAAGGCTCAACTCAGGTGATTTTGAATGCTGGTCCTTAGTTACTTTGTACAAAGCCGAAAGACAGAATCTCTCCGCCAGCTGCACTGGATATACTCCGAGAGCTGCTTCTCAGACAAAATCTAGCACAAGAGATGGACAACTTTTGCTAAACAAGAAATGTTTCTAACTGAAATTTCTCAAGCAGAGGTGGCAAATAACTGAAAGTTCACTAGCAGTTTTGTTTGGATATCAACTGTTATCTCAGCATTATAATCCAGCTCCTAGTTTGAAAAAGCAAGCTGTGAAACAAAGACAATACACCATTATTTTTGCTCTGACTGTACAAGCACACATAACACCATGAATTTTAGCCAGTACTGATCTTTTCCATGGTTAATGATTTCTTCTATTTCTTCTGTTTCTATGACAATACTTATAGTATAGGTCTAATTTCTGCCTGAAACCTGACTTTTTTTTCCCTAAAAAAAACAGGTGTGGGAGAAAGAAACAGGTCTAATTACCTGAACTCTAGCTGTATTCAGTTCCCAATCAGAATTTAGCGTAAGAGTTTAGATAGGAAAGATTATAAAGGCAACAAACTTGAGTATAAACCTCAGAGACGTATAGTGGAGCTCACTCAGAACTAGAAGCACAAAGCTCCACAGATATGCAAACTACCTGCATGCAAAATGAGGTGTACCTACATGAGCTGCATGGTGTAGAGTGGACATGCTTCAATATAAGGGCTACAAAAGCAAGGCAAGAAGGGAAAAAAAATCACTCATTGCTCATTAGTGTCCCCTCCAGAAGCCTGGGGAACATTCATACTCTTTGAAGGTATTCATATTTAGTCACCCAAGAAAATACACAGTAGCCACCCTGTAATAACCTGAAGATGGAAGAAGAAGACATTTGACAGGGAGGACCAGAACGTGTCAGGAACATAACAAAGGTGATGAGAACTGTGAAAAGGATCTAATAGACTTCTTGTAAAGTACAGAACACCTTGGAGATAAAAATCTCTAAGTAGAATTTGAAGCTCTTCTAGTTTCTCTGCATCCATAAAATATAAAATTTGAGGAAAAAACTCTTTCTTCTCATACTCTGAACATGTTATGTAATTGACAGCTGTTGGTGACATCTAGTCAGGATCAGTGAATTAAGCAGAGAATCTTCCTACTCACACAGCAAGTCAACAGCACTGTCAACAGTTCAGGCCACTCCAGGCTGAAAAAACCAAACAACCAAACAACTCCAGCCACAAAGAATAATTAAAATTTTTTAATTCCAAAAGAAAGAGGAGGTTTTAGTCATATTCCTGTTCTCTCCCCCTACAAACCAAAAGTATCCTGCATTTGCTACTTACAACATAAACAATATCTATGTAATGTAAATACTGGATGACCGAGACACACAACCAGATGCACCATACCATGACATGCTATTGCTAAAACGTGGAAAAGGCCTTTGTATAGAAAATCATGATTAAGGAAAATGAGTCACCTGAGGGAAGCCACTCACAGAACGGTTTAAGACAGGCATTTGATGACTGCTGAAATCTCCCCACAAACAATTATGAAGGATTAGCTACAGAATTGTCATTCTGTTTGCAGGTAAATGTTTTAGGCTTTGGAGACACTAGGACTTGCACAATGTATTATTATCCCAGCAATATAACTATTACATTCAAAAGACTTATTGCTGTTACTGGGAAATATGATTTAGATTCAATATAGTTTATAGCTATAAATTCAGTCTGGAAACAAGCAACTGAGCCTTTGTTAGGGGGTAGGGGTACAAAGACTATGAATAAAGCTGTGAGATTTGGTTTGGATGGGTATTTCTCAATGGATATGTGCACAGATTGTTTATAAAATCTTATTTTATTTATATATATATGTGTGTGTGTATACACACAGAGGCACAGGGTAGCATCAAGAGCAACTGAATGATTAAGAAAAAACTATGAAGAAATAGCTCTGAAATCCTTGAAGAAAACCAGTCTTTACTCAGAGATCCCATTCAGTCTCTATACCTTCACTTTCTATTCTCCAGGCATCTATCTGAAGTCCAGTTACCTGCGGTCTCCCACAAGAAGGTGAGCAGCAGATGGCCAAATTTCCAAATCATGATTTATCCATCCATTCCACCCCATTTTTTCCTCTTCAATATCCATCTTGCCCATCCTCCAGGCTCTGTCACTTTGAAGAGACCTCGAAAATACAAAGCTACCAAGGTTTAAGAATTATCCCTTCACTACTCTGCTCATGGAGATATGGTGCTTTAAGCTAACTTACACCAGCTAATGCAAAACTCTTTTACTTTGCGTGAAAAAGGAATATGAACAATCCTAGTGACTGCTTCTTAGATCACGTGCACTATGTCCTCAAAATGTCTTTACCTGATTTTTGATGATGAAAACAATTCACATCATCAAATCAAGATGCTGTAATTAGCTACAAAGAGGAAGAGAGACTGTAGGTTGGGTATTTCTAGGTCTGAGATTCCCTTGGACTACTATCTCCAAAAAAGAGAAGGGGAGGGGTGTAGAGTTGAGGCAGGATTTTGCTGTGCCTCTTGTTAACGGGACCACTGTTCAAATAACTCAAAAATTGGTGCTGGTAGTTTGCAGTGGGCATTCAAGTATGACACTTCTTGTTTTTAATCAAAAATATACTTGCAGTGGAGAAAGACATCAAAACACAGAGTGCTGGACAGAGTTTACTAGGGAAGTAGTTTCTGTCCTACTCATCAGTGGTTGGAGAATGATGGAGACAGGATCCTGTGGTGGTCAGACTGCTAGCCTTACAAAATACAGCCTCTGGCAGCATTACAAGAAAAATGACAGCTGAAAGAACTTTGATAATTTTAATCTTTTGCTGCTTCTAATTCATACCAGAATACACAGATAGCCAAAGCCAAACAAATGACCAGTGGGAAAGTCAGAGAATACGTTAGCTCTGAGCAGATGACTATAGTATTTACGGTGTGGCAAAGACACTTCCCCACTCCTAGACAAGCCACTGGATGCTCAGAGAAACCTAGTCATAGAGAGAGACAAATCACTGCTAAGAGGAAATGTTTATTAAGCACATCCTAGCCCTTGTATAATACAGACACCAGCAAAATCAACCCTAAGTGTTCCAATACCAGTTCAATAACGTTCTCTTATTCTTTCCAAACAATTCTTTCCATGTCCACATACTGCTTCCCAGCTCGGTCTTATTCAGAATACACCACCTTCTTCTTCATACACTCCTATACCTATAATTGGCATGCTCTCAGGTTCCTAGTCTTTTCTTGGAGCAGAGGTTAATCTTCCTTAGAGGCTTGGCTTTTATTCCTGTTTAATTTTGCTCAAGAAAGGTCTTCTGCATTTCACAAAAGTGTTACATGAAACTGCTTTGGAAATCAAGTGGTGATTCTCAGAGCACATTACATTTGATGTACAGAAAAACCTCAAGGAATATTAAAAAAGGGTTTTTTTAAAAAAAAGCTCATCTATTTTTGTTTTTTAGGCCAGTAGTTTTCAAAATGTCAAAACTTATTGCTACAGAAGCACAGGAGAGATGATACATACTGTGTCTAGGTAAAGCCTTATTGATTTTTGCAAACTTAAATAGATTACAACATTACAGCATTACAAGCAGCTTCTTTTGTAGCTCATTTCCCTACATATATGCATAGTATAAAACCCAGCTTATGAATGTAATGTTCATAAACGTCAGTTGTTCATTTAATGAGCAGGTGGCTGTTGCTTTGGTCTGTGGATGCTGGGGAAATGCATGTTAACCTTTCTGAAATTGAGTAAGGAAGGACAAGATACTAGTTTAAATACAAACCAGGGCTAAATTCACATAGCTTGTTCTGAAGGTATTGAGCGTTAGCTGGATAAAACAAGTTCTCTTATTTTGTTTCATGCTGGAGATTAGGGCTGTCAGATTTAGCTGAGTGACTGGTAGCAGAGAGTATCAAAAGAGCACATGAGTACAAAGCAAGGTGAAGGCATGTTACCCGGTTAAGCCCCCGAGCATTGCTTAGCAAGGATGTCACCAGACAGCCAGACCAGACTGGCCAAGAGGGTAATGCCATGTAGTGTAAGAAAACAAAGTGGCTTTCTCATCTGCCGCAGACAGGGTCTGCTTCTGGAGTGGTATTAATGGAATAGCAGTGAAGCAGTCTTGAGAGATTCGGATACTATTTATGGAGCTGAATGGGAGACATCAAGCCTCTGTGAATCAGTTTTCCGGGCTGCTTGCAGACTTAGGAGAACTTTCACTTCACCCTCCACTTCCACAATGAGGGAAGCTGCACCATTCTTTTAGTATGTAATAAAAGCGGAGATACTGACATGCCAAACACGTCCAAAGGCCTTAGCTGATGTGATTACTGTAGCTAGCCTTTCACCCTTGCCTAGGCTTAAAGAGAGACAATGTGTGTATGTTTAGCTATTAAACTGTAACTTGTAAAAGGGTAGCTTATAAAAATTTATAATAGAACATGGAAGACACTTCTATATATATTTGTATTCAACAGGATCTACTACAAACATAGCTCCTACAAATCTTTTAAATCTATATAAAATCACATCAAACCTCTTACAAATATATCACCTTTACCCCTCGAATACATAGATAAGAGTGTAAAGAATGTAACATCCAGACAAACTGATTTAAAAGAGCCGACTGGTAAGTTCACACCTGGTTTCTTGAATTCTTTGTGCTGGGGGGGAAAAAAAGAAGAAAAAAAAAAAAATCCCTGACTATCTGACAAAGGATACAGAGAGAGAAGTGGTTGGAGCTCACAAGGCTCAAGTTCACAGGTTTCTATTCTCTTTCACTACAGGAAAAACATTAACATCATATTGGGTGTCTGAAAGATTTTTCACTAACAGAGTGTACAACCTGCAGATACAATGAGTATAAACCCAGGCTCACTATGTATTTGAACCTGAGATGTATTTTGGCACTGGAAGATAGCCATTGAATTTAGGAGTATGCGTTCAGGGAGTTATACAAAATAATTTCTCATGGGAAACAGTTCATCTGTGGAGAAAATGCAATGCAGACAAGCAAAATACAAGCATCTTATTTTGCTCCTTCTGTGTCTGTGGTGTTATATAGTATAGGGGGAATGCACAGAGATGAAATGGTGAGGGGAGCTAAGAAATAAATACAACCAAAATCGCTAGTGCATGAACAGCCCTCCTCCCACCCCTGGAAAGCAGAAGTGGTCCCAAACTCCATTTGAACTTAATCACATGAGATTCATTATTCCATCTGAGGCACAAAGCATGTGTTAGCTCTAAATCATTTCTATGAAATGTGGAATGTATAATTCATTCTATACGGCCTCCTCCCCTGGAGATTTTTATTTCATTAATGAAAAACAAAACTCTTGTTAAAAAAAAAAAAATTACACTGTTCAGCACTTCCACTTAAAAAAATGCCTTGATCTTAAAGAAGGCAGCCTCATCAGTTTAATGACGTTTGTTGATTACTTTCCATTAAAACGGACAAAAAATATGGCTTCGTAAGTGGCAATTTAACCTTTGAATTAAAATACACCTTCCTTTTTTTTCCCACGTCTCTCTCTCTCTATTCCCTCCCCTTTTAGATATTTATTATTCACCTCCTTTCTGCTCTGCTCTGAAAGCTTCTACCAAGGATTAATCTGATGAAAAGCAAAGCCTGGTTTCATCCCAACAGGAAGAAGCCCAGGAGCACGAGGGGACTGATGACAAACTGTCCCATTGCCTCAGCTCTCCATCTCATGTCTACACACAGTTATCAGAAGGAAAGACCATCACAACAGTTTCTAAACCGAAGAGAGGACATTAGCATTGCATTTTGGACCTCTGCTTCTTCTGTAGGCCAGTTGTCCTTATGGCAACCATTTCCATCAGAGACAAGTGGCTCGGTACTGCTCTCTGCTGCTTGTTTCAGCTTTTGCAGCAGCAGCTTTAAAACTGTTGCGAAGACAGAAATCCATGAGGTGTGGGGAAAGAAACAGAAGAGGATGATCGGTTCAAGTGCTTCATTCTACAGTTAAATTCAATTCCAGCCCAATTCCCATTCTCTCCATCTCCCACACTTACATGAGACTTGCTTTCTGAACTATCTCCCATTCGAATTTTAGCGAGGAAAAAACCCTCTATTTTTCCAAGTTTGGTGCCTGATCTCATACGATATTCAAACTATCTTGCATTCGCCTTTTCAAAGAAGAATGCATGCTATAAAGAACACACTAGGTGTTATTTGTCACTTCGACACCTTCGCGCACCACAGCTGACTGCACCTAAGTCAAGCTGTTGCTTTTAAAGCAAATGAAAATATTGGGGGGGGGCAACAGCTCCCTAAAGAGCAGGGAACATTTGTAAACAGTGCTGGAAAACACAGCTGGCTCATTCCTGCTTCTTAGCATGTTTTAGCTTAATGACCTTGGGCTCTGTCAGCCACTGTGGCCTAAAAAGATATTAGAGAAGCTGCATTCAGTCTTGCAGTAGGTCTGCAAATGCAACCGGACAACTGCCAGTACACAGCAGGGATACAAGAGGAGGTAACGGGAATAGCACAGAGCTCTCAGTCTCGTCTTATCTACTACTCAGGAAACTACCACAGCAGAACTGGCAAAGTTGCTCAGCTCCACTTCAAAAGTCTCAAACAACCTATCTTGTCTGGAGCAGTGGTTAAGACAGCACATCGTATATGGCTATAAGGAGCAAAAGAATGGAACGGAGGTCTGTGGGTCTATCAGGCACTAGTAGAAAACGTTGATCTAATGCCCTGGCTACCACTGAAGCAGACAGTTCTGCTGTTAAAAGATTTACAGCTATTAACCGCACACAGGAGTATAATATGCTGGAAACTGTTATTGAGTGAACATGTGAGAAGGGGTTTTGAAAATGAGGCATATGCATATTGAGCCTAATATGCTTTAATAGCAAGTGTCAGAAAATGTCAAGAAGGTTGCTGAATATTGCAGATCATCCCCTTCCTCTAGACATATCCACTCTGAAATGTTCATATCACTGGTTTCAGAATTGCCTCAGCTGGAATAGGAAGGCAGACCCAATTGCGCAATGGTTCAAACACGCCCTGCCCGGTGTGCTTCCAAAGGAGCCTGACCTTGTTAGCCAGGGAGCTGCAGGCAACTAAGACATCAGAGAAATTGCCAGCTGTAACAGGAGGCTAAAACCTCGGGTAGGGAGGATCATCTTGAAGCAATCAGACTTAAGAGCTCTAGTTTCAGATGCAGCCCTTTGACCTGTGTGAAGTCCCTGCCTGTGAAATGAGGATATCATCTTTTTCTCTTTCTTCTACTCAGAACATACAACCTCATTAAAGTGGGAATCACACAAGAACACACAAGTTAATTACAACAGGAATTACACAACTGTGCAACACTTGCCACCGTGTATGGCTTGCTGGCTGCAGTCAGTCTTTGCTGAGACTTCCAGATCCCAGTAAAATGCGAACAGCAACCAACAGTAAACTGAGAAATGCTCCTTTCCCAACTGACGGCATTCTGTAAAGGAAGAGAAAAAACAAAAACGGTACTACTGCATTTTAGGCTGAGAGTCTGTAAAGTCAAGGATGTAAGGCAATAAATACTTCGTAAGAAGTACTGGATTTATATCTTAATCATGCAAGGGTGATGCCACAACGATGGACTAGGACAGATTGGATTTTTCAGGTAGTTTTGTATTTTGCTCTGATGCAGGTTTCAGCTTAAGTACTTGAGACACTTCCACTTTGTTCTGGGGGAGCGGGATTAGTCTCACATACTGATTTTGAATTCTACTTCCAGCTTTCTGGTTGTTATTACAAGTGGCGATGAGATGTGCTTTCTGGAGGTTAAGACGTACAACCTGGTCCATTCAATTCCTCTTGATATGAAACTTTTATTGCTTCAGTGCTTAGGGAATGAAGACGATCTTGTTATTGTTTTAATTTTGCACCTAGTATCAATGTTGGTATTTCCATGCTTATAACAAGAACAAAATAACACCAAGAAAATTAAGACATGCTGCAAAGGGACAGCTGTTTGGCTTTAATTTATACATGCAAGTTTTATCATCACTCTAATTGGAAACCTAAATAGTATAAGAAAGCCATCAAACATGGTTCCTATTATACAGCAATAGCTAACCTTTCTAATAACAGAGGCACTGTTCAGTATCTCAGTGATAGTGTTCAGACGCTGGTGTCCCGCCATCCATGCCCAAGTATGAAAAATGACTCATCACCTTAGAATTCACAGCATTTAAAGCCAGAGGAAGTTTAGCATGACTCTTCCAGGGGTAGGTGCTTAAATAAGTCAGATGTCTCATCAGGGCTTGCATGGGAGGAAAATGTAGGAGAAAATTTTAAGCCATTGCTTTTAGTTGCAGCATAACAATGCGGACTTCTCGACAAAGCAGTTTTGTGGAATCCAGGACTGGTAAAGCTGGGCTGAAGGGGATATCAGTATGAAATAGTTTGGAGATCACCAGCTCCCCCATGGGAACGTTCGTCCAGATGAAGCGGACATATAGTGGCAGGGCAAACAATGAAAATTATTAGAGAAAGTAATTAATTTCCTCTTTTTCCTTTTTAGGACCATCTGGCAGCGTGAATACAAAACTAGAAGCAAAAAATGCAGTTGTGTTCAGCCTGACAAAAGCTGGCTAACAAGGGCCGTTTTCAGTGAGACAGGGAGCTGTAAGCACGTATCTTACACTGACTTTATAACTGCAAGGAACCCCCAGATTTCTTTCTGTCAAGCAGCCCATATGGCACCCTGGTGAGTGACTTTAAACAGCAACCCACTGAATGATTAAGGACTTGTAAACCAGTCCACATATTCTGTGGGGTTTGTATAAACTGCATCCATTTATTTTTAATGCATTACAAATAGCCCAGTTGTTCAGCATCGAAAACTCTGTGTTTACGGGAGAAGCAAAACTCAAAAAGGAAACAAGGTGTCACACAGACTTTTAGAACCACATCCAAATGTTTGCAGAGACTGGTCTTTATTCCTGTCTGTAATGCTCGCCCCACACAAGCCATCTCGCTCTCCTAAAGCTGCATGTGCATCCATACATGGGAATTGTGATGCTTCCTTCTTTTGTAAAGCCCTTCAGGATCCGCAGGTGAAATCTGGGTGCTGGATCCACAAGGCAACAAGAACAAAGACCTCTCCTCATGGAAAAGTCCATGTTGGCCTAAGTTTCCCATGTCAGGTGAACTGGACTCTGTGCATTCCCCTGTTGGTCTGGCAGAAATCAGATTTAAAGCACTCTGAAGGTGCTTTATTGCTTCACAAACATTACTGACCTAGGCTGTTTCCCAAAGGCATATGTGTAAAAGGATATGTTAGCTTTCAAGGAAGTGATCCCTTTCTCGTTCCAAAAAAGGAGGGGAAAAGGGGTTGTTGCAGGAGCTGAGCCACTCCACACCCTGCTGCCAGGGCTTGAAGTACCAGGTCTCTGGGAGTTCACAGGGAGCCCAGTGACTTTCCCATTTAAGCAGCTACAAGCTTTCATTCATTCATTCCTGTCTGAAGGCTGTTACAAAGAAAGGACTAGACCTAGAGCCCTTCGTTACTAGGAAGAAAGCACTGGCAGAGAATATGCTTTTTACCTCATTCAGTTTTCACGTTAGACTCTGATTTGGACCAGCCGCCTGCTCTCCACCGCTAACCTGTTACATTGTAAGCCAGCAAACCTTTAAACTACTGCCTTCTTGAGAAAGTCCCCATTTCCTACAGTACCCGTCTTAAAATAATACCCAATATGACACACACTACCAGCCCAGGAAGGAAGAATTTGCTTTGCCCTTGACTAGCTGCCAGAACAGAGGAAGCAACCCTGAAGCACTAAGCCGGTAGGAGGAACCGCAGAAAACACACAAGCAAATCTTCACAGCTCTGTGTAGGTGTTAGATACACAAAGGCATTCACTAATACTAGTGAAATACATGTTATCTTTCAATTATTTCAACTGTCAGGCTCTTTAGGGAGGTTTTCACAAAAGTTTCAAAGCATCCCAAACAAATGACCTGATTTAAATTTCCACCACACCAAAATTTCGAGGGTCTTTAAAACAGTTCTAAACTTTGCAGACGACTGCAGCTCTGTTCTAAGACAAAATACTTAGGCTGTTAAATGACACAGATGTACTTACCTATTGCATCATTTACTTGCACTTAAAACCCAAGCAGTGAATATTAAAGGACATAATAAATTTTACATTGTCTACATAACAAACATACATTATTCATATATTATTCACATTTACATAAAAGGAATGCATTTTTCATCATTACAGAATAACCTTAACTCTGACCTGTGCATTTTCTCAATATATTTGTTGTACTAGTTTTAGTTTCTAAATATTTTATATTAAGTGTTACATGGGAAATACTATCATTCGTTAACTTTATCAACTGACAATTTTAATTAGTTTTTCCAGAGAATAGCATTGAACATACAGTTTCATAAAGTATATAACAGTATTGATTTATGGAAAAAATTATGCATCTTGATTTGCATTTGGGAATGATTAAAGTATTATTAATGTGTAGATACATCTTTTAAGTTTGCATTGGGATTACAGTTGAAGGTTAGTTATGAAAATAAGTTTTTCATCCTTCAAAACCCCTGACGCTGCATTTGAGCTATCAGTCAGATGTAAAAGGATCCTTAATATTCCTTCCAATCTGCAACCTGATCAGAGAACTGTATGGTCAAACACAAAGGCTCCTTTCTTCCAGGCAGTCACGGATGTGCTTACAGTTGCTACTTAAAGCAGACCCACTGGACTCAATATGTGGATCAGGATTAAGACTGATGCGGGCAGATGAAATTTGTTTCTTAGTAAGCATAGGAAAGTAGGATCGAAAGGGATCTCCTTGGTCATCTTCATGGTTACAGGAGTATAAAATATTTGCATATTGACTACATCATGCAGATGCCATAAAGTTGATGATGTTGTTAAGTATTCATCTGTTTAATTCTCATTGCCTCTGTCACCTAAGTATTTCAACACACTAATATCATTTGGCTATTTCACTGCTTTGAATACAGATTGGATGGCATGCAAAATTTGCACACAAATCAACGTTCATCTCTTAATTACTTGAAATGCTTTATTGTGCTAATGAGATAGAAAGAACCTACTAAGTTAAATATGCATCAAAATGCTTAGAGGATTACGGTCACGGTTCCCATCCTACTTCTTGGAAGCAAATGTAGAACCATACAAACTATCAATGCTTGAAGCCAAAACCCAAGACTTAAATTCATCTGTACTTTTGGTTAATCAAGCTCTAGATCCAGACTCTGTTGAGATAGCACATCTTCCCCTAACATTTACGAGCCTTATTTCAACACAGCACCTACAGCAGTAGCTCTTCTTAGTGCAATACTTGTAATAATGTGGGGTTTCTAGCAGTGGATTTTTTTTCTGGCATTCTGTCATGTAAATCTTTAAAAAAAGTCTGTCCATGCTGAAGCCATAGCTCCCTTTTTGATTCTCATTTGTCTTTGTTTGCTGGTGAGAAATATGAGTGTAAGACAGGAAATTGAAAGGGAAATTAGGAAAAAAAAATCAATTAAAGGACAGCAAGAATGCTTTGAATGAAAGGTGTAAAAAGATGCAAGTCGATACAAGAGAAACCTATCAATTTCCTTATTGTGACTATATTAGAAAACTGTAGCTTCTGCTTGCCAAAAGCATGAAATCAGTCATCCTTTCCTTTATCATTATAGATTATGGTGACATGACTTAGGTACGGTGTGAGGGGAGATCTAATTATCAACTGATGAGTCATGCTATACAATTTTAGTTGTAATCAGTCATGTTCTAAACTGAATCCAAGTTACATGCTGGTAATTATCTACTGTGGATGGAAAGATGTGATGATTTATTTTTCAAACTGGCAGTGCCATCTGATACATTCACGAAAAGGCTACAAAAAGAATTAACTGTCTAACAGAATATTTACACAGCATGAAAAATACCTACATTTCTATAGGTATCACAACCCCATCACTCCTGAACGGTAATGGTCAGCTCAGAGTCCACCATTTCATACATGAATCTAGACTGTCTTTCCCCAGTATATCCCTTCACACTTTACATTTAATTTAATCTGCAATTTTATTGCCCAGTCTTTCAGTCTTGCAAAATCCTTCAGCAGTTCTTCAGTTTACCCTTGTCTTGACAAACTTTTGTATCATCACCACTGCTCATCCCCTTTTTTACATCTTCTATGAATATGTTGTCCGCCACAGGTCTCAACAGACAGCCATGCAGAACTCCACTGACCATTTTCTGCTGGACTCCATTCCCATTTTTTAACTGATTATTTATCCCTGATAATTTATCTTATCCAATGCCAGCCTGGTTTCCTTAAAAGCCTTTGTCAAAAGCCCCTTAAAAGTTAAAGTAGGCTATATTAATAAATTCATTCTTATGCATGTTTGCTAGTCCCTTCAAAGGAGGCCAACAGGCTTATAAAGGAGAACTTCCCTTTAAAAAAGTCATAACGACTCCTCTCAAGTAGGTCATGTTTTTCCATGTTTATATGCATCATTTATAGTTTCCACTAATTAGCCGGGGAAAATGATCAAGCTTAGAGGCCCCCTACGCTGCTGTAAAGACTGGTTGTCATATTTGCCATTCTTCAGTCTTCAGGTACCAAAGAAATTTAAGCCTTCTCAGTACTGTTAGTAACTCAGCTGATTCATCTGGCAATTACCTTACATTGTTAATACCAGCTGATTCTAGTAACCTGTTAGTGCTTGCTTTGTCTATTTTTCCCTTAACCTTTCCTATGGTTGCTTCAAACTTAGTTCAATCCTCCGATGACTCTCCCAACCCGAGCCCCCATACAGGGTTCTGACATCTGAATCAAACTTGGGCTCTACAAAGCCATCAAAGGAAAAATGTTCCAAAGAAACTAGACCACTATTAAAAATACTAAGTTTAAATACTTCAGTTAGATCATGCAACCTGGTATAGCCACCTCATTTGTTTGCTGTACTCAAGACTTCTTGTGCTACTTCAGATAAATACTGGGTGGCATTCATCACACTAACCTCTACCTACCAGCAGACAGAGTTAGAATGACCCCAAACACCTTGGGTCTTCCATACACTATAAAGTTTGTTTAAAGACCCTTCTTGTAAGCTTAGGGTCTCTGGATTTTGACCTTGGTAATGTGTGTTGGGTCATACCCTGGAGTCCTTCCAGAGCAAAGCAACTGGATTTGCCAAGGAAACTTAGCCACAGGTAGAAACCAATTTACCAGCAAGGCAGCCTGGAGGAACAGGCTGGAGACAAGAGGCTTTGTCAACTCAAGCACAGCTCTCAACAGAAGAATAAACATATGCTTCAGACACCTCTATTAGGCTGAATCCTGCCAATGGGGATGTTTCTCTCCTTCCGAGACTATAAAGAGAGTCTATTTGGTTCAGCGCCTAACTTTCAGATGATTATTATTAGGAGAGATGAATTCTAACTTTTGTGATTCAGATTCTCCTTCATAAAACATGGGGATCAGATTCCTGCCCTGTACCTCAGGGGGAAAAACACATTAAATATTTCAAAACACTCTGGAATTTCAAAGCACTTGGAATGGAACTCTCAAAATTAATGCCTTCCAGGGAACTCAGAGAGAATTCAGAGCAATTAGTTTTGTTAATTGCTGTATTTTGGAATTTTGTGCACATTTCAAGAAGTTTCTCCTTCACCTCCGCTGAAGACTATTTTAACTTATCTAAGCCAGCTTAGACAAGGACTTTGCTCTCAAAACTAGGATGAAAATGCTATGAAAATAGTCTGTTTGGGTACTCTGGCATTTTATACTAATTGTACACCATTTTACACCAGATGTTCATAAAAGGAATGTGTGTGACAAAATGTAACAACAGTTTTTTCACTGTCGGAGAAGTTTAAGTTTTAGTTGGAGGCTCAGGCTGGTTTTTATTTTATCATATCTATTTGATCTTCTGTAATAAATATAAAGTTAATATAGAGTTTATAAAATAGGTATTATTATTTACTTAATGGCCCATAACTTCCATAGAGAATTTATATTTCACAGATCATTGACTTGATAGATTGTGACAGCTCTTCTGAAGATGTTCTGGTCTACTGGGTCATTACAGATAGCATGCACAGACAGTAAATCCGTGTCCTAAATATCCTAGTAACATTTTGCTCAAAACAGTTAAGTGAATAGGATCAAAGTCAGTTCAAAATATTTATTTTATTTTTAAAAGGCAAACCAGCATGAGGCACATTACAGACCATTTGCTAGCAAAAGCCTGAAAAAGTCACATTGCTAATTATACAAATGTTTTTATGTATGCACTGCTGAAACAAGCAGACACGTCACAGAAGATATGGGAAGGAATAAGCCCTGTCTCAAAGAACTTATACACTTTAAACCCTTGTCCCACAAAGATTTCCCTTGTTGGTTTACTACACAGTAATGAATAATCTGTCTGGATTTCGATTACTACAAGATATCTAGTCCCAGCCCTGAAGGCCACATGTTACCTTCCTCCTGTGAAATGTCCATTGTTTTCACAGAAATTGTTTGCACAGGCACCTATTTCTTCTTGCATGATTTCAGACTAGTTTTAGGAAGCAGAGGAATCCTTCAGCAAATGAGAAGGAAAACATTGAGAAGAAAGGCTGTAGTAATCTGTAATCATGAAACATCACTCTAGACAATGTGTACATTTTGATGATTCTGTTAGTCTCTTGTTAAAACGAAGATGAACATTATTGATGCCCTCTCAGGATTCAGAAATTGGTTAAAACAAGGCTTTTTTTTTTTCCTTTTCAACTTCACGTTAAAATAAATTAAATAATTCCTCCAGCTGCTATCCCAATTTGTCAAAAGTGAACGATCTAAACTAGAAGCTGTTTACTAAAATAAGACATAATGAAAACACTGAGATCTTGAATTATAGTGCTGGGAATGGCATCACTCAGACAGTGGCTTAAATGCCACAAACTCTGTTGATACTCGCAGATCAGATATACAGCAACAACCCACAACAGAAGCGTGCAAACAAAGCACCAGATAGAATCATAGAATCATAGAATCATTAAGGTTGGAAAAGACCTCTAAGATCATCGAGTCCAACCGTCAACCCAACACCACCATGCCCACTAAACCATGTCCCTAAGTGCCTCATCTACTCGTCTTTTAAATACCTCCAGGGATGGGGACTCTACCACTTCCCTGGGCAGCCTGTTCCAATGTTTCACCACTCTTTCAGTAAAGAAATTTTTCCTCATGTCCAATCTAAACCTCCCCTGGCACAACTTGAGGCCATTTCCTCTCGTCCTATCGCTTGTTACTTGGGAGAAGAGACCAACACCCACCTCGCTAC
>NW_008794082.1:1635857-1734612 GCF_000699145.1 Aptenodytes forsteri
GTCCGGGACCTCCCCCGTTAACCAGGACTGCTGATAAATGATGGAGAGTGGCTTTGCGAGCTCCTCCGCCAGCTCCCTCAGCACTCTCGGGTGGATCCCATCCGGCCCCATAGACTTGTGAGCGTCCAGGTGGCGTAGCAGGTCATTAACTGCTTCCTCTTAGATTATGGGGGGGTTATCCTGCTTGCCGTCCCTGTCTTCCAGCTCAGGGGGCTGAATACCCTGCGGATAACTGGTCTGACTATTAAAGACTGAGGCAAAGAAGGCATTAAGTACCTCAGCCTTTTCCTCATCCTCGGTGACAATGTTCCCCCCCGCATCCAATAAAGGATGGAGATTCTCCTTGGCTCTCTTTTTGTCATTAATATATTTGTAAAGACATTTTTTGTTGTCTCTAACGACAGCGGCCAGATTGCCTTCTAGCTGGGCTTTTTTGGGGGGTTCATCCTGCTCACCATCCCTGTCTTCCAGCTCAGGGGGCTGAATACCCTGAGGATAACTGGTCTGACTAGAAAGACATGAAAGGAGGGACCATATTACTAAATATGGTTGGCCATATTTACCCAGTTGCCACATTTCCCCGCAGATGTACAGGGCTGGACCTGGTGACCTGCCTCCTGCTGAACAGAGCCTGCAGCACGTGGGATTCGGCAAAAATAAACTGAGTAGTCCCATCATAGCCACTTAGGACAGTATGCCAACAGGGAGGTGATTAATTTACAGAAATTGATTTCTACAACAGGTTTTGTCCTTGTTTCTATCTAAGACTGCTCCATGGCTGGACGTCCTGTTTCTGAAATGTGCATATTACTCAGAATTTATTGTATATAAAAGGGACTGCATAGTTTATGGGTTGGTAACTGACTATTGACCATCATGATTACCTTGAAAGAGTGTTCTTCAGGAAAAGCTCATGTATGCTATGGATTGGATGCTTGAAATCTAATAAATGCCAAAAGCTAAAAGGTTTCCACAGTTGCTCCGCAGAGGTGAGTGGGACACTGGGCGACACGCAGGTCTACAAAATTCTAGAGAAAAAAATCCCAGTAAGGGCAATGCCATCTTTTACTAAATTCAGGGCTCCCTGCTGGATTAAAGCAGAGATCCAATCTATCAAAGCCATGGTTTTTTTTCTGTTTACAACCAGAAAAATCAAATTGAATTTTATTATCACATCCACAAAGTAAATGTCTGTATGTACATCATTGCTGTGAAGGGTGAGCTAACCAGATCCTGACTGGTCTCATTTTACTGTCTCTGTGGTTAATCTACAACTGGGATTTTCCCACAATCTCAGCTGCAAAGCGCATTTCCATACACTATCTTGATTAATTTTGCTAGAGCCAGGTTTCTGACCTGACATTTTTGGAGCAACAAAGTTCTGGACATGTTTTCGATACATATCCCACATACACCAGTCCTTCCCTTGCCTGTCAGTGCGATTGGTGACTGCACCGCTTCCCCTCCCTGCTGCCATCGTGTTTCCATGAAGGGCCTCGTCCCTGGTGTAACAGTGTCACTAGCAGGCCAGAGCTGAGGAGGACAGCGGGATGACAGACATTTCCTCTGTTTTCTGTAGCTCTTTCTGATGATATTAATGGATTAACCTTTTCCCTGGCACCACACATAACTGCTGGATCAGCTATTTTTAAGTACCTCTGAAAACCTCTTCCCTTTCTTCCTAAATCCACTATAGGAAAAGCAAAAGAATCGCTTTGCCTACAAATGCATTCTTAACATAAAAAGATAATCTCATTTTTCAAGACCACTCCAATTCACAAAATGTTGCTTTTAGACATGTCTCCCCACAACAGATAAGAAGCCTAGAAACTACTGAAGCGCATTCTCTTTTACTCTTATTTTATTTAATAAAACTTGTCGCTGTTAAGATTCCCTATATCCACTTTTGAGGATTTCCTTCCTAGGCAGAAAACCTGTTACAGCATTTATAAGACAGGAAGACAAATATTTGTTAGGCATGCAGACAAGTCAATTAAATTCATTACTTCAGCCTCCCCCAAAATTCTTTAAGCAATGGTCCTCTTATCTCTGCAAGTTGCCACTAGACTTGTTTTGAACAAACATCTGTCCCTTCCTTATAAGAAAAATGGGTGATTTAATATTTGATTAGCAAATACTATTTCACAGTTGTCCATATTTTTAAATGGAAATAATACTGTGAATTTCAGTATTGATTTCAAGATTTGTGCTGTATTATTCTTGAGTTCATACTGTGTATCTCACACTTGCAAGAATTCATTATCTCTAGGGAAAGGGCAAGTAAAGCCCTGGATTTGGGAGAAAGGAATACAGAAGACGGGATTAAATGGCCCTCATCTTTTTCTCTGATAACATCAGCTTTATTTTGGAAACAGACGCTGGCACCAATTATGGTTTTTTAGCATCTTAATAATAAAGGTAAACTCTATGCTCACTGTCTGAACATATGCAACACCTAAAAGCTTATCAGAATGAGAAGGAAAAAAATTTGATTGCTAAGCAATACCATTGCTTTCTCTTGCTCTGGTTTTATGTTTTGGAGAAGGAAGATTTCAGAAAAGCATCACATAGTAAAATCTACTTACAACAATTACATATTATTTTTGTGAATTTCTGACTTTTTTTTTTTTTAATTTGCCCCAAACATTTCATCTTTGCCCAGACTTTGACATTGTAAGGCTGTAGAAAGCAAAGAAACAGGACAGAATAGGGGAAGACATAATTAAAAAAAAAAAAAAAGACAAAAAAAATGTGCAGGACTGGTCAGTGCAGGTTATTGTTATCAAAAGTTTTCCCTTTTGAAAACTGCTTACAGAGTGTGTAGATGCACATGGCTTACTTTAATAGCTGTTGTGTTGCCAGAATAGCACCTAGAGGAGGAAAGCTCTGTGGCAGAGATGGAAAGCCATGCGAAAAGGTGCTGGAGAACCACCGGCATGAAAGAGAGCACTTCATATGAAAACAAATGGTGATGTTCTGCATGGTTTGAAGGATCGTCTTCTGGCTCAGGCACTAGGCTGAGACTCAGAAGATCTTGGTTCGGTTTCCAGTTTTGTCATAGTCCTTCTCTGACCTTGAGCTAGGGAGTGTGTCAGTTAAATTCTGCCTTTCTATCAGAGAGAAATAGTGCTATGCTCAACAGTATTTCATCCGTTTCAACTGCAAGCTTTCTGAGGCAGGAACTGTCCCCTGCTGTGTGGTTGTACAACGGCTTTAGTGCACTTGGGCTTCTCAGCTGGGGCCTTTAAGCTCTAGTAATGAGGATAAAGCTGATTTAGGAGATGGGATTTTAATTGCAGTTGTCAGTTGTGCTTGATTAGTTCAGATCGGACTTTGGGCTTTTGCTAATCTGCTAATTTAATGTGAAATGTAGAATACTGCAGTATGCTCAGGAATGTGGGAAACGTATACCTGAAAGAAACTACCTGAAAGGACGTTGTAGTGAGGTGGGTGTCGGTCTCTTCTCCCAAGTAACAAGCAATAGGACAAGAGGAAATGGCCTCAAGTTGCGCCAGGGGAGGTTTACAATGGATATTAGGGAAAAATTCTTCACCGAAAGGGTTATTAAGAATTGGAACAGGCTGCCCAGGGAAGTGGTGGAGTCACCACCCCTGGAGGTATTTAAAAGACGTGTAGACGTGGCGCTTTGGGACATGGTTTAGTGGTGGACCCTGGCAATGTAGGTTTACAGTTGGACTCAATGGTCTTAAAGGTCTTTTCCAACCTAAATGATTCTATGATTCTATATTTACTTTTCTTTTGTCTAGTTTGAAACCTGGTTTACCCTTGTGTCAATTCAGTGAACCTCCAGAAGTATCTGAAGCCCCTCCTGAGCCTGCAGCTCAGAAAACCAGCAAGTTTACCACAATGCTGTAGATGCTAAACGAGTAAAATGAACAGTGTTCTGCTTGTTGGACTTAGAACTCTGTGACAGGTAGTATCCATTTCAACTGATTACAGCTCACTTTCACTTCTTGTGAGCTGTCGGGAAAAAGATAGTCGTCCCTCACAGGGAAGGCTGTGGGACTGGGAGGAAGACCACGGCTAAGAGGAAGGCTCCCTGACCACACAGGGTGCAGCTTTCAGCAGCAGAGGGAGAAGGTTCCTGCCACAGGGAGCAGATGAGCCTGCTTGCGTCATGGGGACCCTTTTGCAATGGGATAGGCGAGAGCAAGCCAAGGGCGAGAAAAGAAAGCCTGAAGGGAATCAGGCAGATGCAGAGAATAGGAGGCTGCTGTAATAACCTTGGCGCAGACAGCCAGGTGGCTTGGGTGTCAGAAGGAAGATCACCCTTGGGATTCACAGGGTGTTGTACAGAGTTTTTGCAACATGAAAGCTACTGAACATTGCTATATTGGGAATCAGTCTGAAAGAAACACTCACTCCACCAGGAAAAAAAAAGAGTAGGGGGCAGTTTTGTTTACAAACCTCTTATTTCAATTTGGTTTTACTCAGGTTTTCCTGTACTGAAAAGAGTTCAGAGTTATGATGCTGGATGTCTACAATGTACAATCCTGCTCAGCCCCGTATTTTGAGATTCAAAGCCCTTTCCACTGTTTGGAGTGCTCACTTTAAAGGAATGATCCAAAGTAGCACACCGATCCACCATAAAACCCCCCACAAACTCAGGGACCCATGAAGAGCTGTCATGTCAAAATGGTGATCAAGGTAAACAGTTTGGAAGAAGACATGCCACAGGAAATAGAACTGAATTACAAACCCTTGGGTGCCCACGGACTCCATAGTGTACAGGACCTAGCTGAAGGGAATGTAGCTAAGGGGATGTTCAGTCTGACCTTGTGATAAAGGTTATTCAAGACATTTTCATATTTAAAAAAAAAAAAAGTTTGTAGAGCTAGATCACCATTTGGAAAAACAGTAAAATCACTGAAAGAGCCAACTGTACCAGACACAGAGAGCTCAATCATCTGTTCATAAATTCAGGCAAAATTATCACTATTGAAACCACAAATGGCATTCACCTTCCTCTATTATTGGAAACATATTAAAGCTTTATTTTTTAGCTTTTTAGTCTGTTACTTATCTGGGGTTTGGGAGCCACACAATTAATTGAGAGGATTTGAACCTATATCTTGCATCTCCCAGGAGTGTGCCCACAACCATTATTCTGAGGTAGTTTTCTCTTGTTTCCTGCTGTTACCTTTCCAATTTGTGTAAAATACTTAAAAAGTCATTGAGAGGGAAAGAAATAACCAGGCAGTGAGAACGACAGCTTTCATGAATCTAAAGGATGGGACATATATCTGTAGGGATACTCAACTATAGAAGTCTGTGGAAAGTTAGGGCAATCACCTGAAAGGTGAGCACTTTGGATTCTGATTCCTTGTGGACTGAAGTTGGTGCAGCAATTAAACCACCAAAAAAAACTGCATTGAAAGGAGAATATCAACACTGCCTTTTTAAAAGGGCTCCAAATTTTGCATTTCTCACATTAAAAAAAAAAAAAAGTATTTTAGGAGGAAAAATTAGATATTGCTACTACAAACAATAGCATCATGAACAGTAAAATCTAGTAAAGGGCAAGATTTACAAGGAGCAGCTGAGTTTTAGGAGGAATTAGATATTGCTACTACAAACAATAGCATCATGAACAGTAAAATCTAGTAAAGGGCAAGATTTACAAGGAGCAGCTGAGGTCACTTGGCTTGTTCAGCTTGGAGAAGAGAAGGCTGAGGGGTGACCTCACTGCAGTCTACAACTTTCTCAAGGGGGCCAGTGGAGGGGGAGGTGCTGATCTCATCTCTCTGGTGACCAGTGATAGGACATGAGGAAATGGGATGAAGCTGCACCAAGGGAAGTTCAGATTGGACATTAGGAAAAGGTTCTTCACTGACAGGGTGGTCGGTCACTGGAACAGGCTCCCCAGATAAGTGGTCATGGCACCAAGCCTGTCAGAGTTCAAAGAGCACCTGGACGACATTCTTAGTCATATAGTTTATTTTCAGGTAGTCCTGCAAGGAGCAGGGAGTTGGACTCAATGATCCTTATGAGTCCCTTCCAACTTGAGATATTCTGTGATTCTATGATCTATAGTTTCTTTAAAATTTTATGTTCAATAGTTCACTACTTCATGCTACACAATTACTTCTATTAATTACATTCAGCTTATTAATAAGAAGATTTAAATTATTTCCAGATCCATGTACTAAGTGGGTCATTTGTCTTAGGAGATGAACTACTGGGTAAGATGGAAGGATCAATATTTCAATTCTTCACGATATTGATATCAAAACAAGATTAAATCTTTTGGACACAATTATTATGGTTTTAGAAGAAGTTTCTATAGAGCAGAAAGATTTTGTAGAGATGGGAGGACAGAGCAATGACTGAGTGTGATCTGGAATTAAAGAACCATAGGGTATTACAGACAACTCATTATCAGAAAAGCTGTTCACATGAAGATTTCCATGGAGCAGAATATAAAAACTTATGATTAACTCCCAACAATACGTCACAAATTGTGATCTAATTCAGTTGAAAGGATTTTGGTGTTTTTTTAGAAATTCTGTGATTATTACAACAGATGGGGGGAGGGAGAAGGAAATCAGAGAAACAAGGAAGGCCAAATGATGATTGCAATGTAAACATGGCTTTACATAACACGGACTCAGAAGAAAAAGGGACAATGTTTTTCAGAGATCCTATGGAGCATCTAATTGAGCTACTTTCATTCAATTTCTTTAAAAAAAAGTCTGTTGGAATGTTAGAAATAAATTTTACAGAAACTCTAAATTGAAAACATTATCATCGATTGCCCTTTTGCAGTTCAATTCTCGGGACACAATAATCCTCTCTTTCCATGAACAAGATGCTAGGCAGAAACAATTACAAAAAATATCTAGTTTTTAGTCAAAGTCCTAAAAGGACAATGAAGACAGACATGAACAGCAGTTTCTGCTTCAGTCAAAATTATTGATAAGAGAACTGGCTTGAGGCTACCAGACCATGAAAATGGTAGAAAAAACTGTTCCCTTTCTGGTCAACTCTGGTGAGCACAATATCTTTTGGAGACAGTAGGAACAAGTAGTCAGTTGCCAACATAGAAACACTGGTCTGACAAATGGATTTGATGATATTACAGCATGACCACAGCACCCATGAAGTAAACTTATGCTTCATCCTTTAAACTACATTCCTGTAGACTGAAGGTCTATATCATATAGACTACCAGGAGGACCAGATGTTTCCTTATGCTAGTACACACAAGAAAATTAACTGAATCTATTTGAACTGTATGGAGTTTCTTTCTGTCTTAGGACAACATTCTTCAATAATCAGGAAGGATTAAACTTCTATTAATATAAAAAACTGTCAGCTGGATGCAACTTATAAGAAACTGCTTTATCAAAAATAGACTTCTAAAGACAATTTCAAGTATGGATACCAATCTTAAGAGAGTTACAGAAAGGAACTGTCTTATCCCAAAATACTGTGACTACAACTGTCTGCTGTTCTGAAATAGAATCTAGTGGAACTTGACTCTCTCCAATAAAAGTCATAAAAGCATAGCATAGCTCACATTTACTTCTTGGGGAACTACACTATTTTTGCAATGACGTGCTCTGGATGAGAACTAGTGATATTCCAACAAATAATGCTCATGCTTTTACTTTTACAGAAAGATGCAAGGAACACATACTAGTGCTTAGAAGAGCCTCTGCACAGATTTGTAGAAACCATACCTGAATTTTTTAGCTTTTTTTTTTTAAACTAAAAAAAAAAAAGTCATTGTCACATGTAAAAATTCAATACACATGTGATAAAATTTACTTTAAAATATTTCTATTACCCTCAGGAAGACTGGGAACAATTTGTTTTTCCAGTACCAGATATCTAGCATGTATTTTGTTTAGGTAGATACACATATCAAATAACTGTTTTATTAAAGAAATAAGCCATCTGTTAGTGGCTGGCAACACAAAGGAACCATAAGTGCATAATAAAAAATCCTGCAAATCTTACAGATCTGAATCAGTAATACAAACACAAGACACGCACAAAGCTGCTGGAGAACAAAAGAGAGCAACAAGTTCACTAAACTCATGCTCCTTGTTTGAACAGACTAACAGCAAAGCCCTGGTTCAGTGTAGGTCCGTCCCTCAACATCACCTGGCTCAGGGCTGGAGATCTCCAGACTGCCTCTGGAAAGGTACGTGAGACAAAGTGGACCACTGGTCTGCCTTATTGAAAAAGATCCTTTTTTCCCCAGACTCCTGTACACATCAGATAACTTTCAGTTTTTAAAGAACATAATTCTCCAATCATTACAACTAGTCACAAAAATATTTACAACATAATTTTATCAAATTATGTATTTTTGACTCTAAATCATATTTTTTGCCCAAAATGCTCAACAAATCTCAAAATTATCAGATACTTTTCACAGAAAGTGAAAACAGAACCAACTGACACTCTGCAAATACAGTCTTACTAATAACAGTGATTCAAACACAGCCAAAGGAATATTTCTAAGTAAGCAGGATACCTCCTTCCCTTTCAGCAGTAATACCATGATGGATAATGCTTTTCAGGAAGACACTGTAATGAACCAGCTTTACTTCTCACTAAGGCAATAAAAAAGGGTTCACAGGGATACCCAAGAAAGGCAAGGTGAATTCACTAAAAGGCACAGAATCCCTCACATGTTAAAATGCGTGCATTAAGATTCATGCAGGGGCTCCCATCTGCAGCTTTGAAGAAGGACCTTTCAGGACTTAAAGTGCAGGGCATACATTTTTTGCTCCTAACTGAACTTATTGTAAATAAACTCTTCAAGATCTCTTTACATTAAATAATTAAAAAACCCAAACAAACAAACAAAAAAACCCCAAACTCCACCAAACAAACCAACAACTCAACTACAAAGCAATTTCCACATGCTCTGCAGAAAATGGCACTAAAACACAGTGCTCACGCCTGGACATTTCTTCCCAACCATAACAAGGAATATCACTCACCAAGTACGCTAACAAACTCATTTAATTCAGCGGCATCCTGTGGCTGCACAGGTGGGTGCATTTTACTCTCATCTGGCACACAGCTGGCAGGCCTTTTTCTTGGCCTGGCCTTCCACTTGTGCCAAGATGCACACCAGTCTACAGAGGCAAATTCACAAATATTAAATGTGGAGCCATCAGAGCCCCTCTAAAATGCCAACAGCACAGCTCTGAAAAACCTGGCATTAAAGGAGATCATCAAAACCCCAACCCCCATGCAGCCTGTCCAGCTTGTCCTGGCCCTGCACAGAGTTAATTTACAGGAGGCGCTCTGTAGTCCCAAAATATCAGAATTCATGGAAAATTCCCTCCCACCTCCAGAGGGCAAGGTATTAGCGATGGACAAGAACCAATCTCTGTAATGCTACTTGACACATGGACAGTAGGTCCAGCTCTCAATCTCCAGTTGGCTGCAACTTGAGATCCCACCACCAAGAATGGCTGTGAAGTTTTACCAGAATGGCAAGCATCCGGGGATGCTGCCTGGGAGCAGGTCAGTGCTGTTGAGTAGCCAGAGATCTCCTAGAGGGGAAGCTGTCTAATGATTAGATAAAACCATCTTCCTTCCTGAAATCCAGCCAAGACTTTTATCAGCTTCCTGCTCCTCACATTGCTCTTTTACAAACCCAAACTCTACTGCTTAGGATTTCTGCTCCCATGATCCAAGGAAAATAATTAGGAAAATGACACATTTTGAGTTAGCATTTGCAGAAAGCAAAAGAGAGAACTTCACTCCACATTCAACAAGAATCCAGAGAAAAATTAATAGAAACTACAAAGCCAAGTCAGGTAATTTAAAAGACTCAAAATGTTAAGACGTCCTTTGTAACATCTCTCTCATATGAGCAAATGATACTGTCAAGCAACATTCAGCTGCTCAGTGGTGACAGCTTTTGTTATTTTTATTCACTATCTACAGTTTTGAGATGCTTAAAAGGATGTTTAATTACTGCCTACTTTCTCTAATTAAATGCTACCCTGTGAAAAAATGGCAGTTCTTGGAAAAATACTTTTTTTGGTGGAGACCTCTCTATCTATTTCAATGACACGCTCATCAGGAAGGTTCTGCAGGCCCAAAGCAAACTTTGTAGTAAAATTAAAGAAAACAAAACACAAAAATAACCCCCAAAATCCAACCCCAACTCCAAACAACAAGAGACAGACCTCAGAGCAGTCACTGATTAGGCCACTCTCCTGACCTCAGACCATGGACTCGGCTGTAGGTACTGCACCCTGAGCCACTGGGCACTCCTTGACACCTTGCTCTCTCCCTCTAATACCACTTGTGAACAAATGTGGAAGCCTCATTCTTTTACCTTGACAGAACCGTAGTGTTCTCCAACCAACCTCCAACCAACTACAGCAAACTGTAGAGCTCTATGTATTTTTGGACTGTGCCAATACCCAAATCTATTGAAATTGGAGATCTATTCAAAAGAAGAAATCTGCATGAGTCAATCACTAAAAATGTAAGAAAAGGAAGCAAAGAAACCATTGCTTTCACTATTATTTCATGCCTAGATAGCTGGTTAATCCTTTCAAACTTCTATACATTGACTTCACAATGCTGTCTAATACACCTTTTCTTTTTTGTGAAACCCTAACATACATGAAATGGACAATAAGTTTTGTAGTACCTGGCTCAAAGCTCTGAGTTTTCCTACTGCTTGGGAAGAAGCACAACTGTCAGGATCCAGCAACATATTTTACTTTGCCTTTTAAAAAGAAAGCAGACACAACAGGAGATAGTTAAAGTAACTTTCACAGCCAGAATATTGTTAAAATGTTTGAATAGCATTTGTATTGAACTGCTAGATTTCTAGCGGTGCAAATTCATATCTAGCAAGCCAAGAAAAAAAGTAGCATCAGCAACGACAGGAAAATCTTTTAAAATATTGCCTCACTCCTAAGCCTGGAGAAGTATCTTCTGTAGGAAAAGAAGTATCTTCTGTGGGAAAAGAGGTAAGAAACACTCAATGACTGATTCTGGATGCCAAAAAAGTAGCCCACAAACTCTTTGCAGAGAACGCCAGTGAGGTTCAAATTAGCACCATTTAGATCCTTTTTTTGTATGCAGCATACTAGGGACTGAATGGAGAGCACATCTCTTTCACATAGGTTACAAACAGCCACTACTAATGTCATTTGGTTCCCTCACACCTGCTTTGGTTCCCTCACACCTGCTCTAGTTTCTAAACATGACCCTCTGATGAAAGACTGGCCTCCAGCAGCAATTCTCTGTGCCATGCCATTCCTTCACAGCCTTCACTTTATATTCAAGTCATGAACATGGCACTTCTTTTGTTAGCTTTTGATTTTCATCATTTTGTGCACTAATCCCCATAACAAAAATTGTCATTGGAATAGATGCTGTAGAAATCAGTAAAATTAATAAATAGTTGGTATAATATCTAAACACTCTCCCCTATCAGGATGAGTAAGTTGCTGAATTTGTGCTATGTGGAACAGCTGACAGTAAAGATAGTTATAATAGATCATTTTGACAACTTTAGATTCACGTAATAGATTCATTCACTTTGTAGATTGGGTTTGTGTACATTCTCTCTACATGCAAAACGTATCCTACTACCTTTAAAATACTTGCTTTGAATGCTATATGCTGCTACATAAAGTATACTTTTTTGCAGTCTATAGCTTTAAACATAAATTTTTAAGAGACATGTATTAGTATGTTTATATGTCATGTACAAACAAAGTAAATTTATGTACCCGCACCAGAGATGCACCTGTTTAGTGATTTTGTCACATGTTTTCACTTAATTCATACAAGCTGACTTTTTTTTTGTTTTTTTTATACTCTCAACCCTTTTTCAGATTTAGGAAACATCATTAGTAGCAAACAAAGACACTGCAGAACTGTCCCTAGAAAGCTGATACCTTTTTCAGTCTGCTCACAACAGATCACAAATGTATTTATTAAAAAAAAAAAAATCTAGGATTAGTTCATTCTAGTTCCAGTCCAATTCCATGGATACAAAGAGCAAAAGCAGCAGAAGAGGCTGAAAAAGGCCATGTATCAAACATGAGATAATTCCCTCCACAAACACAGACGCTGTGAAGGAGGCCATACTGCTGCCTTCTGAGGTCTTCACATTTGGGAGGACGCGCGGGGCAGGGCTGCAGCAGCCAGGGCTCTGTAGATTCTGCTCTGTGATGAGACTGACAGGGAAATTCAATACCACTAAAATTCTAGATATGACTGACGTATAACTTTGGAAAGGGGCTTGCACACCTTCCCAGCAGGACACGCAGCTCTGAAGAAGCCCAATTCCAGTAGTATGGGGATCTTAAAAGAATAATTCTACTTTGACATCACCCAAACTGAATTCCAGCCCAGAGACAGCCTCCCAAGTGACTGCTCAAGGTGGGGTACTGACAATCCCCAGTCAGCGCTCTTCACCCTTGCAGGATGGGCAGCTCTGGCACAAGCCTACCAGTGGACTCTCCCAGGTCCAGGTCCGTGGGATTTCAGCATACAGCTCCAAGACAGTTCACTGAGCCCTTGGACCACCTCTAACATTCTCCTACAAATGTCTTAGTTGATGGGTTTCTGTCAGATTTGCTGCAGTTACAGGACATGGGAAACATACCTTGCTGTACACTCTGGAAACACAAGCGTCTATCCCTCTGACAAAATAACCTGACTTTTTAGTCCATGGGAAGTTCTAAAAAGTGAAATTTCCCACAAACTGGAAATTCTACTTTTTGGCCAGGAATAATACCGTATCATTCATTACACATGAATATCGTTGAGGAATTCAAGTAATTTCTCTATATCTACTACTACATTAGACATCTATTTCTGACAAGACAAATGTATTTTTTTCCTTGGGAAACTGAAGGACTTTATAATACTACTGGGTGATCTAAGCACCTGACTATCTTTCATATGTTTTTCCCATCGGTACTTCAAAAATGTGGAAAAATGCTACCATTCATATTTCCCATGTTAAGAACAAGTTGCTCAAGGCAAAACAGGAAGGCTGTCACAAAGAAAGCAACGGAAGATGGGCAGTTCGGAAGTCAAATTGTTTAGATCGAGACATTTAAACACTGTCTGTGTTGTATCACCTTAAACATTATACTGAATTACGAGTATGAGATCATGTATGGGCTGTTGTTGCTTTGTATGGTTTGAGGAATGTGATTAATTTGCAAATTAACAGAGATACTTTAAGATAATTAGAGCCTCAGATAACCCTTAGTTTGAATATATAAGCGCTTTTTTTTTTTTTCCAGGTGGAATATATTGCCATCATTGAACTAAACCACAAGCAATGTCTGCCAGCAATAAGTGTAGTTAATAGCTCTAAACAGTTGCTGTAATTTATTTGATTTTATAAAGTAAGTTTGTAAATGAAATCAAACCTGCAATTAGCCATTTTATCGCTCACTAATATTTTTTTTAAAATAGGGTAAAACACAATAAAGGTTTATACATGTTCCCAGCTGTCAAGGTAAATGTTCCAGCCCCATTAACACAAGTTGTTTCTCTCTATCACATGGCTACCTAGACTTCTGCTGTACCCTCACACAAATACTTACGTATGGAAATATACATACATCGTTAGTCAAGGACGAATTGCAAGTGCACATTTTTCTTAACCAAATATTGGTTGTAATCATATTTCTCAGTATCCAGGCAGCCTCCCATTTAATGTGATCCTGATTCTGCTTGGTTCTGCTTTGGTGGTATTCATGAAATAAATGCTTCATAATTACCCTTTCAGGGTGATACTATGGGGATGCATGGCTGTAAATGAGAAACTAACCATGTACAGTTAAAAAAAAAAAATCCAAATGCAGGACAAATCTGGCAGCACATTCTCTGACTTCTTAAAAATCCTAGGGGATGGCTGCACTGTTAGCTGCAAACCACCAGTGAGTCCTTTCTTTGTTCATTCTGCCATTTCTTCTAATTATGTTGTGCATTTTTCAAGCCTAATGCTCCCAGGTAATTATGCACTCTCTAGATACCTACCTGTTGGCATATTTCCCCAATAGAGGGGTGCTGTTTGGTCTTTTCCCATTTCATCGAAACAGATCTTAAAGTAGTCAAAACCTATTGAGATCAGCAGGCCATGCCATCTTTTAACTTCCTTAAGCACACTGCACTTGCCGTATGATGGACAGTCTTTGAGCAACAGGGAGAACAAACAAATGACTCATTGTTTCAAGTTCTTTGTAGAACTTTTAATCCTATCAAGCTGATGATTTTTATCAACTTTGCTCTGTTACTTACAGTTAATGGCAGGTCCTGAGCTGGATATTTGTAACTAAACCCAAAAGTTATACTTCAGGACTGAAAAAGAGCTTATGTTTTCTTGAATGGACTTCTTGCATAGGAAACAATTGACTTGCTTTTTAATTTCTTTTTCACCCTATGAAGCGTGATTCTCGGAATTGGTGGGAAGAGTCACTACAGCAACTAACAAGACTTGAGCTTTCAGAAGGTAAAAGAGGGCTGGCTGCTCCTCCACTGTTTCAAATCACTTTAAAGCGTAAGAACAAAACAGGAAAAGATGGTGGGGGGAATCAAGGCATGAGCTGCAAAGTAATCAAACCACTTAAGTGAGAAGTAAGTGATGAGGATGTTTTAGGAAAGTGATATTACTGAATACCGTCTTCCATTCTAGACCTTATGCTTTTATATTCAGATTACTGCTCACAGCAAGCTGTCATGGCTCCTGGGCTCTCCCTTTGTCTCTGCTATGATTATTACGACAGATATTCCTTCTAGCCATTCCTACTCTCTGCTGTGCTGTCTCCCTCACGCACTTGCTGTTTCTCTTTCTGCCTCTCATTATTTGCTCAGGTTTTCAACCCCTCTGTGACAGCATTCACAGAACAAAAAGGTTGCCATTACATTTATCCCTATTTATCCTCCTTTGATGCCGAACTGAATTTTGTTCTGCTAGCGTGAAGAAAGCTAGATTTGTCATCATCTTCATCATCTCTATTTTACTTAAATCACCCTGAACACAACTGTGATTTATTTCCTAAATTTATCAAAATCCTTTACAACCAAAAACTTTTCATCAAACCCTTCCTCCTATTATTTTTCTGGTGAAGAAAATGAGGTAAATGCAGATAAGTTTGTATCCAAAATGCCTATAGGCATTTTTCTCTTGTACCTTGAGAGTGCCCTAGGAGGTACAGAGTGGCCAATTAGCCCGTTGTGTATACAGGTAAGGAAGAAAAGAAGTTCCCATAATAAAACTAAATTATCATCACGTTTTGTTTCTTTTCTTATTTTTCATAGAAATTCTAAAAAAATCCATAGGTAGGAATCAGTCTTACTTAAAGTCAAATTGTTCAGAAAAAGCATCAAAAGGCTGAAGAGGGATCAGGTTATATACTACTTTTGCCAGTCCATCGCCGTATCAACTCCAACTCCCAGAGCCATTAACCATCATTGTATTTTAGACGGTTGGGCTGCAAGGTCTCTGCAGATTGGCACTAAATGAGAAATGTGTGTTGCAAAGACACTGCAAATGCCACGGAACTAAATTGTTCCTGACTTCCCATGAAGCTGATTCAGTGACAAGAAACTCTGAAATCTTCCAGAGTGTGGCATTGGCAGCATATATTTATCCCTACTTCTAATGTCTCACAAAATCAGAAAGCCACTCTATCTCAGAATGCTCCAGTCCTATCAGTGCCGTCCATATTATACCCTCTTCACAGTATGCATTCACATAATTTTTACAAAATGGTAGTTAATTATGACTCACCATGCCTCTGGAGCAAGAAAATAGTATTTAACCCATTTTATAGGAAAGTATATTGAGACTAAGCTAAATCAGTTCTCCAAATCGTCACTGGTAAGAATCCAAAACTCTACAGGGCTTATGACTTTGACTATCAATCACACATATGCACATAAGCTGAGAAGGTTGGTGTTACCAAGCTCACAGGGAAACTTATGCAATGGCATCACCAAAACTTCTGTCACTAAAGTGACAAGGGGAAAGACTATTTTCTCCCAGTGGCAGCCCTCACATTGGGACTGAAGTAACTATCACCTTCCCAAACGAACTACCAAATCCAACTGGACCAGCAGGAGTTCACAAGCAAACCATGAAAAACTATAATGAAGAGTTCTCAGAGAAGAGAAACTACATATGCATTGAACTGCATGTGACAGAGATGCCACAACACGGTCAGGATGATCTTCATTGTGCCATTGTTCAGCCTTCCCATGAACACAGAGACAGCAGAAGGTGCAGAAGATGCTATGTTAAGCTGGCCACTGTTGCTTCCATTCCGAGAAAGCTGTATTGGATTGTGGAGTAACAGCTTCTCTCTACTAGGAAGGACTATCTACCAGCTACCCAAAGTTTACATTCAAAGATGGTGTCACCAATTAATTCTCTGTGCTCTACTTTCCTTTTCTTGGCAGTGAAAAATGAGAGCCCAGCACATGCTGTTTGCCAGCATTAAGCAGCTTTTCAAAAACAAGCTTCGGGCTTGAATATGTCAAAGAGACAATGCTAATAGCACAGGATCAATGACTTCCTTGTGACTCAGGGTAGAGGTCAAATCTATACACTCTTTGACCTCTCTGCAAATTTTGACACAGCCACTGATTACTGATGATCCGCTAACAGACTCCACTAGCATAGGCCACGTATGACTCCTATCACTTCAATTATGCATCTCAAACAGGACCTTAAATGTAGACAGCAGATGCTATTTTTCCCCCAGAGCCATATACATACCGAGTTCAAAGACCAATGCAGGCGCTCTCCCTCCATTTCTGTCGCTGCAAGCCATCTCCTGAAGAAACAATACAAGGCCCCAGTCCTTACATTGCTTGCTGCACCCCTCTTCTCTAAAGGGAAATATATTTGAATAACATACAGCTCAGAGAAAAGTTTAGGCTGAGCCCTACATTTTGCTCTTGTTAAGAATAAAGGAAAAGATTTCTCTATCATTGCAGAGGTGAGAGCGTTTTCAGATTAGGCCAGTCACAGGCCTGCTGTGTGGACATCAGAGCAGGGATACAATGTACTCACAGTACATTAGGAGGCATCATGGGAAACAAACTAGGTCTCTCTAATATCTTAGAAATTAGGGAGCTGCAGTAAACAGTGCTCTCTGCAAAAGAACTGGCAAGAAGTCTGAGGATCCTGTTCAGTTTTTCAATATCACTAGATATGTAGCAGCGAAGCTTTCTCTCATTCTTTGATCAAAGGAGAAAAACTGTAGTGTGGTTAATCGGGTTGGGCTGTACTTTATCCGATTTCCTACTTTGACTTTATACAACGTGCTTCTATAAATCCTTGGCATATAAATTGAAAATCCAATCTCGGAGCAAACCAACAACCTTATTCAACACACAAAGAACCTGTTCACAGAATGGAACGTCCTTTTCTCAGCTCCTACTAAACGACAACCCCACACTATATCCTACAGAAAATCCTCAAATTTTGTCCAAACTTTGTCCTTCTCTAAAGCTGGAAGCCAGCCCCATTTCATACTCTAACGATCCACACATTCAGATGAACATAATAAACCAGCAGAATTTGAAATGGCTGTGCTTGTTTTATGAATGTACTAAAGGCAATGTATCATTTCATTATACCAGTGAAGAAGTGTAATGACAACGAAGAATCTTCTCCTCACGTTTAGCTACTGTTTTGGCTCCACTCTGGCAGTATTCATGTGTTTTACTCTACAGAAATATTAACTTCTATGGGCATATAACTGTTTTGTTGGATCACGACCTCAAAATATTAGGCAGGAGCCACAAAGGGTATGAAAGATTTTTCACAGATTCAGATGATATGCTGAACATGGGTTTCATGTTTTATGCAAGCCTGAATTATATACGTCCAAAGGGAGCTGTTCAATTTAGAGACTAGCAAAGCTCAATTTAAAAATCATATAATAATTTTTGAATTAACAAAAAAGTGAAACCATAACACCTGTAATTTATTGCATAGCTAAACCTATTAAATATGCAGCATAGTTAAATTGGGAAAGAATAAGAGAGCCTTTGAATAAGAAAGCTTATTATAAAAAACAGGTTTCAGTTCAGAGTGGACTTCCACACTCTAGCTATAAACTCTTAAAAATGGCACTCAAAAAGAGGAATAATATCACACCAGTATCTCTTTCATGCATCCTCACAGCCACTGTCATTGCATCTCACCCTTAAGATAGAGCAGGGTCAGTAGCATCTTACCTGTTGCACAATAGCCACCTACATATAAGAACCTAACAGAGGTATAAGGTATTAAAACAATTTGCCATTAAATTACAAAGTTGAAAGAATTTTTCTTTCTGGTAGTATGTATGTTTTGTGGCAGTACCCTGAAGCCTCGGCTTTGGACTGCAACCGTATCATAACATCAGAGAACAAGCAGCGGTGGTGCAGTGTTTTTGAACTTCAGGCACCACTACCAAGTGACAATCCTTAAGAAAACAGCCCATCATTACACAGCAAGTAGAAAATCACCTGCTGACAGGCACTAATCCAATCAAAGCTTTCAGTTGTATAATAAACTTTATTCAAGTGAACTAGGAAAGTGTATGGTTAAAATGGTGGAGGCACTTAAATACTGACAGCTAGGCATTGTCAGAGCTAAGAAACTACATTTACTTCTTTTTATCATAAACAAGAGACCTGGAGGGAAAAAAGGAAAAGAAAGAAGGAAAAAGAGAGAGAGAGAGACAGAGGCAATAGCTGTGACTACCAAGACCACCAAACACTACCTTCAACAGGCCATATGATATAATACCTTATTACATCAGTGTAAAAAAAATGCAAACTTTAGAGCTGTTAACGTGTTAAATCTATCCATTGCAAAACAAGATATGCAAATACCAGAACAACACAATTTTTGAAGCCCTACAAAACGTTCAGTTCAGGATGGCATGAAGAATAGAACAAGATCTTTGTTCTTGGGGTTGGCATTTACATTTTGCTTCTTCAAATTATACATAATGCTATTTTTAAGATAAAGAAAACAGTACTTTTTTTCCCCCCTGTAACAGCAAATAGCCCAGGCTCAGAAAGTTGCACAATTCCCATCTGTCGGCAGATAATTCGAAACATGTACTGCAGCAGACAGTGGTTTCTGGCCACCTGCCTTGTATCAGAGATGTTTGTGGTACTTCTGGTGCACTGAGTGATATTATAAGTAAATGAAACATAACATGAATTTAAAAGAGGTAAAAGTAGTATTGAGAGACAGACATTCCTGGGGACAGGACAGATGCTATCTATTTTGTTAGGGGTCCCCTGACGTGAAATGGAGGCAAAGGCAACCAGGAGATTGCAGTAGGGGGAAGGAAAAGGAACTGGAGATCTTATTGCTGACTATTCAACTGTTGAAACTCTTTTTCTACCACCTTTTTGACCACAATCAGTATTAAGAAAAAAAAAGTCACTCTGTGCCAAAAGCATAAAAGCCAAGAACAACAAACCTGAAACTGTGTGCTTCATAGTCCCCTAGATCATTCTAAAGCTAACCATAAACAGTAGACATCACACACTCATTTGACACTCTCTTTACAGTATGTCACTTAAAATAGGTTCCCAAAAGCCAGTGAAGGTCTTTGGTCATGAAAGAGCAGTACCGAGACACAGGATGGACTACTTGTATGTAGATGCTCCGTTATTCATCTGCCAGGAAGGGAAAAATCTGAGGATAGCTGGTCTTGCAGATTAGGTGTCTGGCAGAAGCACTGTGCCCAGAATATACTGGTGCCAAACAGCTATCTGTGAGAGGTATTATTTTCCTAGCAGCTCAAAGGACATTTCTGTACTGTTGGCAGATAACTATGTGAGTCACTACTTGCCTTGGGGGGTAACCTGTAAATGCCCAATATGTTCTTCATGAATATTTACTGATTCAGAGTTAAGTATTTATGCCCCAGTCACATTCTTATGCAGCAGTCTTTCTGTGCTTATTCCCCTCTCCTTCATTATCAGTGCTTGAATCGAGGTGAGGTAGAGATTAGCCACACTGCTGAGTGGTTTGCACACCTCTGCATGCCATGGACACTCACTGAAGCCATATTCAAGGACTGAGTGCTAACGAATTTGTCGTATCTTCATTTATTTCAGAAGCTTTTCTGGCTGCAGCTTTCTTTTTCCAATCACGAAACTCAGATGGCTCTGTTGAAAACATCAGCACAGGTACATTTTCCAAACATGGACTAAGTTTTGAGCAGCAAAACTTGGCCAAGATCTATACCAAAATTCTGGACTTTGGTAGCAAATTTAAAAGACCAAACTCAATAGCCAAGTAAAAACTCTGAGTACAAACTTATGTGAATCAAAACACACCACAACATCAGTAGAAAACCTGGGAAAGCATGCAAACTAAGAATTGCCAATACTGGTCTTGCAGCAAGTTTCAGCATCTTCTAGCTAACCCCTTTCAACCACCAAGAAGCGTAAGTGAACCAAGTACATTTATAACCTATGACTCAGTCGGCAACATCTTGAGTTTTCAAGAGCACCAGAAATCAAAAAAGCACCACAAAATTAAAGAAATACTCATGTTTCTTTGATATATAGGTTCACAGAATATATATAAACACAAGAATTTATTGCTCCAACCCTGTGGGCCTGCACAGGTTTGCACAACTCGCTAAATAAGGAAGGGGGTTTACACTAATTTCTAATAAGAAGAGGCCAGTTTGGTTTTTCATTTGAAAGATAACTAATAAAATTTAGTTCATATATGCTTTAAAACTTGTAAAATTTTGAATGGTTCCTCACCTCTCTGGAAAATTTCTGAGGATCTGCAGATCCAATATTGTTAAAAAGCTTGTGCTCTTTTAGGTGCTAAATCCAGGGAGTTTTCTTCCAAGCAATCCATGCAACTATGCAGACACGAAACTCAAAACCGCGTTTAACTTAATGAATTTATATTGTCTTGGGTCTGATGTCCCACTTAATAAATACAGTGACTATGATCATTGCCCTCTATGTTCTTGAAAGAAAAGCTTGGTGAGTGGATGCTTTACAGTATTCTACACATCATTTTCCAGGTCTGCCAATAAGTCAGATTTCTCCTTCCATTTGTGAAGTTCCACGTACATTCACGCACCTAATAAAACCAGGAAACAAAGAAAAAAGTCCCCCCTGACCTCAGCTACTTAAAGATACTGTTAATTTGCATGTAAGAATGAAACCTGCACTTATGCTGCACCTTAGTAACAGATACAGCAACTACGAGGTAGTCTTTTCTGAGGCTTTGAAATACCCTTTTTTAAAGTCTCTGAAAGCAGGCAGCTTTGCAGAACTGAATAACCAGAACTTTCTGCATGTTTGCTATGCAAGAAGTATAGATTGAAGTGATATGACCTGACTTCCAGAAGATAGGACGAACATTTTTTTATCAAAATTTTTACTAAAGTGCATGACACAGTCTTCAAGCTCAAATGAAAGAACCATATGTGATATAGGTGATTTCTATTATACCTTTTAATATGTAATGAGAGTTCATACGGTAACAGAAATAGGAGAATATGAAAAAAACAAAGAAGAGTCACCTAAAAACAGGACTGAGTTGAGGGTTTCTCAACTATGCTGTACGGAATGAGACAGAGCAAAGCTGGTCTCACAAAATCTAGTGGAGCTGCTCACTGTCCACTTGAGACTGATACATGTCAAACTCAGAAAGAGTTCTGGGTGCCAGACTTTGGGGCACTAGCATGCTTCTGATCTGTTAGCTCTAGAGCTGCATGGGGAAAAAGCACAAGAATTTTCCATCAACCCTAAAGTAGCCTTTATATATAAACATACCTAAAAACGCTTGTACAGGTATTAACACAGACTGACATTTAGTGCCTGCAAACACAGAAGGAGCTGCGTCTACAGGGAGCTGGTTTCTAAGCCTGTTCGAGTGCTGGATGAGAGCGAGCGTCATTTCAGAAGCACTCCCACTTCCAGATTTCCTTTCTTCTTATTTGTATTTCTCAATGAAAAAGGAAAAAAACAACAACAACAACAAATTCTCAACATCAGTCACTCTTGTTAAAATATGGTATCAAGCTTGCAATTGGCATAAAATCTCCCAGTTTCTCTTAAGTAAGTGAAGTGTCTCTGATTTACAGTACTGTAGATCTGGATCATCCTTTTGAAAATAAAATCTGTTTATGAAATGCACATTTAAATCCCATCCTGTTGTCTTCCACCAAGTGATTAATTATCATAATCTGTGTGCTAAGTGATGTGCAAACTATGAGGATATACATGCTCCCTGCTCTAGACATTGTTCCATAATATCTTATCAGACTGCTTTAATACTGAAAGCAGTGTCATTAGTAACTTGCTTCTCTTCATCTGTTTTCAGGTTGAATAATGCCTCCTTTGCAAATACACTAATTTATGTGCATTTCCTTTGCAAGTAATGCTAATCACTTACACCAGCTCTCCCTGCAGTATTAGTCTTTGATTTACTAGATTTTTCCGAAGCTAAAGAACAAGGTCTGGAGAAGCAAAAAATGCAATTTCGCTTGTTTAACACATATTCCCACCATATAGCTTCTACCAACGCCATATCCAACGAGGCAAATTAGAAGCCTAAGTCCAGTTCACTTCACTTTCGTTGACTTTCCCTCGTAAAATACCCTCATCTCTCATATGAAGTCAGCTGATACTGCTGGCTTCGCAAAATTTAAATCTTCACATTCAAAAGCACAGATTTTTCTCTTCTTTCTGTTACCTGCCTTTGTTTGTCTTAGCCTTGCCATGCAGCCTTACACACTGATCGAAAGGTGTGAAGTGCCTGGAATGAAATTTTTACCTCAGCAAATACAAGTTGTAGATGGAGTTTGTGACTTGTTCTTAGACACATCTCCAAAGGAGACCTCCAGTAAGCATGACGTGTCATATACACAGCTGCTGTCTCCTTTTGCTTGGGAGCCCTCAGCACTTCCTGACCCTCCCTCTCCTTTCACAAAACTGAAAGGATAAACGTATGTTTGGATATAGTCCCACTCCAATTTTAGAGTGTCTCTCATAGCCTATAACATTTTTCTCACCAGCAGACAGGGCTACTCTGAGTTTTGTGCTTTCTTCTACATTTTGCCTCTTAAAGACACCAAAGGTCAGCACTTCATGTCACACAGCTTTGTTCGGTTCCAGTGGCTTTAATGGAGCCGTGCTAATTTATTTCAGCTGAGGATATGTACCAGTGGCTTTTTTTTCAGGGAAAAGGAAATGTCCCCAACTGGCCAAATAAAATAGCATCTCAATTTCTTTTCAAATCTATATTTTAATCCAGTAAATAATTAAGCCTACACCCTATAATGCATTCGTACTTCCAGTGCTATGGAGGAGGACCAATACAGCTTTCAGTACCTATGGGTGCACTGCATATGACCAGTATATCTCGGTGAAATCCCCAGCAGATCAAAGCAGACGTTAATATATCTTTAACAGAAACAGGCAAATGATTGACTGACTCACTAAGTGCTATCCAGTTTCAAACCTTTTAAATATGTCAGATATTTGTTTTTATGCCATGAGATTCTTCCCAAAGGATGATATATTCAGTATGTGGAAAAATTATACACCACTCAATCAAGTTTACTTGGATCTTTTTTACTGTTATTTTATGGACAAAAGTAAGAACCTTAAGCTCTGAGGTACCAAGGCGGGAGATCACCCACCATCAGTAGCTGTTCTGTTGCATACCCCAGCTCCAGGCTTATTACATACAGGTGAAGGATAGAAGTCTGTTTGCAGCATAAATCATTACCGCTCTCCTTCTTATTTCTTGCCAACATAGACAATTGCCTGGTACTTTCCAAACAGGAAACAAACAAACAAACTTAAAAAACCCCACAACCCACCCTGCACAAAACCCCCCTAAGCATAAGAAAGAAAAGAGATAAAAAGGTGGCACACTACTAAAAGTCACACACTACTAAAAGTCACACACTACTAAAAGTCACACACTACTAAAAGTCACACACTACTAAAAGTCACACACTACTAAAAGTCACACACTACTAAAAAGAGAACCCCCTGGGTATTTATGCTTTGGTAGACTGTATTTTAAAAGCTAGTGATATGATATACCGAAATGCAGTATATTACTACACTCAGGGGAGAAGAATATTCCATACTCTGGAGGAAAAATCTGGAGCAGAGAGGTCTTCTGTCCTTGCATGTAAGTGATCTTCATGGGAGGCGCACAGGCAGGGAGACCCCGTCCCTTGGAAAAAACACACACTACTAAAAAGAGAACCCCCTGGGTATTTATGCTTTGGTAGACTGTATTTTAAAAGCTAGTGATATGATATACCGAAATGCAGTATATTACTACACTCAGGGGAGAAGAATATTCCATACTCTGGAGGAAAAATCTGGAGCAGAGAGGTCTTCTGTCCTTGCATGTAAGTGATCTTCATGGGAGGCGCACAGGCAGGGAGACCCCGTCCCTTGGAGACACCAGACATACTTGTGCCATAACTTGTCATTCAAACTTACAGAAAAGATCATTGTTAGAGACAAAGCCCTGTGTTAGTGGAGATCATGAGAGTTCCTTTTAAGACTGCCAACTTCCAGAAAAGGTAGCTAGCTGTGCGTACCTGCCCCTCAGTATCACCATCAGGAGATGGGTGCAACTGACACCCAGAATCTAATCTTCCATTTCTCATGAGATTATTCGAGTTGCACCCAGACACTTCTCACAGTAGTTTCTGATCTTTTGTCTCGTATCAGGTATCATATGTAGACTGTCTCCCAGAGTCAAAAATGTTGCAAATAAAAGCAAGCCTGACACTATCTTAATCTGTCATATAGTGATTCATTACAGTTTGGTAGCCGGTCTCAAAACCTTCAAGACAGGCTATGTGATGACTTTATTCCTTCCTCTTCCAAGTGGTCCATAGCATTCTGATCTTCTCAGTGTGCTTACCACACACAACCATAAATTTTTCCTGCCCAATATCAAACCACTTTACCAACCTGGTGCTAGAGGGACAATTAGTTGGAAAGATGCAGCAAGGATTACGTTACCCTTACACAGCTGAAGGTACCAGTGTCTCCTAATGCTTTCTAGATTCTAATCTGGAGCTGTAAGAAACACTGGATCATCCTACAGCAATACCATCAATGACTCTTCTCCCTATAATCTTTGGCTGGCCGAAAGACTGCAAACATCCTTTACAACTGCATTACTCTGCCATAATGCCTTCATCGATCTAATTCTGCTGAGGTTGGAAGGCTGCTTTAACAGAGGTTATCACTCAAATTTACCAAGAGAGCAAAGATGAATGGAGGTCAGCAACTTTCTTTCCTTCCCTCATCTGCCAATCTATTCCCAGAGTATCTGCACCTTGTCCTTTGTATTTCTGGACATAAGGGACCAACAGGACCAGTAAAACTTTGTAAAATACCAGGGACTGTAATGGCTTTTATGTCAAATTGGGAAATTATTTCAAAACCCTCCATTTCCACTGGTTTCTACCTTTACAAATTCTCTCTTTACGTTGGAATTTGAGACAGGACTATCTAATAGCTTGGTACAGACCAAGACAGCAGTTACAGTTGCAACAGAATATTTGCTAGTTTCATCTTTTATGCCATTATAATTTTAATAATTTCAAAGGCTTCATAGTCTGTGATTGATGCCTTTGCCTTTAGATTAGATATGCACATAAATAAATTAATTAAACAGAGAGAATATAGAAGATGGAGTAGAAGCCGAATTCTGCTTGCTACTACATGAGCATTAAAAATGTGGTTTTTTAAATTGATAAAAATCTGAAGTGAGAAAACACCACTGAAAGAATAAATGCTAATATTTGTTAAGACAAACAGGCTTATCGCTCAGCTGGAATATTTCAGGCTGTCATTTAGGCAGGATTTTAGTTTTGTTCTACGTATACTTAGAAGCAATTATGATAATTCTGTAGACTGAAAGTTACTGGTAAATTGTTAATATTAGTCCACTTTTAAAATAAGCAGGTTCATGGCCACAAGAAATTGAAAGCTCTGTGAAGTCCACTTTGTACCTTAAAGCAGGAAGCTGGGAGGAAGAGAAAAAACTGCTATTAGTGTGGCAGGGAGCTCACTGGAGTACAACAGGAAAGAAATGCACAGAACAGTGGGTGAGTACACAGAAACAGAAAGGATCGTGGGTATTCAAAAAGTTAAAAGAACAGCTGAGACCTGCACACTGCCAAGTGTCAATTTTGCTCTATTATACCTCTGCACCAAATTACCAACTCGGAGGCAAATTTGACCCCAACAATATGCAACTTGGCACAGCCATAATGAATCAGGCATAAAAATGTCAGCAGGAGTACTGAAAGGGCATGGGAAGTATAGAAAGCAAGAAGATAGTGCAATAGCACTTGAATGGTGTAAGAGGATATAACTATAAGTAATGGGAAGCCATTTAAAAAAATGGGCCATTGAGGCTGAACAGCAGGGAAGAAAAACAAGATGAATTAGACCACAGAACTGTCTCCAGAAGGAATCCCATCTCATGAGATGTTTAGAACAAGACTCAATGAAGTAGCAAAAAATGTACTGTAGGAGACAATATTTCAGGTCAAAGAAGGTCTTTTTCTGTCTCTAACTCTGTTCATTACATGCACTTCAGAGAACCAAGTAGAGAAAAACAAAGAAAGAAAGTGGGGAAAAAAGACTGGCTAGAAGCAGTATCCTGTTCATATAGGTGAGAAACGGTAGGAGCTTTCCAGCAATGGTGAGAGTTGAGAAAATATTCTCGAGACAGACATTTTATGCAGGCTATATACAGGGGGTTGGGAAAGAAAAAGGTAGTGCTGCAGGGGGAAAAAAAAGTTGTACTATTGGGGAACAGGCCATACAGATTTGAGAGGAAGTAGGAACGTACTGTACCTATGCTCATTTGCATAAGTACTGTTGTACCTACAGGTTTTTTAAGGACAAAAAGATAGAAGACTAGATTTAAAAAAAAAAAAGCAAGAGAGATCAAAGGGTGAGAAACCGCAGCTTTATGGCAATTCACAGATTCACAGGCCAGGCAGAAGTGCAGATGCCAGAACACGGGCACAGCTCAGCTCTCCATGCCAGGGACTATACAAGGGCAGCTCAGCTACATAAGACTTGTAGGTACCCAAGCAAGAAAACCAGAAAGTCAGACAAAAGAGGAACAGCAGAAAGGGAGGGCTCTGAACTACTTACTGCCAACGCTAGGGAGAACTGTCCAACCACAGCTGGATGTCAAAGTAGACATCCTGAAAACAACCAACACAACGTGCTGGTTCGTGGAGCCACTGGAGAGCACAGACAAGGTCAAATACTTTCTGCCAGGTAGCAAACTGATAAGGCCTCAAGAACACATGCTCTTTCAACAGGGGTATGTGGGGCCAAAGAAACAACAGGGACTGTTGGACTCACCAGGGACAGAGACAAGAAAAACAGGACTGTAGTTATCGACCTAGGATTAATAGTTAGTTCACTCCTACATTAAGGGCATTGTTTGACAGAGCTGGAAAATAATATTTGCTGGCACAGTCACAGAGCATTACTTTGTTTGATATGAAAATGTCAGTGAACATCTCTTTCAATTATTATTCCTTTCCTATTCTAAAGCAATGTTTATTCCACACAAACCTAGCGTTATCTCAGTTTAATTCAGAGAATTACTCATACCAGTGAAGCTGAATAAAAAATAAGGTTGTGCAAAATGTTACAAAATACAAAACCCATGTAGGACATTTAGGATTGATCTTCACAAAAGGAAAGAAAACTGCCATCCAAGCTAACAGGCTTTGTTGTAGGTTCCCTGGTTTTAACCATGCATAATAATAACAATAAACAGGATGATAAATCTTTAAACACTTAAGTAGAAGTTTCCATGAACTACTTCACAAGCTTCTTTCGGTGGAAGGAGTAGAATATTTTCAAATCATCTGACAGTAATCTAAGACCTTTAATTCGCACTTTCTACAAAGCACATAACATGCTATGTCTGCCTGCAGTGGAAGTGGTAAGTTTTAAATACAGATGCCAGACTTACCAGATGCCTAGATGTACAGGCACTATATATATAAAGTGAGCACACAATACCATCAATTACACGATCAGAATCACCTCCCTCTTCTCAACAAAACCAATGGAAACCTGAATTTCCAACACCATAGACTAGCTGGCCACTGAATCAGAAAAATCTGAAAGAGGGATCAGAGTACAGTCATACATTTCTTTCTGCATCTTTTATAAAACCACCTGTAAGCGCACAGTGAGGCTTACCTCCCTTCCAAAATGTCCACAACTAGATATACCAAGTCCCATCCTAGTGCTCACACAATTCAGGGAGTGGCCTATGTTGGCCCCACCTCTCTAAGAATTGCTGGAATAGATATTGTCTTAGGCTTCATGCCTTTACATTGCTGTGTTCCTCCAGCTCTTTACCTCACCCTTCACAAGCAATCTGAGATCTGATGCAGTGCTCTTACCAGCTCTATGACACAGCCAGATGCATGCCAGAGTCTGGATCTGTTAATCCCTACACAGCCAGAGGATGCAGAAGAGATGCTCCCATAAGAAGTACATGGCTGGATGCTGTGGTCAGGATAATCACCAGGTCCAGAAGGTATGAATGAACAAACAGTGTTGTTTAAGCTGGAAATCAAGATTCCCAATGTCTCCACTGTGTTTTGAAAGAAAGCAGGGTAAATTCTGATCATGTAAGGGAAGGCAGTTCCTTCCCTTCAGCCGGAGTCAGAGGGCAAGCAATGTAAAACTTGGGCAAGGTTTCAATATTAAAGGCAAGGCTAAAGTGTGCTAAAGCATGCTGGTGGGAATGCAGAAAGAGTATGTGCAAGAATATAATCATGGCAGAAATTACACATGGGGGAAAAAAAAAGAAACAAAACAAGCTGATTTTGGAAATCAGAAATCCATTTTTTTAAAAAATTGTTGTTGGGATTAAGTGTGCAGACACAGTTTTATTCATCTCCATGTGGTTCTTTCTGCTGGTTGCAGATCTCTTACAGGGTCCTCTATGCAGTCAGGGTATGCACTTCTGCAGTTTCTCAACAGGCTATTGTCAACTGTCTGTCAAAGGCAACAAGTGGAAGTTTATGATTTCCAAGATACACAGACAATGGATGCAAAGCAAGTAGTATGTAAGATGGAGGTCTTCAAAATGGGCAGCTGCAGAGCTATGAGATCGATATATCAGACAATTAACTTGGTGTTTCAATGACAGATGGTAAGTAAGAGCATGATCACCAGATGACAACAGTTATGTAGAATGAGCTCTCCCCAGTAGAAATACAGTGGTTATAGGAAAGGCTCTGCAGCAAGATGCTACATTTTCCAAATCCTCTATCTGGCATCTACTAGTTAACTACAGTTATTTTAGAAAGGAAATAAAATATCAGGCAGTTATCAGAAAAAAAATTGAGAAGTTTCATGTGTTTTATCTGCTCTTTTTTTTTTTTTCAACTTACCAGAAAGTAGCCATAAGAACAGAAAGAGATGACTGTTTCACCAGATAACCCCGTGCAAGTCCCGTTTAAGTCCATCACTAGCCTCTGCTATCAGGTACGTCTGTGTGATTCTAGAGCAGACGCTCCAGATTTGCGCAAAAGGGCAGCCGCATGTGGCATTTTGGCTGGGTGTCTGTGGGGAGAGCTGGCAGCAAGGTGACCCCCTGGGACTGCCTTGTTAGAATTCCACAAAAAAATCAAGGGGGTGTTTGGGATGATGATTATGGTGCATCAGCTGGAATCACTTCCCCTCTGGATGCTGCTAAATCATCTCTGACAGAAACGGTTTATCCCCAAGGCTCCTGAAAACATTTCTGAGCCACAAATTCTTTGTCTTTGCAAAGGTCTTGACCTGACTGAGGGCAGATATCTCCTAAACATTACCATGTGAGATAACACTCTCTAAAACCTTTTATCCCTTCTCAAGTCTCCTACCAATCACACCAACAGAATACTCTACTATACCGAACAATAAACACAGTGTGTTTTTCCAGGCTTTGCCAGCAGCGTTCACCTAATACTATTTTGTTTACACAGAAATCTGAAGGCTTGCCCATTGCCATACAAGGAAAAGTTTTTAAAAATTTTTCAAGCTTCTTTCCTGCTCAAAACAGGCATGCCAAGGGAGCGCAAGTGTAGCAAAAACTAGAAGTATTTGGAAGCCCAGTATCAAACACAGGCATCCTATCACTGACACTGAGCCAAGCTCTATGTTGATTTTTTTCCTTGCAATTACACTGTCTCCAGCAGTGCTGTGAGACCTTTATTCTAAATGTTCTCTTGACTAATAGGAGTCTTGAGTTAGCTGAAAATGCTGTATAGTTGTGTAGAAATTTCCTGCAGAACTAAAAAATATGTTCTTTCTATAATTGCATATGTGTCAGAAAAAACAGGCTGCCAGAGCAGGAACAGGCTGAACAAGGGAAACAAGTAATGGGGTAAGAAGATTAAGGAGGAAAAAGTTGAACTAATCTATCAGAAAAACAACAACAAACAACTCACAACAAGTAAGGGGGAAGCAAGGATCAATGGGTAAAGAAGAATCATGGATATGATGGGAAGAGGAGGCCAGATCTGCGCTCACTGAGCTCTCACCCCTCCAGATTTAGTATGAAAGTTTCCTGGAGTCTCCCCATTCTTCTGCGGTCAGAAGGGATGGAGGGAAAGGGAGGAGAAAATTTATGGAGGAAAAAAGAAAAACAAACAACAATATTAGTTCTTACTCTATTAGAACTAATGTTCCTATGTCAAGCTAGGCAAGTCACTTAAACTGAGTGCTTTACTGCTGGTTATTCATCATGTGTTCCCCATTTTCATGTTCAGCTTGAAACATGATTTGCAGAAGTGCTGAGCCCTCACAGCTGCAGCTGGGAATTGTGCTTGTACTCTGGGAACTGCTCAATGAGAATTGTGTTTCTATATATAAAGTATAAGTGTTATAAACTTGTTGTCTATGTATAGTGTTAACTAATGCTAAGTATGCTAAAAAAGAAGAAAAAACCAAATTCCTTAGGCATTACAAAATAGACACCCAAAGGAGGTAATTTCATACGTCATTTCCAGTACTATCACCCTAGTTCACAGCAATTTGCTGAAAATAAGCATCTTGTAGTATGTGGATACTAGAATAAGCACTAAAAACAGTAACGCTGTCTCCCAAGACAATTTTAAATAGCATGTAACAGGTGAGGTTTAGAGACCTGTACTGAACGATGGGGAGAAAACCAAGTAGCTGCTCAACAAGCAAGAACTGCCCATCTGGCAAATGAGGTGAGGCTTCACAGACAAAAAAAATTAAACACATTCTACAATCCCACCTCCCTTGTAAGATATTATACAAAGAGGCCTAATTAATTTTTAAAATTTAACTCTGGCATTTCCTAGTAACTGCGGCTTTGATTTTGCAATTTCAGTTGTGGTCATTATGGGAAAAGTAGCATCTCACTGCCATAAATTCCTGAATCCCATAAAAAGGTTTCAACATTATATATACCTTTTAGGGGATTTTCCAGCTGAGAGAGAAAGTAAGCAAAAGCAGAATTAGTACATCAGTGGTCACATTACCCACGCTCAGCCTCTGTGCAACAAGTCAGGACTACATCTGCTCATCCTCAAAGGAAGCTTAGGTTTAAAAAGCTTGGGCTAACTCAGCCCTAATGGAGTGGGTTGCAGGGGAAAGGGGAAAGATGTTGTTTCATTCTCATGAACAGCTTTAGGTTGAAGATTTTATGCTGAAAATGGTATCGTTGACTTAGTTTCCTTAAGCCAACTACTACCGAAGTCAAAACTTATAGGGACGCACAATTTAAGTGTTAGTTAATAATGTCTTGGGGAAGAGGCGAGAAGAAACAGGAAGAAAAAAGAAGTGCAGATGAGAGAAAGGAGATAGTACATTTAACATTTTGTAAATACAAACAAACACACACACAAAATCAAGTTATACGGTAAGTCCTTTGCTTGCTCAACATATTGCAGTGATTTAAAAACCAGAGTGCCTAGACACAGATGAAACATTTGGAGACTACATATGCTACCACATAGGGTATGTGGCATCATAAATCACTTGCACAGACAGAATGAAAACCTTGTGATTTTAAATGTTGCTGTTGAAACAGAGTTAATGGTAAACTACGCAACTTGACTGCCTCCATAGCACTATCCAAACCTGCTTCCTTCTTCCCCCTTCCCTATCCTTAACCCTCCCTCAAATTTAAAAAAAATAAAAATAAAAAATTAAAAATACAGCTTGCCTTCTGTTCCCATGGAAGCATCATAGATGAATAAATACAAAAATTTACTACTTTTGAAACAGCAGCAATCACCTGGTAAATATACTGAGACATATTTGTTTTGTTAATATCATTTGTATCTGCCAACAGTAGTTTTGAATTTTTCCCAGGGCATAACAATTAAATTTGCTAGCGCTTCACACATGTATAAGGCAAAGTATGTCATATGGATCTGGGTGTCTGGGTCTTTCTACAGAACTTGATAGGAATCATGGATTTCCTATTTATTCTGTCAAAAAAAGAATTATGAGCTGCTCATCCTCTGGCTGGAAGGTATCCACAAGAGTACTATAAACTCTCCATTTAGAAGGATGCATTTGTGTACTTTGAGTATTTATAGGTGCTATGACATCATAATGCTGGGAATCATAGTATTTATATGTTTTCTGTAAAGGAATCATTTACAGTAAAGCTATTAGAGAAAGTGAAGAATACTAGCTAGTCCATCAACAAGTGCTACATAAACACAAACAAGATTCATAAGATAAAAAACATCCTATGAACCTAATATTAATCACATAGCTGGAAATTAATTTCACTTATGACATGCACATTTGAGGAAAAGAAACCCGGGGCAATAAATATTAAAAAAGGGGTGAAATAAAAGGAAGAATGTTTTACTAAAAATATGCTAGTCTCCTGTTCACCTGCTATATTAGTTGTCCTTCAGCTTTGTCCTCCAGTTTCGCCTGTGACACTTACTCTGTTCTGCAGGGTAATTGATAGTCATTACATCAGATGTGGGTTCACCCTACTCTTGCTCTGTGCAAATGCCTGCAATCTGAAAAATGTTTTGTTTTTCCATGCATGTAATAAAGTAGTTGTCATACATGGCAATTTTGCATGATGTTGCATCTATTCAACAGGGAACGCAGTTAGCACAAGGGAACGAATAAAAAGAATAATCTACTTTTGTATGAAATCAAGTTTTAATGAAATTGTCATTAATATTTATGTTAACTGTCATCAAAACCTAAAGAGACACGTTAACATTAGAATCTGAGCAGCCTGGAATCACATTAGTCTCCAGTTTCAGAGAAAAGCTGCTTTAAATGCAAAAGCTCTGATTTCTGTTCTAGCGTTGATTGTTTCTTTTGAAAGTGTTCCTCCCCACATCCACCCTCATCTTCCTTCCAGATGTTCATGGAGCAAACACCAAGTGGTTTGGATAAATGAATGCATGCAGTTGTAAGGGCAAATTGACTTCTATTTGTTGAAAAGTTCTCTAGTAAGACTTGCTGATGACAGAACAGCAAAATGTTGCCTCCGCACAATTCCCAGTTCCCTAGCTACTGATTTCCTAATGTCTTATCTTTTCAGTGGCCAGGATGCAGAAGAGCTTCCTGTTGATCACCAGGAATGGACTCTAATAGGAAGCCGATTTTTAAATGTCATTATTATGGTCAGTGGATTATTGAAGGTTGCATTCTACACAAGTTGAACAAGTCCACGTGTGTTGGAAGTGATCACTTCTGATAAAGATGCACAAGCTACGTGTACGTGAGCAAGATATAGCAGGAACATATGAAGGGAAGGAACCTCTGTCACCTGTACAGGCAGAACTTACCCTTCCTTCCACAATACCCTCATGGAAAGCTGTGCAGCTTGAGTTCCAGCTCAAATCTTTTTTTTTTTTTTTTTTTAATTTTCTATTTCTTCTCATCCTCCTGACTTAGAAATCAGCCAGGCATTATAATAAGCATGCATTTCTGTTTTGCAACCAGCTACACATTGCACTAAAGAACATGGCAGACTCTAAATGCATAAGGTATCTGATCACCCCCACCTTCTCCTAAAACAAACAAAAAAAACCAAACAAAAACCAAAACAAAATCCAAACCCGAACAAAGCTCAGAACAAAACTCATTATCATACACATGCACACTGGCAAACGTCAATATTCAGGCTTTCACACCTCTAATTAATCCCACATGGCTACAGAGGGCAGTGAATTTACAGAAAGTCCCATACCATGTTTTCTTTAAAAAAAAAAAAAAGCAAAACCAAACAAAACCCCCCAAAACCCCCAAACCAAACAGAAAAAAACCCACCACCACATCAGGCAAAACTATTCCTTTGAAAACTTTTTATACATCCTCTTTTTCATCTCAGCGGATGGAAGGGAGCAGGATCTGTCCTAGTTAGCTCAGGGTCAAGACCAGAAATGGAGCCATTGCTGTTCATCTGTGCCCCAGACAGTACCTTTTACGAAAAGCACCATCAGAGAAATTGTTGCAATTCGTTTATAACTGCCTAGTGTGCTCTGTCCATACCGAGCTGGATTAATCAATCATTAGCAACCTTAACTGCTAGTGGATTTTTAGTCTCACAGATTAAACACTAAATGGATGGCAGTCAGGTACGGACACTGCAAGGACAATTCAAACCAGGCTCCAACAGCTCCTTCCTTCCAGGCAGGCAGTCTCCAGGGTCCTTGTTGGCCAGGCGAGTGCGTGCTGCAGGAGGTACCAGCTGTGTCTGCGGTAAGCGGGTATCTCCAGTTCTGTGTGCGACTAAGTTTTCCAGGCCACGCGTCTGAGTGCTGCTTCCCTCCTCCTGAGGGAAGCCAGAGGGATGGTGGCAGGGAGCAGGCTTGGCAGCTGAGATAAGACGAGAGTCAACCCTCACTGCTTAAACCTTGTTACTGCCTCACCAGCAACTGGAACTGCCTTGAGGGGCGATGGGGGCTGCTGGACATTACTAGAAGTTATCAAGCTAGAAATGCCTTTTACTGTTGGGGAAGACTATCTGGAAGCACATAACCAAACACAGAGATGGCTTTGGTAATGTTACCGGTAATAAGAGACCTACCGATTATTTTACAGTCAGTGGAAGCACTGTTCCCTGGCCAGAGGTAACTCTGCAGTGGAAATGCATTTGTCAAAAACAGATTCCTTCCCTCAGGTACCAACTATACCAGCAAAACAATGATGAACTGTCCCAAGAGGCATTTTTTCAAATCTGTTCTATCTCTTACAGTCATTTTTAGGCATCTAAAAAAAAGGTTATAATTTTTCATGGAAGGCATTTTCAAAATATTAGGGCCATGTATTTAGGCAGAAATAGGTACATGCAAACCCTCCACTAAATAAGTCCTTTGGGGAATCCTAGATCACAGGCTTTGGGCTGTTTGCTGGCAGGCCTCTTGTTTAAAATAACAGTTTAAAAAGGCTTAACGACGTGGCTCGATTTTTTTAAAACCCGAGAAATTTTTTGAGAGAACAATAGGCAAATCAAAGTGTTACAGGAAAACCGGAAGGAAAAGAGCAAAGTCCAGTCCTCAATCTGGAAAAAAAACCAAACCCAAAACAAACATCTGAGAGGAGTTTATAACTGAGGTCTGTACATATTCCACGGCACATGAAGGGGGTGGCCCCATAGTGACTGTTCACTGCCTCTCCTAATACAAGAGAGACAAGCCTCATGGCTGGGGGGTGCTGCAGGTTCTACACACAATGTGTGGTTTCACTGTAATGCAGCATGCCGCAGGATACTGGGATGCATTAAAAGCTTACATGGCCTCAAGAAGAAACTGGACAAGATCAAGGAAGAAAAATCCATTAAAGGCTGTAAAATACATAGAAACTACCCTCTGACTCAGGAAGCCCTTGGCTTGAGGCTCAGGGGGAATATCACATGCCTACCCGTTTCCTATATTCTTCCCTAAGCATCCACCTTCAGCTCCTGCGAGACAGGATACTGCACCAAACAGACCCTTGATTTGGCACATGTAATGCAATCACTTAAAAAAACAAACGAACGAACAAAAAAACCCTGCAAGTGTTTTTGCAGTTCAATTACTGTAACATTTTGCAAGCATCAGAAAGTTTGAAGAGTTGCTTATGGTCTTTTAACATAAAATTCACATTCAGTTCTGAATTCCTTGGAGATTTAGACAAACCAATGGATGAAACAAAGAAGTAGGTGAGGGCTTTTTCTTTTTTACCTCCAAGTTTGTTTTGTTTTCTTTGTTAACACATGCAGAAGAAGGTTTCTTTTAAAGTATTCATCTGATAGAGCCAAATAAAACACAAGTATGCCACCTCTGTGCCTGAGTTGTTTATATTTGTATTACCTATGCTAGTTTTAGTGAGAGAGATGAGAGATGGTAATGGAGAAATCAAAATGGGATAGACTTCGCTGCAGTGGACAGATGTGGAACTACATGCTGTTTTCTCCCTGATGAGCCAAAAAAGAGAGGAAAAAGTGCAGGAAAAACACATGACAATTTTTTGCAGGATACAGTATGACATTCATGTTATAAGAATACGCAAAAGAATCAGTTTTGTTTCTTGATATGGCAAATCCTTTTCCTAGTTCTATATTTTTTCTTGAATTCTTTTATTCAATAGCTACAGAGTATATTTTTGGGTCCTTTAAAAAAAAGGGGGAGGCAAAAAATCCCTTTATATGCATACACAAAAGCCCACATCCAACCATTTAGAAACCAAGTATTAGACAATTATCGTAGCTGAAAGTTATGTCCATTATTTCATTTGAATCGGAGTTTTACAGGAGCCAGAGGGTCTTGTGCTAATATCATTCCCCTAAAGCAGGTTCTACAAGACTCCATACATTTTTGTAGTAAGTCTTGAAAATTACAGAGCAACTTAAGCGCACACTGATTTCACTTCCTATTCTCACGGGCTACACCTACTCACAGGTTTATGTTTGTGGGGATTTCCCACAAACAAGTGCTAGAGAGATCTTACTTATTTTTGCACCTTTTTTTTCTTGTCAGTTGGGATCTAGACACATCTCACTTCTATTTCTTCTCCCCTCCACTATGCTACTACTGAGCTGAGGGGGCTGAACTAACATCTTTCATACACCAAGAGGAAAAACACTGCAGTTGAGGCAGCAATAAAGCAAGTTCCACTGCTGCTCTCATCAGTGTGTTTCAGTCACTCATCCAGAGCAGCTGGACATGGAAGGCAAATCCCATACCTCTGCCCTTGCCACTGACCTGGATTAGAGGGGCAGTAGCTTTTTCCAGCACTGGTCACCAGTTTACTAGAAAGCAAAAATAGATCCTTCAGTTTATATCCTTCAGAGCCACAGAGTAATAAAAGGGTGGGAAAGCTTCAAGGCAACGTTCATCCTGGCTGGACTTGATCTAATGACCTATAGGTGAAAAGCTCTATGTATCCCATTACCGCTTCTTTGAGTCATCCCGACCCTTTGTTCCCCACCTTTATTAAAAGACCTGAAGATTAATGCAGGGAACAAATGTCAGAGAGATAAATCTTGGTCTGTGTTACATCTCAGAAGTGATGTTACACAAGTGTAATTTGGGGGAAAAGGTGTTTTGGTGGGGTTTTTTTGTTTTGAGTTTGTGGGTTTTTTGGTTTTTTTTTTTACATACAACAAAAATCACCATAAAATCTGATAGCGCTGATAGGTGTCTAGCTTGAGGCTTCTATAACTTTGAAGCAATCGTAGGTAAAGATCTTGTTCAGAGTTTAAGTTTTACAACATTAAATGGCTTTATTATCTTTCCAATTTCAAAGCAGACAAGTAACTCAGTTCCTCCAGGAACACAACACAATTAGTCATCTGCAGACATTGCAGAACGATTAGGTTTTTTCCTAACAAAACGAAAATCCTCTAATTATCTTTAAAATACCTGTAGCTTATCTTGCTTTTAAATTTAAAGAGGGGGAAATGTATGCCAAATTAGAATTAAATGCATCTTATTTACCTGGCTTTCTATCTTGGTCAAATTTGGACTATTGTTTCAAATGAGCAATCACTCTTTACTTTCTACCATCATCAAGCTGTCGTTTAGTTGAGATTCTCTTCCTCTGCCTTTATTTTTAGGTGTTTGTGTGATCTTGCTGAACTGAAAGGCAGGACTGACTTGCTTTTGACTGTTCTGGACAAATCTACGCTGACTCAGATAATTTGTAATCTAAAAATGCATTTTCTGTCTTCCCCTGTTTTCATTTGGAAGCTGATTTTGCTTCTCATACAAGAATTCAGGACGTTCAAAATAGTAAGAAATGAAAAATATCCTGAAATTAGTGCTGACCCTGCTCTTGCTCCACTGGTTAATTTTCTGCAACCTTAGATGTTGGCACCTGCAGCATCACATTCTTAAGTAACTACTCATTTTGCAGCTAGCTCTTCCACTACTTTTACCCAGAATTTATGCTTAGATAAGCATACACACATCCCCAAAGTATTTAGGTAAGTTCTCAAGACTTTCTATTAAGTAAACAGCATGTAAAGATCTGCAAGTGATGAGAGGAAAAAAATACACCATTTTTAAACACTTAATCATGAAATAAGTGCCTTTAAAAGCATGATTCATAGATGTATACATTGGCACAAATATCCTTGCTTGCTGTCTCTTTACACGGCTAACGCATACTCATTTAATGTTTTCCCTTTTCTTTTGGGAGCTCTCTCATTGCACATCCCCTAAATGATTTCAAGCAGTTCAGGAGTTAGCCCAGAGGGAGTAGGGGGGAAGGCATGAAACCCTCTTAAATATAAATAACTGATCCAAGCTAAATGCTGGTTCCTTTTAGGTTCAAGCTGGTAGGAGGAAGAAACTATTTTGCACTTTCTTCTGTGCAGACTCGGAGTGCCTGGCACTTTTTTTGCCACCCCCCAAACCACTAATTCTCACAGCACATAAATAGCCCCTAACCTGCAGTGCAAAATGACACTCCTTGGCTCTAAGTACAGATGAAGCGAAACTGTCCTGGTTTTCTCTCTGCCAGGATTAAACTGGAACTGTCATACTATAAGTATCAGGTTCCTGCTGTAGCTTTTTACATGTTTAATTACTCGAAGTTTATGTTTTGACCTTTTATTTCCCATCATAAGTAATTTTCTCCCCTGCTTCCAATTCTTCAGTCCTAGAGAGAGCTGAGCAACAGTTAACTCTACACAAAATAGCCCTACCAATTGCCACTTTTTCCGTGAAGGGTCTTTGACAGGTTTTCCCACCACCTTCTGCCTCCCCCCAAGACAAGAGAGACAAGTATTTACAGAAAGAATTGACAAAATTTGAAGAAGCGACACATGACAGTTGAGTACATTTTTCAAAAAACATAAGTATATACCTCTCTGTTATTCAAACCATGGTATTTTATTTAATGAGTGAATCAGAAAAAATTATTGCTCAATAAAAGCTATAGAGACCATATACAATGTACAGTTTGGGATAAAACCAAGAAATCTGGAAGAATATCAGTAAATACCAAAACCATTTTAAGAAAAACATATGGTCCATGACTCTAATATTGAAGGGAATTGCCAGAGAACCAAATTTTAATCCTTCTCCACCACTAGCCTGCTGCATGTCTCTGACCAGCGCTAGTAACAGTTTTGCCTTCTGTTTTTTCCTTTTCACTTGTTAACTTTAATATCTCGCATACGGAGAATACCACAGTGGAGCTGGTGCTTTCCAATGTCCTAATTGCTCTAGCTGATCCCTCTCCAAAGTGATAAAGGAGTGGCCTCAAATACATGTTTGTTATCTCTGGACTACAACAAATCAAAGCTTCTGGTAAAGATGGTTCCAGCACTTGGAAAACTCGAGTTTTACATACTGTTTCTCTAGTACATCTTCTCAGAAATACTGCATATACATCAAAGCTCTACTTTACGCATTGCTTTCTACAAAACCGTAAAACTAAAAGTTTATCTTCGACACACTCCTTCTAAGAGACCACTTAAAAAGTGGGATGAAGATCGCAGCTGAGATCTGTCCTTCTCTGGCACAGGGAGACTCCTTATAAATCAGGATAGAACTGATCTAGGCTTAGGCCAGAGCTTTCTTGAGATGCTGGTCCAAGACTGCACAATAAATCACTCTCCCCTTAACAAGTTCAAGATGTTGTTGCATACACAGCTACAGGTATGTTTTGAAAAGCAAACCAACCCTCTAAACTCGAGAGGACAGGTCAAAAAACAGGACCAAAAGACCCACCAAAAAGTAACAAACAAAAAAAAAAGCGACGCAGTCACATTTCTTAGTGCTCTGGGAGGACGAGAGCTTACTCTAAAAGAAAGCCTCAGCTGAAACCAGGGCTATCTACTCTGATATAAACAATGACGACAACAATATGATCTGCCCAGTGAAAATATTAAGAATGCTGGAGGGTCCATTTCTCAGGAAAGCTATTTGTTTTGAATTATTCACCTAGTTCCTCAGTTAATAAATTCCAAGAATCTGGCTATTACATCCAGGCTATGATCTTTTACATTGTGTTTAATTGTCGTTACAAAAGATGAAATTCTCTGTCTTGTTTTGAAGCTGAGACAGAAATCATTACAAGAAAAAGAATTAAAAAAAAAAACAAAAAAAAAAACCAAAAACCAAACACCACCAAAAACCTATAGCTCCCAGAACAGACAGAAAATTAACATGGCTTAATAAAATTCATGGTGGGCTTGTTATTGCTGTTGTTATCTAGAAGAGAATAAACATATTGACTAGTGCTCCTTCACAGAGAATCCCTCAACTGTCAGCATTCAGATAAGTCTGTGGCTATAAAGAAATAAATAAATGTTGATTTAGCTGTGTTATAAATATACTGTCCTTCTCGCATATGAGCAATTTATAGACACAAGAAAAGCACAATGCACAGAGGTCCAATGCATGGACCGGGGCTCCGTTCCAGTCCCCTCGGACTCAGGACAAGTCACTGGCATTCGAGTCCCATTCATTCATCGCTACCTTCAAACAAAGCCACTGCAAACTCCATGCTCAGTGCCATGACCTTTCTCTGCCATTTCTACCGTGAACAAAATGGTACTTTACTGATTCTTCTTAAGAGCACACGCAGGTTTTCACCTGTGATTTTCAAAGCAGCACTCCACATACAGTCTTTCTGTTGTATGCTCCACTTTTCAGATCCTCCTACAGAAACCCAAAATAGTTTGTCAGATCTGTATGTAAACCCTGTTTCTCTGTAAGGCCTCAAAGAGAATGTACATTCATACTATAAGCATGCATCTACCTCTGTTGGATATTGCCAGCTGAGCTAGGGTTTCTTCACCATCTAATCCAAGCACATCAAAGCATCTTAGCAGCTCTGGAATGAATAACTACAGGTTTTCATGACATAATTTATACACACATCTAATGTGGTAAGCCAAAGACATCTGCAGTCCTGCGAAGCAATTTAAGTTTCAGAACCGTGGTCCTGCAAGTTCAGCCCAGCTCATAAGGCTTCACAGCGACTAACCCAACTCACCGTGCTCCCCTCCCCGATGGGACACAAGGTGGTATTAGTGAGACTGTCATGGAGCAGTGGCCACAGCAGTGCCATTGCCTGCGCTGCTTCCAGGCATCTGGTAAAGCCATCCAGCCACAGGTCTTTCAACACCAGCTCGGTGCACGGCAACATTTGGGATGTATTCTACCACTACAGGTTTTTGTTAGATCTGCACCTGTCAGCATTCAGGAAATGCCAGCATCCCCAGCATTTGGGCATCCCCACATGTCCCGGTAAGTTCACACCTACAGAACAAGTTACAGCATTACCTTGGAAATTTTTATTTTTTAAATATTTTGATCTCTGATCAAAGCATTCAAAGTTAGGCTTCAGAAAGCAACTGTGTATTAGTTTCTCTTTTTGCTCAAACATTCCACATTGCTCATTTTATAGGGAATATCTTCCAATTCAACTGACCGTAACCTTTTTCTAATTTAAATTCCCCCATAAGCCATCCCTTGTATACAACCTGGCAAAGTGAGCTTGACCTGAATAACTGAAATTAAAAAAAAAAAAGGTAGAAAGAATTTGATGCAACTCAATCTAGAAATTCAGAAAGGCCAAACTGTTGTCATATCACTGTATTACAGTAAATATAGCCCTTCCACTTCTCATCCTTCAAGTAATTTCTTGGGCTGACATGAACCAAGACGTTTAATTAGATACCAAGCTCCTGGAGGCAGAGGCATCTTCTGTCTGTAGCTATGAAGTTTCTAGTGTGGCTTTGGGCATGGTGAAGATAGTTTCCAAAAGAGCTTTGTGTAAATAATCTGAATCCAATTTTTCTTTCTGTTTAAGCATCAGAGTAACTCACCAGATCCTTAAAAGGTTTCAGTAGGATGGGCATACAGCTCACCAGATGCCCACTGCGATTTTTGTCTTGAAGTATCACAATGGCAACATCTGACTGCAGAGTTTTTGTACAATACTTCAATGCCTTTACTCTGTACTTTATTCTGGCACTGTAGAGGAAACAGTTTTCCCTTGGACACCTGGATTCAAAGGAAACTGAAAACCAAGCCCTTGGCACATGAACAATGATAAGTAATATTTAGTGGGACTATCCGGGCGGTATCTGCAAAATAGCTGGGAGAACAGGACACATAGATGATAAGATCATCTAAATAATTGTACTTCTCAGATGGAATCATTTCATGCCTGTGAGCAAAGCAATTAACCATAATTTTTTTTTTTTTTTTTGGAGAAGGCAATCTTAGTCAAAGTCTCATCTTCTCTACAGACAAAAAAAGAAAAAAAGAGTTATCCTTAATGATGTCCTCAAGACAGAAGCTTGCTAAGCCAAACCAAAGTGTGTGTCACTGCATTGCTCATGTACCTCATGGAAACGGCAGTTCAAGGGCCTCCTGCTCTCTTTCCAGCTTCCGGGCTGGGCTACAACTTTACAACAGCCAGATCTCCTTTCTACTTTTAGCCAAGTCACAAGTCTTACAGGCTCCAGCTATAGCCTGCTTCAAGGAAACGTGAGTAGGAGGCTCTTGAGCTACAATTCCCATAAAGCATTTATACCTGGGACACAGTTATATCTAATCCTGTTTCTAGCTCCAAAGAAACAAAACCAAAAAGCGTCCTTTCTGGAGGCTCTGTGAAAAGTGTTATTCACTAGCTCTTCCCTTCCCATTCCAAGATGGAAATGATTGCCGATAAGCCTATGTCCTACAAAATGGGCATTGTTCTTTTCTGTAACTCATGGCTAATGATTACTAGGTTCAGTTTTAAAGAAAATATCGAAGAAAGCTGCCCTAGGTGAGGACTTAACAGTTGAAAATGTCGGACTTCTGAAGAAGTCCCCTTTTAAATTAGTGAAACTCTATCAAAGGACTTCTTCAGCTGCGAGGGGGAAAATGGTATGGTGAAACATTCAGTTTGATTCATACCTCTATCTGAACAGTTAAAGGTGTCCCAATGCGTTTTGACGTTACTTACATAAGGCCTGAGAATGACAAGCCAAAGAACTAGCTAGCTGGTTTTCTCTCCAAAGTTCATCCTCAATGATTCAGATATTTACCTTCACTTTATTTAAGCTCTACCATTCAACTAGTTCTGTGCTCCATGCGGTGTAAATCAGACTTGGAGAATATTGCAGAAGGCAATATATCATCTTTATACCTGTTGACATGGTAAGCTTTGATCTTTAGGTCTGCCTTAGGCTGGGATCAGAAAGAAGGGAGCAAAACCAGAGCCTTTAGTTTCACTGGGCTGTTTTGATTCAAGTTATAGGGATACACTGATCCACTCTATTAGTCACATCTTTCCATCTGTCTGCAGTGCAAATTGGACAGAAATGAGAAAAAAAATATCTTTTAATTTTTTGTCCAAGTATCATTAAAATCCCTCACTTGAAAAAAATACTTAGAATAAAAATCAAATATAAGATAAAAACCAACAATAGCTTAAGCTGGATTACCACAGAAAAAGAAAAATGAGAATGTGCTCTTCAGGTAAAGTGCTGACCACCTACTCAAGTTTGTAAGTGCACATTCTCTGTGTATTTAAAACACACATTAAGGACTCAAGAGTTCCTCACCAACAGAAATCCCCATTGCCATCTGCCTACAGTTCCCTTCTGTTACCAAATGTACATGCATACATTGCTTTGCAGACCCCTATGAACAATTTGTGCCGCGCATCTGAGACTCAAGCTGTAATATCTAGTTAAAGTGATAACTACAGTTATGGTTCTTTTCAAAGTGAGTTCCAAAGCCCTTTTTTCCTGATGTTATTTATGATGTCCTTGCTGTAAATTAGTTCAGATTGTCAGACAAAATTTCCCCATTCAACAAATGGTCTTACACCAGCATCTTTCCATTAGAGTTTTCACAGCAAGTGGGTAGAAGACAAAGTGAAATGAATTTAGACAATGAAACTTAATTGAACCCACCCAACACAGAAGCAACTATACTTCTTGGAAGCCATGTGTTTCAGCTGTAAAACTTCTCCCAGTGCCTATGCAGACAGGTTTACTGGGAAAACAAACAAGCAAACATACAACAACAAAACCCCTCAACACTTTAGGGTAGATTTTAATGAATTTTAGTTGATACATGAGTACTAGTTTCATTACAATTTTTCACTGCAATTTCTGCTTCCAAATCCCTTAGGCCCATTTTCAAACTCTGCTGAATTACTATGGTTGTATATTCTTTTACCAAACAACATATATATAAAGGCTGCAATACCCAGCAACCGATGAAGTGTTTGCAAACTTAATCTCCATTTTCTTAAAATTAGGCATTGCTATGACAACATACTACTACCACACCACAGCTCCAGCAATGCAGGCTGCAGGAAACACTACTCATCTATCTCTACATTACTTTCCTCTATATTCTGCCATCAGATTTCCAACTTCCCGTCTTACTTATTTTGAATCCTTGTGAATGCAATTCAGCTGGTGTTTTAATTTTCCCAGGTCTAATGTATTATAACCATTACTTTACTTCCTCACAGAAGAAACACCTATCATAGTCTCTAGCATGGGATCTTCCGGTGCTCTTCTGAACAAATATCATTTCAGCTTTTAGCAACATTAACCTCATTCATTAATAACCCCATTCAGGTTTTCCAACAGCCCCAATGACCCTTGGCTTGACTGCAGATTTCTTGCACACTTTTTTTATATTCTGCATATTTAACCTGGTTTCTCATGTATCATTAACTACTTTTCCTTCCTGGAGTTTCTATATTTCACTCAAGTTTTCCTGACGTATCTTTTCATTAACTTTCTCCTACAATATCTTACACTTCAAATCAGCCAAGTCTTATTTATACTTCAAATACACTTCCTTTGTTTTTTATCTGTTAATTAAAAAAGACAAAACCCTTTTCTTCATCTCAGTGTGTTTTTCCCACCTCTTTCACTAGTCTCTCATACAGTGGATCAGAGTACAGACAGAACATGTTTAGTTGAAAAACTATTCCTTTGAAAACAGAAGCCCACAACCAAGTTGAAAGGGTTTTGGAGAACAAAATTCATTTGAAGGTCCACCAAAGGCAACAGGTTAACATTAAGCATTTTTTTTTTTAAATCAAGCAACAATGGAGGACATCAAAGTGAACATGAAGGATGTCCAGGAAATATCTCAGAGATGGGAAAAGTAATGTCCTGAGAACAAGGAATTCAGGTTGCCAACTTTACAGGAGACACTTCTGCTGGCTGAACAGCTGTCGACGACTTAAAGGCAATTATAAAAACAAAAATAAAACATACACACACAACCATACCCTACCAAAACACAAGACAAAACAAAAAATGTTTATTTCAAACTATTTAAATAATATTTGATGGGTAACACGGACTATCTGCTAGAGGTTCATTCTCTAGCCCCCAGCTTCAGCACTCAGCCCCCATTCCCGTACTAGTTTCTGTAGAGAACACAACAGCAAATTAACACACTTCTATTGCACGATGTGGACGTCTGCCTATTGAGTATTAGAATGAAAACCCACCCACACAGATTTCATGTAGGACATCAAACAGCCATTAAGGAGAAAGAGAAGGCTCACTTCTTATTAAAATTTCCTGAACTACAGTGAGCGAAATTTAATGGTTCTACACCATGTTAGCAATCCCCCCGCATCATCCAGTCCCCCTTAGTAGCAGTTTTAGAAAATATCCAGCTCATAATATTTTATTAGCCTATATAAAACATGGGATTCATCTGGTCCAAATATCCACTTACTGTTATTCTTAAACCCAGTATTTTATTAGTATTTTAGCTTAGATTCTTACTATTTTGCAAAGAAATCATGTGTTTAAATTGTTTTATGCCCTGAGCAATACCAGTAGGTAACTTTTAAGAGCAACGTGCATTCCTAATTACATTCTTTCCATCCTCGCTTCCCAATATGGTATTATTTATATTCTGGTACTGGTCCACTAGTCAATGTACCCCAGGTACCCCAGGCCACAGAGAATAAGTCTGTTATAGCTGCTGATTGAGAGCCTTGCTCTTTAGCTAAGCTGTATGCATTCTTTTTTTCCTTGGAGATCCCCTATGACAGTATAAAATCAATTTAAATTAAAAAAAAAGAAGAAAGGGAAAAAAAAAAAAGCTCACCTACAATAATACAGCTTTGATTTCAGCTGCCGAAGCACTGCCTGTGACTCCAGACAGGGTCCAGAAGAACTTGCATCTACCTGAGTCCTCATATTCAGATCAGACCAATTACATTTTGACTTCTTCAACATCTGACATGCCACTTTCTTAAGTATGACCAGTTCAGGTATAACAGAATCTCATGCCAGTCCACCATCAGACTTTTATAGGCTGAACTGTTTTTCATTTTGCCAACAGCTTGCATATCCCAAAGTGCATGTGTCAGAGAGCTTGTGCTGTTGGCAGTTCTTAGGACTTCCCAGAAACCTCTGCTTTGATTTTCTTCTGACTTTACAAAAACAAGCACCTTCGTATTACAAACGGTTTAAGCAAGTCCTTGGAAGGTAGTGTGTTGGACCCTTTGCCAAATCCAGGCTGCACATGGTTTGAGCTGTCTTCTCCCTCCAGTCCTTATCTAACCTCTTCTTTCAGACTTTGCCATACCATACGCCAAAGATGTCTGTAAGCTTCAAAGGAAGAGAAAAGAAGGGGCAGCAGGGAAAACATCCAAGAATGGAGTATGCTATTTGCGCCCAGGGGGTCCAACCTATCTGCACAGACTTGTCCGTCTCCACTAGACTTGTTTGCTCTCCTTGTCATGTGACAACAGAGCAGGAGAATAAAAGACCATGCTGTACTAAAATTTTAACCTTCACCTGCTGGGATGGAAATCCCAATGATGTAGTGCAGGTTTGACAACAATGTCTGAACTCACACTGCTTCTTGGAGCTGTTGATAAGCTCCTATCCAGCATGTGAAAGCATCACCAGCCTGTTGTAATGTCAGCTTTATTTTAAGCAGAGTTTTAGAGGGGTGGTAAAATGAGACATGAGACTCCAGTCAACAGAAAGGCAGACTGAATGGAGACCCTCAGACAGGCAAGATGAATACACAGTTGTAAAAATTATCAAGACATTAAATAGCAATGATCTAGGATCATTCTGTAGGCATTTAACTCATTTCTGATGAGAGTAGGCTGGGAAAACAAATACACCATTTACTTACCTATACAAAAGTGTTTAGTAAAGACATGATGAATATAGCTATCTTAGCAGAGACACTTATGACTCTATTGCATTAATATGCCTGGAAACTCATTTACTAAATGCAGTTGGTATAGAATATATCTTCCCATATTATTTTCACTTCCTTATTTGATCAAAAAAAGAAGAAAAGGAGAAAGGGGTGGTTATAGAGCAAGGGGAAAAAAAAAAAGGAAATAGGCTCTATATGGTATTCAATCTACAGAGGAGGGAAGAGGTAAATTCTTGTTTTCTTTCTGGCACAATGTTTTGTTGTAGGACAAAAATTTACTACAAACATCAAGATCTCTCACTGAAATGGGTCAACAGTGTCCATGAGAACTGCTAAGTCAGAAAGAAGAGATGATAGAGAGTGTAAAAGGAGATTAAAGTAGGGGTCCAATTTGAGTTAAACATTAATTTCCTTACCTGGACAGGATCAGAAGGATGACCTCACTGTATGGTAACAACTTACTGTACTAGATGATAAAAATAGTACACTGCACTTCTTGGAGGGAAGAGATTCACATGTTGCTATACATTCTTCAGTTATGGTCACCTAAAATACAGAAACCAGCATCTCAAAAACTATGACTGGATTTCAATGAAGAAAAGATCTTAAGAACAAGCAGCAAGTAATTCCAGGCCTCTCCCTAAAATTTCATCTTTCTAACCAGCTGTTAACTCGTTTGGTTCACAGAAACAATTATGACTGACATGCTTGTACAAACATGCATTAGCATAAAATTTTAACTGGAATAAAACAGCTCATGATATTTCTGGTACATCTGAGCTCTGACACAGAATTAGTATATCAATACAAGTCACTCTTATTCCTCAGACTTCAGTGCAAACCGTGAAATTCAGAGTGACTTTTTAATACATAAATAGTAATAAGTGAAGCATATTTGTTCAGCGTTGTCTGTAGCACTGTTTGGGCTTCACACATCCAGAGCAAATTGTTCAACTAGTAACAGCCTTTCTTGGAAGACAATATGAGATCTTGCTAAAGTACTAAGCCAGATTCATGAGCTTTGAATAAGACATCAGTAGCAGTGACTTCAGTAGAACTACGCATACCCTAACATTTTACGTATGTTAATTACTTTATGAACTGGAGTCTCCAGGACATCTCCAATATGCTGTTTTACAAATCATCCTTTCAAAATACTAAGCATTCCCAATATACTTTGACTCTGTCCTGCTGTTTCCACTAGAGAGGCTAACTCCATCGGTCAAAAGTTTCAGCCTGATGCACTCCTTGCTCAAACAGCACTCCCACCAAAGTCAGCAACAGTGCTCTATGGGACAAAGGCTTCATAATATAAAAGCACAGCATGGGCTATAGTTAAAACTGTATCAGTGGTGTTTTGCCATGTATACTTTTTTGCCTTCATCTGTTATTATCACATCCCTGATACCCAACTGAATGGACAGCATGTATTCAAGCAGGGTTTGCTATGGATGAATATGCTCCTGAATATGCAATGTGTGCTCTTTTACTGCTGGGTCCTTTATTAAACTACCTGAATATTAGTGGCCCGAAATTGATATGATTAAGGTTTAATGAACTACTGATTAGCACTAATGAACACAACTGAACACACATTTTATTAAATGATTTGCCTCTTTTGAAATGAAAGTAATGTTGGGCCCATTAATAAAAATTATTTGGGTCATTTCTGAGCAACTGTTGCACTCCTTGGAGAAAAAGGAGAGAAATCAGCCAGTCTGCCATCTGATTAGTGTTTCAGCAGGTCTAACACATCAATAGTCAGGGTTCACAGGATGTATTTTCTAGGCTTAGTAGGGTCAGAGGAAAAAATTAAATAAGTTTCTATGAGTGCCTTTTGACAGGAGAGATATGTCCTTATGATCTGGCAGGATCTGAAATTATACAGCATACAAGAAAGGGGAGAACTTTGTCCCCTAGTTCTAAGTAATGGAATAGATGTGATTGGGAGAAGGACAGCATGCGCACGCACACAAAAAAAACCCACCAAAAAAACCCAAAAAACCCAAAGCAAAAAAATCCCCCACCACCACACACAACAACCAAACATGATTGGAAATGTAATATTTCATATTATTGTATATTTTCTACATCATCTTCTAGTTGAAAGTATTTTGGAAGCCACATGTACCAATATCTATCCATCTACCACAATACACTGCACAGTTTACATACAGTCTGAAGGCTTAAAGATGGAAATGGTATCCAAGACACTTTACAGAAAGACTGAGGAAGTGTTAATGAACAACTGTTCCCATTATGTGAGGGTAAGATGGAGTTAATTGTCTTACAGTACAAAAAGTCATAAAGCATCCATAAATACTCTTGGATCTATGATGACAAGTGATGAGAACATCACTTTTGGCTTCTATTTTAGAACCCTATGTCCCACAGTATCCAAAATGACATATTGGGTTATTAAGCTATCATTCCAATTAACAAGCAAGATTGCTACCAATAGTTGCCCACTTCCTACTCAGTTAACTCAGTTGTCCCCAGGAGGATTTCTTTCCAATTATTCAATCAGATATGAAGGAGGAAGGAGTGACAAGAACACAGCCCAGGGCAGTGTTCTTCAGAGACTGCATTATCTGCTAACAGGTAACGTAAATAGACACTGCATCTCCAAGCACTGAAAAATTTACTCATTTTCTTTCTATTATCATAAACACTAATGTTTCCCATTCCAGCAGCACAGCAAGCCTGAATTAAAATCAGTACATTTCTACACGAGTCCCCAGTCTCCAATATGCGTTATATTTAAGGCCCTGCTGATGCTGAGGAACCTGAAGAAAACCAGCCACATATTGCAGAGTTCCTGGCATAGTTTAAAAAAAAAAAAAAAAAAAAAAAAAAAATCAATAGGCACCTGTTGACTTAATGGAGTTTTCTCTAGTGCAGGCTCATTATAGTTTTGAAATCATATATCCCTTTGTTAAATCAAGTTCTACTACCATCAAAAGAAAACCCAAGAACATAGCTAGGGATTCAAACAGAGAATTATAATATAAACTCTCTGTATGTAAACAGCGAGACCCAAAATTGCTCATATGTTTGCTGAAATGATTAATGTAGAAAAACAGCAGCACAAATAGAAAGACTAATGAGACCTTTACAAGATGATTTTCATGTAATTAAGTGTAACGGGCTAAATTCTGCTTCAAATTGTTCGGAAGTGAAACCAGAAGAATCCGTATGCATCTCAACAGATCTACTCTGCATCAGGAAGATAGAAGCTGCTGGCAGAATTTGACCTATTGCAAATAATACCAGCTTAGCAAAACAGCTATTTTTCTCTACCATGTCACTAATCAAATGAACCCACTAATTCTCAAAATAGATTTCTGCTTAGAAACTTTGAAAGGTTTAACTCATAACGTAGGAGGAAAAGACAGAGCACACAGAAGTGGAAAGATGAGCAGTTGCTAACCCAAAGCCTTGGGAAGTCACAGGGAATCTCCCTAAGGATTTTAGTCTTTGAGCTATTTTTACTGATGAAAGGAGGATATTGATAGTCACCTTTCCTACCCTATGAATAAACACCAAGGGAAGAGATTCTCCCTTTTGCTATTGATGGTTTACGGGGCTGAAGAGGCACAGGGAGACTGTGTAGAGAGCTTCCCTTTGAACAAAACTGAGGAAGACCACCCAAGACCTCTGCACGAGAGCCACTGAAATGATCAGGCAGCTACAACAGGAGCTGGAAAGGCCTTACAACTGCTGGCAATGGGCATTGCTGCCACTTTTAAAAGGTTTAGCGTGCACTGGTGATGAAGGTGGAATTTCAGAGGGCACAATCTCCCTACAGAAACTCCTGTGATCTCCTGAATGTCACCTCTTCATTAACGGCTCCTCTGTTTCCAAGAAGAAACACTTCGTCCTCACTCAATAAGTAGAGAGTTTCTTCAATACCAACATGAACGATTTATGTTTGTTATCTTCTCACCTGCTTGAGTAGACAATCTTCCTAAATGTTTACAGAGAAAACATTCACTTTCATTTGTGGATTAAGACATCACTACTTTAAAGAGTACTAAACCAAATTCAAACCTCAGTTATGGAAGTCAGCTTTAATTAAAAAGCAAAAAAGAAAATTAGTACATGTTTTCAACTCGCAGAAGTATAACTCAGGGTAGAACATTGGGGGGGTAGGGTTGTTTTCATTAATTAGGGTCTTCAACAAAACCACCATTGCTAAAAATCACCTAGAAAACCTAAATTAATAAGTGGGCTGCTGTGAAATTTAACTTAAGAAAATTAACCAAGATGTCACATGAATGTATGTGATGAAAGCATTATTTATGGAAATAAGGTCTATAGTATATACATGCTGTAGACAAAAAGTAACAGTGGTTCTAAGAGACAGACATTATAAAATACTAGCATGAGGGCAAGCATGTAGTATGTGATAAATCACACTTTCTAGGGCATAAAACAACCACTAGCTGCTTGGGATCCTCTGTGAGAAAGTTTTTCTATAATATACACTTTAAGACTGGCACTATGTACTACCAGTGCTTCTGATGGGCTTCTGCTTTGATCCACAGCTAAAATTGTTTCTAAGACTGTGGTCATAATTAAGGTATAAATTAGTATAACCCCAAACTAAGAAAAATCTGTAATAACACACCAAGACGTTTCACTCAGCCTTGTCTCTGAGAAAACTGTGTTGAAAGACAAAATAGTCACTTTTAGGGCTTATAACACAAAAGGGAGTGGCAGGATTTATGCACATGAAACCACTGCTTTTATTAGTAAGTGGCTTAATCATATTTCTTTTTAATAAAAACACAGAAGTGGCTTGCTATAAACTTTAGGAGATGCACGTTATTTGACAGGAACAGTGAGTCTATATTTCTCTGCAATGAAAAAATTCAAATGACTGTTTAGAAAATACTCCCTTGGACTTATAATAAGTATTAAGCAACAGCGAATCTATTTCTATTTAATTACAAGTAAATTAGGGGTTGTTTTAAACATTACGAATCTGCTTCATTTTTAGGAAAGACTTCTCAGGGGTTGGAAAACAGCAAAGACAAAATCAAGGGCTTAGGAATAAGGAATTTAAAAAAATAACTACATCTTCATTTCTGGGGGCAAAAAAGTAAATTCAGGATTATCTCAGCATCTTATAAAGACATAAAACATGAAAGTTATGTACCTAAACCCATATATTATTCATGAACTGTAAAATGTGCATCCTTAACTAGTTATTCCCCCCCAGAATGTAATTAAACCCAATGGCTCTTCTTTCAGAGCATGTAAGAATAATAAACAAGACTGTTAAATAAAGAATTAAATTAAAGCTCCTGGTAAATTTATTTGACAAGAATTTCCATTATGAGGAAAAAAAAAAAGAAGTATTTTCAGTTGCTCGTACAACTATAGCTTCAAGAGTAGCTGGTCCTAGAAAAGACATGGCTAAATTTAACACGAGTATGTTCTTTTTATCTAGGCTTAAATCTCCTATTTAAACTTCCTTACCTATGTCAGATGATGGATGGCTGGATACCATTCAAGACACCTGTGTTTGGTCTGAGTGGCAGCCTGAAAGTCTCGGGGGACTTTTCTGAGCTTGTACCACAGGCAACGGGTCAAAATATTTACTTCAGACAACAACCATGAAACTTCATTTGCTGCTGTTATTTTCTTTCTAATTAAAGACTCATTTCAAAGCAGAATGAAAATAATGTGTCTGCTGTGGTTAATATTTAATCAGTAGTCTAGTGTGCCAACCATGTATCCCTTGTAATAGCCCAGGGTCAGTGCCCTGGATCCCACTGGGATGCCATATGGCTGTGTCCAGAAGACTGGAAGCCACAAATGACCCATCATGGGTTGAGTGATAGTATGAATCAATGAGGATACTCATTATTGGGTTTGAAAGGCCGACTCATCTGCTGTGGGAGTGAACATTATCTTAACAACCTTCAGTGTTTCACATCATAATATGAGATGTGCTAGTATAAAAAAAAAATAAAGCAAACCAGATTCAAATTAACCAAGTTTTTCTAGCCATTTACTGTTAAATAATTTAAATATGATTTATCCAAATACAACGCAAGCATGATGCTTGTATTGGTTCTCCAGTCCAAGGATAATATCACAAATAAATTCTGGTTTGGAACTATTTAGAATCCAGACCCCCAAGTGTCCGTATGCGAACTCCATCCTTTCTTATGCAGTTACAAGAAAGGCATTATTTCAAATCCATTTCTGCAAATGGAACATTTCTCTTAGATTTCACAAGGACCTCGACTCGATTTTGAAATACAGAAATTGGGAAAGCACTTAAGCATACATTCAACACTCGGTGAGAATACACATGTCTATAATAAGGCATCTCCTGAACTACTATCAAGCCTGGATTTGCTGCTCATATGTTCAGCAAACCTAGAAGCCTGTCCATAAGCGGCACTCTAGAGAGCATAGCATCCCCCTCTGCTGTGCTCTTCCAACAGCTCAGTACATTTTCACATTATGTTAGGACTCCTGATAAAAGAAAACCTTCATTACTGTTTCTGATTCATTACTGATATCTCAGAAAGTAATTTGCTCTGAAAAGCAGGCTGCGCTCTAGAGAGTGCAGGATCCCACCTTTTGTAGCAGGATGTTAGGCAGATAGGATACCATCAAATGGATCAAGGACCTTTGTGGAAGAGGAAGCTGTAAATAAAACCAATTTAAGCAAGTCACGGTGGTGAACAACCGCTCATCTTCCAAGCTTAGTTTCGAGCCAACACTTAATTGTTTAGCCAAAGTGAAGCTGGAAACAGTTGCTGCTCCTGAGGTCAATTGGATGACACACGTTTAAGGGTTGAAGACCACACACAAAATTCAGACTCAAAGAGCATCTCGCGGGCAGATCCTTCCTTTAGAGGCGAGTTTTCTTTTTTCTCATTAGTAGTAGGGTAGTTCATCTACTGCACAAAGATGACTCAACTCAGCATGCAATCTCCAGCAGAAAGGAGTTAGTATAGCTTTAAGTTTTATCTCCCCCTATCGCAGAACAGATGACTACTAATCCTGTGTGGTACGTACTTCCTAAAACACAGATCAGGCTTAGGTTCACTCGGTGAAGGTGGGGCAAAACGAACGCTGGCATAACACGCTACCCAGCAGAAATCTGGTAGTGACAGTATCTCCACCGGCACGTTCTGGTGACCTGCAGAGGTGCCCCGGGAGACAGGCGCGGGCTCGATCTCGCTCTTACTCCCGACTCCGTACTGAGCAGGAGGCGCCATCCTCTGCGGGCGCTGGCTCCACGCCTCGCTGCTGCGGGCCGGAGGGACCCTCACCCCCCCACCCCACCCCGCCTTGCTCGCAAGGGTAGGGCCAGCAGTTCACCTGCGGCGCGGACCCGCCGGCTGCGCCTCACCCCCGCTCCTCCGCCTTTGCCCGGCTCCCGAGGAAGCCCAAGGCATGACCCGGGACAACCCAGTGCCGGTCTTTAGTCCCCTCTAGTGGCTAAACTGCTTACACCGCTCCGAGCTGCTGCCACCGCCCCCCTGTTAACTCCTACCTGGCCCTCGGGCTAGAGGCTCGCGCCTTTAACGCCCGCCCCGTGCATTGCTACGGACGAGCCCGGTGTTGGCTGGCTCCTGCGGTGCCGGCAAAGGCTTCTCCGCTCCCACCGTCCCCCGAGTGCGGCTGGAAAAAAGATGCAGCCTCAGAGGCTCGCAGGACGCTTACTCTAAGCAATCTACTTTCTGAAAAACCATTTGCTACCCATGGATAAACTGTATTACGAAATTAGAAAGCAATCGGTATAGTTATCAAGAAGTGAGGAAGTATTCCAAGACCTGCACATTTCCACAAGTACTCCGGCCATCTAGCACTGCTGGTCTGAATCCCTTCAGGAGGCTTATCAAACTGGGAAGGATTCTGCATGGGGTAGGGCATTTTTTCTAGTAAAAAAGATACCTCCTTCTCTCGCTTTTCTTTCGGCCACTAGAGACTGGTTCTGCAGCTGGATCCAGGCCAAACTATTATTCTCTGTGAAAAGCAGCACCGATTTCATTGAGACTCCACACTGGAGTAAGTAGCATGGACTAATCTTGGGACTTTCATCATTGAAAGTCATGAAGCAAATGGGCTTTCTACTCAGCCCAGCTCTGGGAGTTGGGAAATCGTACGAGAACCTCAGACTTCTCCTACTCCTGGCCCAGCAAACCACAGAGAAAACCTTGAAAACAAAACTCCTAAAGACTAAAGAAATGGGAGCAAATAAAAAGAAGCAGTGTCGTTCTTAGGAAAAGAAACCAACAGAAATTGACATTGGATTTTGCTTTGTGTCATTTTTGTTGTTCATAGTTTAGAGAGCTGTAGCTGATGATCAGAATCAGCAATACCGGGTATAGGGTTTTATGGTCAGCATCAACACTAGTCAACATCGACACTAGTCAACATCAACACTAGTCAACATCAACATCAACACATTTCACTGGTCTGAACCAGTGAAATCACTGGCAGAGAAAAGGTAGCAGAAGTATTCAATTTTGAGTTAGATACATAGGCATTCTCAAACTTTTCTCAAGTAGACTTTTTTTTAAACTAGAGAGTAAATGCAAGAATACAGCATGCACGTATCCTCTTTCTATGTTTCTCATGCCTTGTCACCAATGCTCTACCTAGAAAAAGAGAAATTAAAACACTGGGGGGGGGTCATCCTCCAGGAGCATGCATAGCTCTCATTTAGCCCTCAGTAAACAAACAGATTAGTTACAGAGGAAGGTGGGCAATCTGCAACGTCGCAGGCACTTCTGTCTCCAACCAGGCTGAAGATTATGTGTCTGCGCGGAGTAATACAGCACAGCAGTTTCCAAGTGGCCTTGTAGTTCTTCACTGCTCTCTGCATTTGGTGGGCATTTTTTCATTTTACACACTGTTCAGAACTTGTTGCAGTGATTTCAGAAGTTATATAACTGTGTCAGATGCTCATATGAACGACAACTATTTCTCTGGGTTTATTTTTCCAGAAATCCTTCCAGCATTGCTTTTCACAGAAACACTAGTACAGAAATAGCTGCAGGGAAGCGGTGGAGCTCTGCCTCTTTAGGCACAGTAAAGCTAATCTTTTAACTAGCAGACTGTTATTAGTTTATTCCTATATTGCTACGTGATACCTTGCTCTGCTGATTCTATCAGATGATATTAGCTACTGATTTTACCTATCTAAACTTCGAAAAAAGCAGAGACAACTTATTTGTCTTTTATATTTTAATGACATTTCATTTCCCCGGCACCCTGTTCAGTGTTAATAGTCCATATAAAAGCTCATTCTCATTATTAAAGCATAAAAGAAGAGGGGAAAAGACACAGAAGGGAAAGATTGCAGCATGGTCATTGCTCTGAGTCCCATTTCCTAGATTTACCAGGTGTTTGACCAAGCTGAATTTGATCAGCATGTTATGTTACTGAAGGTCTACAGAGAGGAATGGTTATCTCAAAGCACATTGCAAACATTGAGTGAATTCTACCAGACGACACCCCTGTGAAGAAAGAAGGATGATTCCTTATTTAATCAATGAGGGGAAGAGTAGAGCACAGAAAGGTGGTGACTCATCAAGGTCACACAGAAGAGATTGATTCTGCTCACTTGCTTTATGGTAATATAAATTATTATAAAACTTGCTTTAATGTTAACAGGAGTGAGATTAGACCAAATTCAGAGACAGAGCTGGCATCAAACCCAGATTGTGCATTATCACCACTGACCGTTCCACCACGAAGGCACACTTCTTTCTAAAACAAGAATTACTCTTGGAAAGAAGATGACTTGTCTGCTTTTCTATCCAGATACGAATACCTCTATGCGAGATATCCAGGTGATCTTATCCTGCATCCTCCATATACACACATACGCTGTGTTAGGTAATTAAATACTTATGCCAGAGCAACAGGAGCTTGTATAAAACTGCACAATTTATTACTGTCGTTATTATTTGCCCAAACAGTAAAGTAATGTTTCAGAGGAAGCAAAACTATTTCTCCAACTCTGGTGAATAATGCTCTGTAAAGTAGGGAGAACGGCTAGAGCATAAAACAGGAAAACAGAGAACTGTTTGGTAATGGCAGTCTTTCATTCAGATCTTGTCACAAAAACTAAATTTGCATTTCAATACAATATTTTTGTCGAAGAAAAAGGTGGGTTTTCTTTAAATATATAAAATGAATCACAACAGTTCATTTTAGACTGAATGAAAGACTCCAAATGACCTTTATGTTTGTTCAGTCTGATTTGCTAAGATATTTTTGTTCTGAACCAAATTCTCACCTCTTCCTTTGATTTTACAGTTTGGCTGGTGAACTGAAAAAATCCATTCATCACCTAGTTTTGTCACGATTTTACGGACAAGGAACTGAAGCCCAGAGAAATCATGTGAATTCTTCAAGCCAGCACAGAAAGTCTGTGGCAGAGCAAGAAATTGGATCAACCCTGCCAGTCCTCTGCTAACACCTTCATGCTTAGATCATCCTTTTTGTCTGTGCCAGCATGTCTGCAGCATTTTGTTTGGCTGCAACAGATGAATCAAGCATGTTGTCCTGGTTTCGGCAGGGATAGAGTTAATTTCCTTCCTAGTAGCTGGTACAGTGTTTTGGATTTAGGATGAGAACAAAGTTGATAATGCACCGATGTTTTAGTTGTTGCTAGGTAATGCTTACACTAGCCAAGGACTTTTTAGTTTTCCATGCTCTGTCGACTGAGAAGGCTGGAGGTGCACAAGAAGCTGGGAGGGGGCACAGCCAAACTGGCCAAAGGGACATTCCATACCATGTGACGTCATGCTCAGTACATAAACTGGGGAAAGCTGGCCGGGGGGGGCCGCTGCTCGGGGACTGGCTGGGCATCGGTCGGCGGGTGGTGAGCAATTGTACTGTGCATCACTTGCTTTGTGTATTATTATTATTATCATATTATTATTATTTTATTTCAATTATTAAACTGTTTTTTATCTCAACCCACGAGTTTTTTCTCACTTGTGCTCTTCCAATTCTCTCCCCCATCCCACCGGGGGCGAGGGGGAGTGAGCGAGTGGCTGCGTGGTGCTCAGTTGCCGACTGAGATTAAACCACGACACATGTGAACTAAAATGAAATGGGTAGAACGATGTGATCAAATTAAGTTGCTTTTCCTCTGACAGCTTCCATTAGATTTAGGAAGAGAGGATGGAAAAAAGAAGAATCACAGCAATGGCTCTCTGCTCTATACAAGAAGATTGCCTGGTTCTGCCAGCCACCCAAGGTACCTATGATAAGAAACATCCCACTGCTCTTGCAGCATGCATCTGCCAAAGTAAGCTGGTTCATGCCCAGATGGCATGGGAGAGTGCACGCCCCAACTCTATAAAGCCATGTATTAATCCTGAGTAGGTTCAGCTCCCTGAGCAAGAAGCACTCCCAAAGGTGTTCAGCTCTCCAGATTAACATGATCAGATTGGAACAGGTACTTCTCTGCTAGATTTCTCTCTACGGCTATTGCTGTTATTTTTGCATCACTTTCTACTACAGTCAGGTTGTTTCAGTTTCTCCTGCTGCTTGAAAAATAAAAGCTGTTAGGGGTTTCTTTGCACTGGGACATGTCAGGGTTAATATTCCACTGCTGCTTCTTGCCCCATTTCAATCTGGTTAAGTTACTGGAGATTTCCCTACATGCCACACTTGTCTCAGTGAAGACAGTTGTGAAATATAAAAGGAGGAACATCAGTCTCCTGAAACAACCTGAGAGCTGGCTACAAGGCTAGTGACACCACTTGAAAAGATGGCAATGAAAAACAAATATACCTCAAATTCCCCAGCTATACAGATACCACTTAAGCATATTACAAAGCATTACGTGAACTACTGCTCCCCTTCCAGTCCTGTTTTCAGCAAACATTTAATTTGCAGAGCTATAGCTCTGGATAATGTGTTATTATGTTGGTTGTTCTTATTTAGGAATAGATCCAAATCACAGCATTTGGAGCCAGCATCAGCACACTGTGAAAAACTGGGTGTGCTTGTATGAGGAATGTTTTAGATCAACATTTTTTCAAGTTCCCTTATCCTTTCCTATATTTTAACCATGAAGGGAAGCTTTTACCAGCTTCAGGGTTCAAAAGTGCTTGGACCTCAGAATAGAAATTCAAGGCTCAGCAAGGGACCCTAGGCAGCACCAAAAATCCACGCTCTCAAAAATCATGGTGATCTCTTGCAGCATGATTGCTTGCAGCAGACTGTTGTCAAGTGGCTGGGCAACTAAAAGGGAATCAAAACCTCCCATTTGGGCACACCAGCACAGCAACAACCATTTACTCCTTTTCAACACACACGCAGCATCAGAAAGCTTTTAGCCATGTGCAGGCCACCTCCCTCGCACTCACTCACAAAGACAAGTTCCTCTGCCATGAGCAATGTGTGCTTGGCAAGGCAGCCCCTGCAATGTTGGAATTAGCTTAAGTGAAGTTAATGAATGTTCATCAAGGAGGATAAGCAGGGAAGAAATAAAAAAATGTGAGCAAGGCAAGAAAGCAAACAAAGGGAAATAAGCAGTGAGAAAGCTACCATACCAGCGCTGCAGGGAGGTATTCCCACCCCACGGTGTGTTATTTCAAGGTGATGCAATGCAAAGGAGTCAGGCCAGAGTTGGAGGGAAGGGGACTCCAGAGTGGGAAGGAAAGACAGAGCCCAGGTCAGGCTGGAAGGGCAGAGTGCCTTGAAGACCTCGGCAGAAGGAAATACTTGAAGCAGAAGTGTTAACTTCAGCAGCCGACTGTCAGCTGCTCACAACTGATGACAGGGTAAGGAAAAAAAAAAGGGGGCAGTGTTAAAAAGCAATGCATCCATTTTGATAACTGAGTTTTCACTCCTCTGGAAATACTAAAAGCTATATTTTGGGTTTCTCCTCTTCTCTAAGGATATGGTACAGAAAGCAGGCTGCAACAGATGAATCAAACACATGAACTGAGATTTACGGGCTGTTCTTATGTATATTTTTTGGGTACATAACTATGACAAAAAACCCACTATAGTTATCTCCTAGAATTAAAAAAAAAAAAAAAAGTGTTTGTCTTTTGTTTAAGAAAAGTACTGTATTGGTCCAAGATTCAACTATCACTTTTTGATCTGATCATTACCATTGCTTTATCAGGCAACTTTCTTAACAAAAGAAAGGAGAGACATTATTACATTTACCATACTTCTTAGACAGGGTCCAAACCATCATACCCTGGTCTTAAGATGAAGGAAGGGTGCCCGCTATGTCTTCTATTTCCCTGGTTACAAAGACAGTATTTCTCCTTTTGCAGCTGGGTTGGTTTTCCTGACCATACACAGAGTTGCCAGCTGGTTGAAGGTATTCTAATGGTTTCATGATTGAGAGACTTCAGCCGTTGCCTAGCAGAATATAAACGAGACCCAACCCTGCAAAGCCACCTACAAATTATTAGCTTTTTGCAGGAGTAAATCCATTGAAATAAGTTCATGAGTAGCCCCATTACAGTGTTCGCAGAACTGAAACATAAGCTAGGAAACATTAAGTCAAGTGCACCTTTGGATTAGCTGTCTGTATAGGCAAGCAAAAAATATCTGCAAAACAAGTCCAAAAGTCTCTATTACTAACATTCACAAGACAAAAGACACTGAAATAGCCAACTGCAGCTTCTGAATATAGAGACCTTAGTACTGAAAGGAAGGAAGGTGTGACCATAACAACATCAATAATCTGATTGGTAAGAAATAAAGTGGTTGTTACAAATACAGCCTTAAAAGTTACCAGAAATCTACTGACCTACCATTCATTACATATTTTTACTCCTCACTGGACCTGCTGATGCCACTCAGTGCAAGAGGGCAATAGAGACAGCATACTGAGAAGCACAAATAACACAAATGAACTTAGTGTGATGGAGAAGAGGGGAATTCAGGTGGAAACAAGGGAATCTAGTCCCAGAATCTGATCATCGAACTTTATTATTTGAAAGTCTTGCATATATAGTCTCTGTATAATGTGCTATATGCAGACAGAGTGTAGTTTTAAATTAGATCAAGCCTGCAAAGGCCTCCTGAAAATATACAAAAATCTATTTTTTTAGGTGCCAGCAAAATATTATTTATGGTCCCATAAAAGTTGTGACAACTTAATTACAGACACAAACAACATCTCCAATAGAAACCAGCTTGCACACAGGACAGATACTCAAAAGGACCAGAGCTAAAGCTGAATGGGTAACTTCTAGGTCAGACGTTTCTAGTGCTTGATTTTGCAGCATAAAAAACATTCTTCAGATGTAAGAGATTTTATATGATAATTAATGATGTAGGAATTACTATCATTATTGCTCTCAGTATGTTGCTTCAGCAGAGTTTTGCAGAACTCAACCTCTGAAGATGAAGTGTAGTTTTTGTTTTGTAGTTTCTTTTATGCAAACCATGTCCCCAAAATGTCAGAGTTAACTGAACTGTCACAGAGCCAGCTGAGATGTAGAGATCATAACAAAGGGAAAGAGAAATAAGGAGGCATAGGCAACGGAGGAAAAAACCCAACCCCTAACTATTTTCACTTGAGTTAGAAAGGAGATAAAAAGACCACGCAGTGACAGAGGTGAATATTCTATCAACCTCTTTAAATAATTGTGTTTTACTAGGTATTGAACCCTAATACTGTAAGATAATGACATGTAAGTGGGACTGTAATAGCCTAGGGAGAGACAAGAGGGTAAAAGATGGGAAAACAGGAATCCTGACAGTGCATGCTGAGCCACTCTATTGGTGTCTGCTGGGCTCCAGACAATACAATTATATCAGTACCTGATTTTTTAAGCCCCACTTTGTTATTTCACACATACAGAGCCCTATTACTATCATAGTATTGATATATTGCTCTTTACTACCTTGTGTTCACAGCTGTGGAGTACCATCAAAAAAACACAGGCAAAAACATAAGACAGGTCAAGTTACCAACAAGTCAAATAAAAAGCTCCCTCACCCCCCAGTACATCTTTAAAAAAAAAAAAAGAAGAAGAAAAAAAATCAATAAAAGCCACGACCAGGGTTTTGGAGGAAGACCTAGTACATACTGTTTTAGAAATACAAGTGCTGGGATAAAGAGCTTACATGAAATGCACGTGCATATAAAAAGGACAACACTCCAAAATATAATACAAACCGCTGTTTGAGAGATACCAGACCAGAATTCTTCACTTCTGCAGAAACATAAAAGAAAGATGCAAGGGGAAGCATAGTCAATATCAAGTATGCTCACCAGCTCCTGCAGAGAAGAGTTGCAGACACACCTGCAAAACAGCCATTGCTTGAACCTTCCACATTTAAAGGGACTGCTCCAGATAGACATCCCAGGCAAAGGTCTTCCAAGATGATATGATAGTCCCTGGGGTAAATTCAGGTTGTATTTTCCCAAGGGGAAATTACCTTGTTATTCTGGACAGAGTTTTTCATCAAAAAATGAGAAATTGTGAATATCAGCCACGGTCTTTAAAAGGCTTGCATATGTATGGTCAATCACCATCAATCCCATTCAAATTGTCTCAGTGGACCACGTGCAAGGGTTTCTAAAATTTGAGTTGCCGACTAGACACAACAGTTATTAGGGAAGCAAAAGTATCTGCGCATAGTTAAAACTAAGTATGTTTTTGTGCTTGCTTGAGCAACAACCTGGAACGGTTCTTCCATGACTTATAATGTGGTTGGAACAGCTTAGTATGTGAAATGTGTATTTCTTTAGATACATTTTGATAGGATGTATACTGGTATGTCAGTGGCTCGTAAGGAGAAAGTGAGGGTGAGAATTTTACAATTTTCTTTCCACAGTTTCCTCATATTCACAATGTAGAGGTGAGGAGAGGATTGGGTTCTGAAGGATCAGAAATACTTCATGTTAAAAAAGAAAACGAGACAGACACACACATTTTTAAAAATGCGTTATCAGCTTCCTGACTGAATGCCTGTATTTATTGCTTACTTCTAAAAGGGAAGCAGCACAGTCCACTTCAAACATTCCCAGGCTTGGTTCAGTCATCTCACTCCGCTCCAGTGAGAGACCTGTACCATGGCAGAAGGAAGAACAGCTACTCCTCCCCCTGCACTAGTCTGCTTATACACACACAGAAAGAGAGAGACTTCCAACCTGTGTCGTCACTGCCCATTTCTAAAGTCATTAAACACCCAGCTTTAACAGAGGCCTACAGAGTAAAGTATATACCTAGTCAATATGATGGTCTGTTGATTTCGTAGCAGGAAAGAAATTTGTATTCTGAGCCTCACAATCACCTGTAAGTCTTCAACCTTTTAGGAACATTTTGAGGAAAACTCAGCAAAGTTTTGAAAGTGCCAGCCACACCTGAAGTATTATTAGAGACGGACTGTGTTCAATGGGAACCACAACAGGGAACCATGTCATAGATAGCTACTTGCCACAAATGTAAATTTGTGTAGTAAATACCCAGAGTCAGAAACACTGAGGATTCAGGTGCGGCCAGTCGTCTTCCAAGCAGACAGGAGTAACAGTGGCACCAATTCTGTATTGCAGTCCACACTGGGATAGCACTGGGACCAAGAGGACCTGATCTCTCTCTTTGTTCGTGACCTTGGAGCTCTAACAGAATCACAGCGAAGGCAGCTTCACAAAATTATAATACAGTCACTCAAATGGTCTCAAATAATTGTTTCCAAACTTCAACCTACAGGAAAGTCTTTTCCTGTATGAGACATCTCCATCCCGCTTCTCCATCCAAACAGTATCATTATGGGGGTTTCCATTATCAAAGAGTTCCTTGGCCTCTGTTGGCAGCCACTAAGTTGTCCCATCATTCTACTGGTGGGCCTTTTTTCCTCATCTTTAAATTTCTTAAATCTTCCTTAATCTTAAAACAAGCAAAGCAAAACAAACAAACAAATGAAAAAAACCCAGTAGTTTCATTTACTTTCTAAGCTTCCCTTTTATTTTAAATATCAAGTACAGGAAATCCCTTCCTACTGACTAAAGACACACTGTTAGAGGAAGGCATTACAACAGCTTTGTTGTACCTTGCAAAGTTCTGCCCACGAGGGAAATGTGTGGTTTCTGGGATTCTTCTGACACAGACTGATTCCCAGTCAAACTGCAGAGAAAAGACAGCATCCGTAACTTTGAAAAAGAGGATGAAGGAAGAGCAGGAGTTCAGCAATGAACAGCTTTGGTTCATTGACAGTAGCTGAAAGATTTATAACAGTAGAGCTTGTGTGAACACCTGGAAGAATATATTTGGGTTGAACTCTAATCTAGCAGTTGATACCATTTCAACTTTTACACCACTGTGTTTTATGATTTCATCATTCAGCCCCTTCCTGCTCCCACCAAGGTGGGATTTGCTGAGCACATCATCAAAAAGTTGAAGGCCATCTGATTACCTGATGATTGCTCTGTGCTATATACAGATCTGCAGGTTCACATTCACCTGATGAATGCCTGATCTAACAGGTAACTGTCGTGGTTTAACCCCAGCTGGCAACTAAGCACCACACAGCCGCTCCCTCACTCTCCCCTGGGAGTAGGGGGAGAGAATCAGAAGGGTAAGTGAGAAAACTCATGGGTTGAGATCAAGACAGTTTAGTAGGTAAAGCAAAAGCCGCATACACAAGCAAAGCAACACAAGGCATTCATTCACCCCTTCCCATCTTCCCCCAGCTTTATATGCTGAGCATTATGTCATATGGTGTGGAATATCCCTGTAGTCAGTTGGGGTCAGCTGTCCCACCTGTGTCCCCTCCCAACTTCTTGTACACCCCCAGCCTGCTCGCTGGTGGGGTGGGGTGAGGAGCAGAAAAGACCTTGACTCCGTGTAAGCACTGCTCAGCAGTAACGAAAACATCCCTGTGTTATCAACACTGTTTCCAGCACAAATCCAAAACATAGCCCCATACCAGCTACTATGAAGAAAATTAACTCTACCCTAGCCAAAACCAGCACAGTAACTCACTGGACTCAGGAGATTCAGGTCAATTCCCACTTCATCAGCAGACTCTGTATGTGAGAGTCTATTCCACATTGCTATTTGCTAGCTGCAAAATGGAAAAATTCCCTGCTTCAAAATGATGAGAGGAGAGAATCCATCAAGGATTGTGAAATACTCAGATATCATGGTGAGGGGGAACTTACAAGCACATAGACAGTGATACATCATTTTAAAAGCTGACCTCTGCTTCTGTAGCATTCATAGTCCTTGCTCTTTTAGGCTCATCCCATTTATACCTTATGATTAATATCAGTAACTTAGCATTTCTATTTCTCCCTACATTATTATAGGAAATACCAAAAAACAATTAAATAGCTCAAAGAGGTGTTTATTGGCTGGGATTCTACATTGAGATTACAGCATTTGGGCCATAGGTGTCTCATGCATTTAGAAGCATTTTTCCCCTGGGTGGCCCCTTCATTGCTTTACTATATCATAATTAAAACTAAATTGCATTTGGAAAAATGAAATGCTGGACGTTTTGTGATGCATTATTCTTGGCCTGGATTTGTTTTGCTTATTCATTCAGTAATTTGTGAAACTCAGTAATTTGCAATGGGTATCCCAGTCATTAGCGCAAATTATTCTTCTTCTACTGTATTTGCATGTAATTGCCTTTTGAAATTAATTCATTTTAATTTCTTAAAAATAATTTGTTACAGGATGTTATTTTCCTTAAGAGGGTTTAATTTCTTAAGAGATTTCTTCTAGGGTTGTGGTTAAGATGCATATTTAGAGGAGGCATTCTTATATATTCACCTCGGAAATTTATGCTTCATGTATTCAGACTTAGTATGTGCCACATGCTGGGCCACGCTTAAATTGCTTGTTTGGGGTAAAACAGTCTCATATTTGACTCCCCTGTAAATTAGAAGATTATCCAGCATCCCTGGGGCAGCACTTACACCATAACCATATCACATTACTTTCTAGGGAATGAACATTCAGGGATGGCCAGAGTTTTCACCCTGAGTATCACACTGAAATCTTGGACACCTCTCTATATCCTGGACACTTACATGGATTTTTTTTTTTCCACCAGTGTTTCTCATATATTAATGTATTTATTGTGTGAGGTATGGAAAGTACTTCTTCCCCCATTTGGAAAATAAAGCCACATTATGGTGAGACAAATTTTCTAGTGGAGATGAACATTGAACCTCGATCCTCAGCTATAATCACCTGACCAGCACATCCTCCTTTAGTGCAGCTCCTACACCAGTGAAATTTAGAGCACCCATGAAGACCCTTGGATATGTGATAAAGAACAAACAGCTCAACAGTTTAAGTGAGCAGTCGCAGAATCAGAGGGAACAGAAAAGCAGCTCCATATCACTAAAAATATTCTCTGAGCTTTGGTGAGGCTCTAGCTAAAGCTCAGGTTGTGGGCCCTTCCTCCTGGTGACATTAACACTTCCATTAGAATGAGGAAAGAAATTATTGTGTGATGAAACCTTATACTCTTCACGCAGAAGCTCAAGCCGTTCTTTTTTCAGGACATTGCTGGCTATTAGTTAACGATGTGCTTAGGAGAAACCAGAGTGCAACCTTTTACTTCAATGACTCCAGTCACATTAAAATTTCAGCCATTAAAGGCAACAAGCTAGATTTTTGGAAGGTGACGCTGACTAAAAGGTAAAAAAATAATAATCATGGAAATTTCCTTTCGAAGTGATATGCCTTGGGCTGTTTAAACCACTAAATGTCAGTATTCGTCTTCCTTTCAGATCTAACTTTATCCAGACTCAGTAGATTACCCAGCAGGTATCTACCTATTCATGCCCTTTGGTTGCACAAAAGTCTCAATGAGACTTTGAGTACCATAAGGCATTTTTATATCACATTTAAATTAGCATGTGTGTATATGCACACGCACAATATAATACCTAACATATAGGGTACTGGCATAACACTAAGGCTTTTGCATATGAGCAAAAGAAAAACCATCCCCATAATATGTACCAGTGCAATTGGATGATTCTGCACAATTGAAAACCAAGGCAAAAGAAGCCAGATATCACATCCACTGATATACCCCATTCTCGTGTGACTGGTGATCACAACAAGCAGTAGCTCATTTAGTTTATTTAATTTACTAAGCACTGGGAATGCACTCTGCGGTGTATGTAACACAGGGAAGAAAGGGAGACTGTGCTTGCAGGAATTTTCACTCTAGGAGACAGACAGGCAGTAGCTGAGAGGCAAAGCAGCAAAGCAAATGGAATAAGCGCACCACAATGTGCGTTGTTTGTGGCTAGCAAGGCTGCAGCAGCTGCAAAAGCCATTGGGAATGAAAGCTTGGAGAGGAAGAGTAAAAAAGGAGTAGTTCTTATATCCTAACTGGCCGTCCTTCCTTCTTTTCTTTCTCCCCTCCAAGATGGGGGAAAACGAGGAGTTTGCTTTTGTCAGCACTTAGCAGAAAATCTCCTTGGGAGGACAGCAAACAAGTGGTTAGTTTTCAGGACATTTTTTTCTGAATTTTGTGTTTCCTAAATAAAATAAAAAGCTTTGTGGGGAGTAGACACATTGCAATTTTTGTTTCACAGATACTCTTATTTCTAGTCCAGACTTTTTTCTGAGTAGGTTTTCTCATGGATGGCAAAAAAAGTTGGGGAAAAATATTTGTGGATGTGGAGTTATAAAGAGATTTGAGCACTGAGATGGAAAGCTTAAACACTTAAACCTAATGCAGAAGGTGCAGAAAGCTCCCCAGTACTGAGCTTTTAAGACAGTTTTAATGCCATTAGGTAGAAATAGCCTGACTGGAGTATAATACGACAGACTGGAAATCCAGAAAGAGCAACATACTAAAGAAGCATAACAAAGGCAGCTAGAAGCAGTGTACCAACTAAAGTCCAAAGCTATGTTTTCAGATAGAAAAGAGTATTTTTACAACATATGAATAGGAACACTGGCCAGATTACTTCCAAGGGAGAATATCTCATTTACAGAGCCCTCTAGAGATTCACTGGGATAATTCAGCTGACTATGTTGAAGAACCGCTTCAGCCTTGTTTTCTACCATCCACACTGGCAGCATGTTTTTGGCTATTAGCAGTTCTCCAAGGATAATTATTCTCTGAGCCGCAAAGAAATTTCCCCTTTTCCTCACCAACAAAATCTTAGGAGAACAGCAACTGTCCAGAAGGTAAGACCTCAAAGCAGAATCGAACTGGATGCCTGAAAGCTGGGAACTACCTGACAAAACCACAGCTTGTGTAGGAGGACAACTGTATTACTCTGTTATATTTCTACAATGTATTTCTTTCTGGCAGTCCAGTTTTCTCATTCTTTCTGCAATCTAGAGAATATCTCTGTATCAGCTACGGTTCTATCAGTAAATTAAATAGTCCTGGGAATGTTCATAGAAATGCTTCATTTTATCATATAGATGCCACCATAGTATCTAGAAAAAAAGAAATAGCTGTTTCCCTATTGCTTTATGAAGCTTCTGACTTCTGACAACTGGATGAGCTAATCTAGGTATAAAGCTTACTGATGTCCCTGCAAGTTTTCAATTCAGTTATTAGTATCATTTGCACTAACTGCTCTGGGAAGTGTTTCCCATTCCCTCTTGTACTTTTGATAGTGGATGACTGCACCCATATAATAGCTAGGATGTACTACAATTTGAAGGATGAATATTCGTATGGCGTTTGTGATTTTCAGACTGAATAGAAGCTAAATAAGAAGTTGCAGATTCCAGGAGATGATGTAGCTGTCTCTTGCTACACGTATATGTCCTGGTTTTTGAGTGCAACCAGGTAGAGCTGGATAAGGAAAACTGGAAGGTGATGTAACAGAAAAGCCATTTGTATTTCCTTCCCTGAATTCTGCGGTTTTTATTCTTGTTCATCTTCTATGACAAAATTGATGCCAGCTTCTGGTTCCTCCTTTTTACTCCAGGGCAAGTAAAGGTCTTTCAGGAAGAAGATGCCCAATCACACACTTTTTTCCCTTGTACACACACTCAGGGCTGGGAAAGCTCAGGCAGAGTTGAAATAACTCTTGCAGAGTTATTATTAAGGAGGCTGGGGGGCGACCTCATTGCTCTCTACAGCTTCCTGAGGAGGGGAAGTGGGGAGGGAGGGCTGAGCTCCTCTGCCTGGTATCTAGTGATAAGACGCATGGGAATGGTTCAAAGCTGCACCAGGGAAGGGTTAGACTGGACATTAGGAAGCATTTCTTTACCGAGAGGGTGGTCAAAAACTGGAACAAGCTTCCTAGAGAGGTAGTCGATGCCCCAAGCCTTTCAGTGTTTAAGAGGCATTTGGACAATGCCCTTAGCAACATGCTCTGACTTTTGGTCAACCCTGAATTGGTCAGGCAGTTGGACCAGATGATCATTGTAAGTCCCTTCCAACTGCAATAGTCTATTCTATTCTAATGTTCTGATTGATTATTAGAACAGACAATTATATCCCAGGAGCCAAGAATTTACTCATATACAGAGGCAATGAGTCAGCCCTAGAGTATCTCCACTGACTTTTGTGGGATTACTCCCAAACTAAACCTGTGTAAATGAGTAATGAACCAACAACCTGATAAAACTTGAGGATATGCCAAAGAAGAAGTAATGAGGATGACGGATGAATCAGGAAGAACAAACTGAGTTACTTGGTGTCCTGGGTCCATTCAAACAAAATACACTTACTGCAGAGAAATCAATGAAGAAACATCTAGGGTGAAGAGATATAGGCCCTATCAGCACTGTATCTTGGGAGCTGTATCCTAGAACGCAGTGACTCTAAGAAAATTTCGTGAGTTACATTGGATAAGCCACGGTGAATGCCACACTGGGGTAAGAAATGCTAGTATATTTCTTATGCACTATATGCTAGAGCATGGAGACTGGACATAGGGAAATAATTACCTCTGTTACATTCACGATGCTGATACTAGAAAACTGCATACATTTTTCATAGACATTTAAATATATTATAAACACTGGCGAGGGGGTAGGGAAATGCCAGACAAATTACTTCAAGAATGGAGAAAATATTTTACAGTAACAGACTTAGGAAGTTCAGTCTGTTTACTTTATCAGAAGAAAAGATTGACAGCTGACTCGATGCCAGCATATAAATATCTTCATGGGAAAAAAAGGTAAGGTGCTAAAACAGCATCTTTATTATTAAAGCGAGGAAAGACACAGATACAATATGGAAAAAGAAACCAGACAAATTGAGAAAAAAATCACTCACCTTTTTTAAAAAAAGTATGGTCAACCCACTAAAGCAAACTACAAAGGAAAACAGTGGATGTTTTCAGATCAGGACTAGATATTTTCCTTGTATCTTAGTCAGCCCTAAACCTGAGCTCAGTACAAGGGCAATTAGGTGAAAGTTAATAGCTGGTAAGAGATGGTATGCCAGCATAGATGATAAAATGGTTCCTTCTGACCTGAAACACTGGATCCAAAGCCTGTCCCCTTCCCCATGATGGGCATCCCTAACTGCCTTTGTATTTGTATGATCTTGAATACAGATTTCACATATCCTTTATGGGAGACTAACTAAGAGTGGAAATTTATTGTCACTTTTGCACTCTTGCTTAAGATGTCTGGAAAGAGGGAAGGATAAGCCAGAAGCCCCTCCTTACTGTTTCGGAAATCATTCTTTTGTTCAGTAACCCACTGAAAAAAAAAGAACATCGGTAGAGGAAATACTAAGACAACTTTAGTGAGAGTTACCAGAGAAATACTATTTCAGTGGCTTCTACATACTTGTAAATGTACTGTTTCCAAGCCCTCTGTTAACAGAACAACAACAAAAGCTGTAGCTAGTCCTATTTTAGTGGCTTGAACAACTGTGATATAACAAAAACAGCAGCTTTTCTTTTCCCTTCCAGAAAGCAGCAGTGTCAGCTAGAATTGGCACCATGCTGAAAGTGAAACCCCAAACAGCTGAGAGACGACTGTTGACATTTGCCACACCATTGTACCTCTAGGCTTCTTTCCTTGTAATTCTGTACAAAACTTGCCAGTTTTGTGCTGCTATTTAAAAACAGGATTGGGGCAAGTTAAAGTGAACTAGTAGTTCAATAACTTGTTCCTCTGCCTTCATTCTTGTGATCACCTTTCCAGAACGAGAGTATGCGTTTCAGTTGAAACAGTTAGCAGGTTTTATATGTTCTCATTGTAACCTTTTTATGGAACTATTTTTTTCTTTTCTTTTTCCCCTGTTCTCTTTGCTATTAATGCTACACCCCACTGGTAGTAACCAGTATTTGTTAAGTGTGAACAACGTCCTTTGGGACATTTAAGACACAAAGAAACCTCTCAGTTCTAGGCAACTTTTACTTAAAATAGAGAATATAATTCAGAAACAAAACAACCTTGGCCGATCCAGAGAATAATCTTCTAGCAGACTGACTTTGTTTCTAGCCTGACCATACACTGTATAGGATATTATGGAAGGGCCAGATCCAGCCACTCGTGCTAGAGAGAAGTTCTACAGATTTCAGTGGGAACTACTTATTGCATCATTTAATATTACTGAGGGAGGCAAAATCAGTCCCATAACAAGTGGATATATTTTTATAGGAATGGATTAGCATTACTAAGCTTTGCAAAACAGAAATGAGGGTTTGAATGCAGAGCTGGGTACAACTACATGTGAAAGGAATTCAGAAGACAGAGGAGAGAAATTTAAGAAAGGCTTCAGGACAGATAGAGAATATAAAAGTTAGGAAGGAAAGATAAGAGTACATATATAGACAAGGGAAGATGTATAGGGTACTGAAGGGAAAGAGTATTATCTTAAACTTCTTGAAGAAAGGGGGCCTGGATGAGGCCCTCTGAATAACATATTCAGAACAGCAGTCTAAGGTTATTTGAGCTCTTGCACTTCTGATAGACAAGGATAAGATAAGACTTCAGTTGGAAAGAATTAGAGTAATAAAATAGAAACCTGTGCTGGAAACTAAAGAAGATTTTTGAGAAAGGAAATCAGTCAAGATTTTATTATTAGACTTTGTATTAGGAGACAAGACAGTAACAACCAAAGTGCCTCTGAGAGAGCTTGAAAGATTGTGATGGGCAGGAAGCTAAGGAAATCTGCATCAGTGGAGGAAAAAGTGAACTGGAGGGATGATCCAAAATGAGAACATGCAAAAGCCCTTTGCACCAGGACTATGCAAAAGGCTGTTCAGTTTCAACACAGGGATAGTACACAAGCAGATGAGATCATTCACAATTTCAATGAAAAGACAAGCTGGCAGACAGAGTTTCTAAAATACAGGTGACTGAAATGTGCACCTAGGTTGTGACTTCTTTAAATGATGACTTCTTGTCATCTCCCATTAAACATCTTTTGAAATAAACTACCTTGAGGTAATACGTTCATAAGTGACCAAGTATCCATTTAAGAATATGCCAGTAGGACTGAGGAATTCAAATTGAAAGAGAGTGTGGAGGAGGAGGACTCAACAGCAAGGAAATAATTTATTAGTGTAAAAGAACCATGGAAGAAAGGTGCTGTTGGCCAAAAAGAAGTCAAAATCACAGTAAAGGCAATAGAAAGAAACAATAAAAATAAAGATGTTGCCTTAAGCAACATTCAGGAAGAACAATTGGGGTTTTGACTGAAATAAGTAGAAAGAGAGACTGTACCAAGGACTATTAAAGATGAGCCCAGAGGAATAATAAAAAACAATGAAGACATCAAAACAATTTGTCAGGTTTTTGAATTAACTGTTCTTAAAGGAAAATCAAGGCTTGCTTTAATTAATTTTTCTTTTTTCCCCTTTTGTGATAAAATTGAAGAACAAAATAGTCAATATTTTTGTTTTTCATATATCATTTTTCTTAAACTTATTTTCAAGGGCAAAGTGGAAATGGAAAAAGGAGTACTGCATTTTCAAACAACAAATGTTATACTGATTTTTGAAACTAGAGTACCTGGTCACTTTTTGAGCTATGCAAACCAAAAATTATATCAAATTATTAAAGATTAAGAGATAAGCGGGGTGGCATTAAAGACAAAAGGCACATGTTTGGAAATTACCAAACTTGCAAAGTAAAAGAAGCAAAGGCTTCATTTCTTGGAGGTGAGAGTATAAGAACGAACAACCCTGGTTTAAGTCAATGAGTAGCAAAATGCAGAATCTATCTTTCCAGCCTTACCAGTCTAATGGATCTCTCAAATCAACAAAAATGCAATGAAATCAGCTCTCATACCAGTAGATCTTGACATATCAGGGTTTTTAGGAAGGTAAGGCAGAGAAAACCATGTCCTGACTGGCATGTGGTTTTGCCTGACAGCCAGTAAGAGCTGTTAGAAGATAAAGAAAGGCTGTTTTGCGTACACCAGGGCTGGATCCAGGATGCAGCCTGATTACCTCTGTTATCCAAATGGATCTTTGTTTTTGAAAGGGTCTGGGCTGTAACATGTAAGTGTGAAATAAATGAGAAAAGCATACAAGGTTTAGAGACAGGAAACTCCATGGAGGCAAATGGAAAGGTAATTGCACAGAAGAACAAAGGGATTTATGTAAATGTATCTGGGTACGTTAGGTGAACTTTTCAGCGACTGAATCTCCCCATGCAGGGGAATTCAACTTTTAAAGACCCTCTCTCCCAACACTCTCTTTTTAATCTTGTCTTTTTCACAGATTTCTGGCTTTAATTGTGCAGGTCTTAGACCTTAACGATGTTGTTTTCCGTTAATTATGATATACAATGCTGGCATGAGGTCAGAACTTAATTAATTTCTGTTCTTTGACTACTTCTAAAAGGCAGCAGGAGAGGGGAGAAGATGAATACTTTATGTCTTCCAAAAAACCAACAACAATTACTTTAAATAAAAAGACCTTCTCTCTTCAGGAGTAACAAAAATGTGTACAGAAATAGATGGCACAATTTGTGACTGTGTGAATTTTTTATGAAGATATATTTCCACATTTGCTTCTCCCAGATCATGTGAGTTACAAGCATGGTTTCTGATAAGTATCCTATTTTTGTGGCTCTGACTGCATATTGCTAATTCCAGTTTTAAATAATGTATCTTTAAGTGGCATACGTATGTTTGTGTCCTACGAACCCATCAGTAGAAAAAAATATTGAATCTAATTGATCCAGTTTTGACAGCCACAGAATACAGTATTATATTGGAATATGCAATTGGTGCATTTGTCTACATCTCCCCAACCTAGGAAAAAAATTTCTGGGCCTCTGGTCTGCTTCTGTAGCAAGCATTATCAATAAAAGGCAACAGAGTTGTGCCAATCACAGTTAGTAAAAATTTTCTTCTGAAATTCTTTCATGCTAGAAAAGTAGCTTTTTCAAAAAACATTTCTGTATGTGAAACTACTTGCTTTCTTTATAATCAGAACTTGCATTTTAAAGTACACTAGAAAACCAGAACGCTTGTATTTTAGCAACAGTTATTTTCATTCTGGAGTAGTCATCATATCTTAGGGTACATGAAGACCGTTTAGTTTTTGTTTCTGTTCATTCGTATGAACCCGATTCTGTGGTGAAGCTATGTGATTACCATGAAAAGTCTCCAAAATGGACACCGTATTTCAACTTGGGTACTGCAGTCCAACCTGGGAGACCTGGCTATTAAAAAACACAAGGCAGATGAACTAACTGGAGGGGAGGGTGTATCTTTTCCTGAAAAGTAAAAAAAACAAACAAACAACCAAAAAACAAATCTGCACGGAAGAGTAAGAGCATGGAAGAAACAAATAAACACTCCTAAAACTACCTCTAGTGATAGGTACCAACAGATAGATAGATTGTCTTTTTCTCTCAACCAGGTCAGTACAAAAATAATAATGTCCACAAATACATTCTCTGCCAGAGTGATATTTCACCACCTGCAGTACCGGCCCCTTAGGTTCCTCCAGAAAAACTGGAGGCTTTTGTACATGTCATGGCATTTCTCTCTCTCATATTTTCTCCCTTTGTCCCTTCCTCTTTCTCTCCCTCTGCCTGCCTGCCTTTTCCTCTCTCTCCCTCTCCCTCTCCCACTTCCTCTTTCTTTCTTTCCCTCTTCCCCTCCTCCCCCCTCACATATTTTCCTAATTAAAATATCACCCTTATTGGATCGCTCTCTGCCTCTGCGCCTGTGCATACAGGATGTGGGCAGTACCATTACCCGTTCAAAACGGTATAGCACAGCTTCCAGTGAAAACTGGAAGAAATAGTGGGATGGATGAGAAAGAGTCAGAGAGGAAAGTGCATCCAAGCAAGTTTTAGCCATGGCTGATGTGCAAAAACGTTGTCTGCTGAACGCACATACATGGCACTGGCTGGCAAGCGGTGTGGTGCGTGATGGTTGCCATTGTATCTGGTTGTAAGCTACGCAACGGCCTCCTGACAACCCTGGACTTAGCAACTGGCCAGCATTGTCCTTGGCCGAGGTGGATGCTATCTGTGAATAACTAAGGATGGGCACAGGCACAGGTACCAGGGCTGAGCGGCGCTGCAAGGCCACTGATTCGGCACACATAATGGAGGTAAGTCAAGAAGGGCTCATACCTTAGGGCCTGTTTGCCATAGACATAGCTCTTCCAGCGCGAGAGCAAACCCAGCACACCAGGCCTTGATGTTGTCAGAAAATAAGAGAAAGGATCAGCTTTCAGGTAGCGGGATTAGTGCGGTCAGCCCACTGAGCAAGAGGATTTAGATGCCACGCTTGGGCTGTGGTGTTGTGTCAAGGGCGTGCTGCACGTGAGCAAACTGGAGCACAGGGACGTGGTGTGACAGAGAGTAGCTGCAGTCTCCGGGACGGGTATTGGCCCACTGTGGCAGCTTTGCTCAGGGTGCTCATGAAAAGGGAGTCACTGGGAGAGCGGGGGTGCCCAGAGCAGTTTCCGGAAAGGCCAGCAGGGCCAGGGGTCACTGTGCGTATCCTGGGTTAGGTGCTCACCTGACTGACTCCAAATCAAGGGCTGGTCTGGGCTTGATGGGTGGGCAGTTCGGCTCTGAAGATGACACTAGGAGTGCTATGACAGGACCAAGTAGAGACAAGGCGCACAAGCGGCACATTCAGCATTCACAGGCAAAACCACGCCCCATGTAAATGGCCATAAGACATGTAACAAGCTTCAGTTAAAAGCATTTCTCCGTAATTTCACCAAAGAGACAAGGCATGTACCTGAACTCTTCTCTCTCCCCCATACTAGGACAGCTGATGTCCCCTTCAATGCCTCTCGTGATTCAGAAACAAAACCTAGCATATAGCACATAACTACGCACGGATACAGAAACTCCGCCAAACTGGGGCCTGTATTCACTCCTTTCGATCAAGATCATTATTTCAGCCTTTCCATACACTTCCTAATTTTGCAATCTTGGCCATCTGCGTGATCATCTCTAAAAATAAGAAAGCAAGGTACAACTCTTCTGTCCCAAGCCAATACACACCACAAATCCCCTTCTCTTTAGTTTCTAGTCCCTCCATAACTCAGGCATACGCTGATTATTGACCACAGACAAACTTCTGTTCCTTTAATGCAATGGGATAAAGGAAAGGGAATGAATATTTACAAATGTCAGCTGACGGATTTGGCTGGTTTTTGCTGGATTTGTCTTCCACTAGGAATAACCCTTTTAAATCTGTAATGGTGTTTGAAATCTCTCCATATTTCTGATAAAAATAGCCTTCCATGAACAAGTGGGGTTCATCATAACCAGGCATATTATTAGCTTTTATGATTTCTTGCAGAAACACCCCATTGGCTTATTGGAGCTATTAGAGTATAATTTCCTGAATCCGAAGACTGCTGTGTGCAGAACTGGGTGGGGCTTTTTCTTTTTTTTTTTTCTTTTTTAATAGAACAGCATATCTGGTATTTTATATGGTCTAATTGCAAGTAAGATCATACTCAAGAAATGAAAGCCTATGTTTAAGCTGAAGCGACAGATAACCTTGAAGACCGCTATAGCTTACAAAGGGATTAGGGGAGAAAAAACTGCAAAGTGAACTTTTGAATCAAATATTTTGAGCTAGAGCTAAGAAAAAGGAATCCAGCTCATTCTAAACACCATCTGTTTGCTGAGTGTACTTGCATATTTTGAATTGCTTTATTCCACAAACTGCTATTTACTTCCCTGAAATGTCCCTTGGTATGAAGATAACATCTCATAATAAGCTGCTTCCATTTTGGGGCTACTGTTTGTGGGCCGTGCAGTGGTATTAGGATTACCAAACTTCTCCAGAATCTGAACAAAGCAAACAAAACAATTAGTGAAACTTCAAAAAGTAGTGAAAAATATGGTCTCCTCTGTGAGAGGAACACTAAAGGGGAAATTACAAAAATAATAATAATTTAGACATTATGTCTCTCATCATGTGTACTTCCAACTTCATGTTTTTCCCCCATGCCTACAGTTTCTATTTTTTGATAATTACGAAGAACTGGCACTGCATGTGTTCTGATATGAATGCTAACATTAAAAGTTTCCTACCCAAAACAGTACTTTCTGTTTATTTCCTAACTTTTTAAAGACGCTTCCTTTTTCTCTTCCCTTTTAAGATTTCATTATTGATGCAAACTGAGAAGTTATCAAAAACAATAGATAGAGGCACCACTTAAAGCTCCAAACAGTAATCTGTGTTGGATTGTACTGTTGAAAGCAGGGATTGATCTGCTTTCTATAAAACATAGCATGCACAGTATGCTCCCCTAAATTATAGCATCTAAGTATGGCCTCCTGAAGGTCTGTCTGTGCCAGCACAATTGTCTGTGTTACTGAGAACCCCAGAGAGCTGGGGAGCTGCTTGCACAGTACCAGCTAAAAATTATGTCCTGCGTTAGCCCACTTCCATGTAGATACTATTCCCATTTCTGGCCCATCAGCCATAACACAGAAACATTTTGCAGACAATATTTATTTTTCTCTGCCTGCCAGCTTCAGTTTTAACATTTTTATTCCCTAGGGTAGTGGGTAATGGAGAAGGTCCTACAGACAGTATGTTGCCTGTGAACCATGGGTCAGGAATATCTAAGCAAGTTCTACATTTTGAGACCCTCATTCAGAAAAATGAACACTTACACTTTCAGAAAGTCCCATTAAAGCCATCTGAGGTAAGTAACTATTACTGAGGGAAATCTTTGCATTCTTGTCAATAATCTACTTGTTGCTGAGTTAACCATATCTGCTTGAGTCAAAACTACAATAGTCTAAGAGCACAGTCATGATACCTGAAACAATTCCTCTGTGAGACTGTTTTCACAAAGAAAGCACTTGCAAAGTGAGAGAATGATGGAAAGTTTCCTGTCCTCATGAAGCGAATATATATACATATATCAATGCAAACATGTAATGTGGTAATTTTATTGCGTATAGAACATAACTACTGATGTATAGTGTAGTCAGTTGGAACATACTGCAAATGAATGATGATGAGGCCAGCAGATAAGGAAAACATCTTTATGATGTTATATAATCAGCTTGATCAAGTTACATTAACACGTTGGTGCTGTTTTGGGCTCAGTGCTATTAGCAGAAAAAGCACTTAAAAAATTATCCTGACACTTATCTTCTCCAGTTACATTAACCCGTTCCCTGCTCCTTTAGAAGTTAATGTATGAACTTAAATTCCCCTTTTTTTTTGTATCATTACACAAAAGGTCTTCTGAGAGGAGGGTTGCTTAAACTTTTTTTTTTTCCGTGTCCACTTATGCCCCTTTGCTTGACATTTTTTCTTTAATTAAATTCTTTGGGTTATTTATGTTGTACTGACATCTGTTGGAGCTTGGATCCAATACAGCAAGGACAGTGAAGGTCAATTAAACACTAGAAAAGCTTTCGGATTCCACTATTGACCAGCAAAGATACTGAGCATTTCAGTGTATATTGACACCATCCCACCCCCCTCAAAAACAAGCCCTCACTGCCCCTACTCACATAACACATGCTTCTAGGCATACAGTAACATTGGCTTCAACACAGAACAGCTTGACCCTGAACACCTTCTGAAATCCTCATGGAAGCAGATAGCCAAAAAGCTCCTCTGAGATCGGTTAGACACTGACATCTTAGACTGCTGGGAGAATCTGAGGGTTTGTAGCTTGTCTGTTTCAGCACTTGGGGATGCAGTGGAAATACGCTACTTTTTGGTCATCCAGTTTGTTTTGGCTTTCCTCTCCTGAGTTTTGGGTGGTACGGAGTTTTTCAGCTTTGTCACTGCTGACCAAGAAGGACACTACCAAACTGCTGAACCCTCACAGTCAATCATCTCTCACCAGAGAGCAATCTGAGGCACTCTTGGCCTGGGTGATGGGATTTCTCAAACAGCTTTCAACCTTGACATTGCTCTGTTACCTCTGAATTTAATAAGACTCTTCCTTTCAAAGGAAATGGGCACAGAGTCAGACTAATGTTGGAAGCTTTAGAAAACTCTCATTCTTCGTGTCACCTCTCTTCCATTAGTCTTTGAGTCAGGTGCTCACCTTGAGTATACTGGAATAGCTTCATTGATTTAAAGGGAGCTGCACCGATTTACACAGCTGAGGATCTGTCTGCCTCTATTTAAAAAGCAGTTCCTTGACCCTTTAGTGGATATAGGAGCCTTATAATGAGGATTTAGAGACCAATTGTCCAAACACAATATAATTGTTTCAAAGTAATGAAACGTTGCCTTCAGTCATCAGGAATCTGCCGAGACCAAGTCTGACGCTGACCTGCACATCATGCTTACTTCTGTGCATCTCCATATATACTGGACCTTACAGAGATCCCAGGCTGGCTTTCAATGAGTAAGGCCAGCTCTAAAAAGCTCTGTAGCCACATTAGTGCAGGACTCGCAGCAGGGCTTGTTACTATGCTGAAACAGCTGCCTCTACTCAGAATGAGGTAGCCCAGGTACGCAGGCTATACAGCACTGTGCTGTGCAATATAGATATATCCTTGATGGCAACACCAAGAAATTCAGTTACTCAGAACTGGCCCTCTACAATCTCTTTGTCTTTACTACTCTTAGGCGGATAAGACCAGGCAGCTGCTTACTTTCGCTACCTGTGTAGTCTCACACTCTTTAAATACACTTATCATCATTGCACCGTGACAGTGTTGCCCTTGCAACACGGGACCCATAGCAACTGGAAAAACCTTGTACTAACCCCTCCCTCAGCAAAAAAAACAGAGCATTGCAATCATTCTCCAAAACCCCTGTGTTTAAAGCTAGACTGAATAACAGCTGCAATTCTCAGCACCTCTTTTTCTCTCTTACTGAGGGGGAATTGAAACAAAAGAAAACTGAGGTGCTGATAGGTAAGGGTGTTTAGCTACTACACTCGTCAGAAAGTGCCCAGCGCCCACAGATACGAAAACATTGTGACTTGGAAATCAATGGGAGCGAGGGACTGAAACTGGCACTAGGAAACCTAAATAACCTTTGTGGATTTAAGACTAAGTGATTTGCTCAAGTTTTCACAAAAGGTTTGTGGCAAAACAAGAAATGCAGGTGTGATCTCTTGAGAACTAAAGCTAACACCCTTTTCCCTAGGACGTCCTTCCTGTCTCTGTATAGCTAGAGGGAAATGTCTGGGAAAAAAAAAAAGCACATTATGCACTACTCTCTAAAATGATTCCATGTTCTTCTCAGCTGGTATATCTTTCTTCATGAAAATCAGTCTCTCATCATCTAACCAGCCCTGCAGCTTTCTCTGCATAGACTGTCGTAACTGAGACTTGACTCTGTTTTGCCTTTGAAGATAAGACAGTGTGGTCTTATTGCAATATCTGTCTAAATTTTCTAACATGCCGAGCCAGGGGCTGGTCTACATTTCCTTCTCCTCCCTCCACCACTTTGTTGTTATTGCTCTTATATGAAAACGTTTGAAGGCTGATCTAACCCAGTGAAGTCCGTGGAATGACCCACTGACTTAACCAGAAACTGGATCCAATATATAATAACAGACAATTTCAGAAGTAATCTAATTTAATTTAATTTGGTAGAAATTTAATTTAACCTAATTTAGATTACCTAAGTATCACGACTAGAGGTACTGCAAGCCAGTCCACACCGTGTAATAATATAGGATGGTTCAGAGACTTCGTCCCTCCCACCAAGCTAGCATCATTGAGTTAACTATGACACTGGGAGCAAAGTACTCATGTCAAAATAGCACTGCCCTCAACCTAATGATTCCCCCAAGAGGCAAGGCTCATTAGCTTGTGCACTGTGCCATACTAATGTGCCATTATCTGGGATACTTCCATGCCTTCGAACCAGTCTATAAAACCAGAAATGCCCTGTGGAGCTAATAGACATGAGTCATTTCCCCTATCCCCATTACAAATCAGGGTATCAGTCAATCCTTTCGTTAATCTCTGATGAAAAGGTGGGGGATCCACTGCGGACCTGGTCAGCTATCTCTGGTCATTATGGCAGCAAAGCAGCCAACACAGTAATAAAACTGCTTGTCTGAATGCCAGTATTTGCATGATACATTTTTCTACAACAAGACAGCATGTTCTGGTGTGGACAAATTAGCTCCTCTCTACCTGAGAAGTTCATATATTAGGATATGAATGATTTTTAAGGTATCATTTATATGTATGTGTTTGTACTTGTGCATACATATATGGAAATACGGACCTGGTCAGCTATCTCTGGTCATTATGGCAGCAAAGCAGCCAACACAGTAATAAAACTGCTTGTCTGAATGCCAGTATTTGCATGATACATTTTTCTACAACAAGACAGCATGTTCTGGTGTGGACAAATTAGCTCCTCTCTACCTGAGAAGTTCATATATTAGGATATGAATGATTTTTAAAGGTATCATTATATGTATGTGTTTGTACTTGTGCATACATATATGGCAATAAATGCTTTCATATGAAATAAATGGAGGTGATTACAAACTAGCCATGTTTTGAGGAAAAGTTAAAAAAAGCAAAGACTTTTAACCATTTTTCTTGAGGTTTCCTCTGTTATTTCCAATGAAATAGCTAACTTTCATAACGAAATACTGAAATTTCTTGGCATTTAAAATTTTAAAGTTATCCAACATTAGTTAATTTCACTGATGTAACATACCTTAAAGAAACATAGGAATGACCTGTGGTACATAAACAGTCCACACTCTGGATCTGTGGATTGTTTCCAGATTAGGGATCCCCATTTCCCTACCACACAGCCAGCCATTAATGTGCTTCTAAGACAATTATTTATTTAATTTCTAGAAAGTTTCCTTTTAATCCACAATTTTGCTCAGACACTTGTGAGTGATGGGGAAAAGAACATGGAAGAATGCCAGCAGTCTCTTCAAAATCAGCCTAATTCACCGCTCTCAAAAGCATTTAGAAATTCATCGGTTGTCACTCCTGTCCAGATACTAGGATGATCATTTATAATCTACATCACCTGAGAAGCTGAACATATGGAATTTGTCAACATTTGCTGCCTGCCTGTGCTGCTGGTTGCACAGTTGATCCAATTCAAACACGTCTTCATTCCTTTGGTTGGCTGGCCCTGTTCCTTTCAAGGATGACCAGATATTGTCTCAGCAGTCCCCGTTCTCCCTTTTGAGTGGTAACTTCTGATGTTTCAGACTTCAGTGAACTGCAGAATTCAGTTTAGAAAGCATCCACTTTCCCCTCCAGTCACTGGGTACCCTCAACATCTTTATCCATGCCTCTCTTGGGGATCTCTTCAGCCTCCACAAGAGCTCCTACTTTATCTGCTTTTGCTGGTTTCAGCATGCAACTCTACTCTGCCAATTCACTTATTTTGTCATTGAGTTCCAGTGCAAGATGCCTTTTCTGTTATACACGTACAGAAAGCTGTATGTTTTAAAATCTCTTTCAAGTTTAACTTCCCTCGCTGTACAAATCCACTAGCTCATCTTTTCTCAGCCAAAACATTTTCCATGTTTCCCTGTTCTGCTCCTCCAAGAGAACAAAGAGAACTACAAAGAATGGCTGTATTGCTTTTTTCCCCTGCAACATTTTCACCCCACTGACATTTTACTTTTTTCAAATTCTCCATTTTTTGTCTGCTATTCATATTGCTACCAGTACGGGGAAGCTATGGGACTACTAGCAGTTCTGGATTCTGCTTTCTTTCTGGTCTCTCTGAGCATATAAACTTCTTATCTTCATTTGGGTGGACTTTAATTATTCTCCGTATGTACCAATTGCATATTTTCTGGAAAGTTTAGTTGGTTTCCTAAACAGATACTTTTTATCAGGGAGGAATCCTACTCAGGGGTAAGACCTTGCAGTTCCTGCTTTTGAAAATATGCAATATAGATCAGTAGACATTTGAAAATTAAGGATGTTTGTTTAGCATCAATTAGAATTTAGTATCATTGCCTAGCTTTTAGAAGTATTTAAACCAATCAGAAGTTCATATATATACACCCAATCTCATCTAATGCTACACTTCACTAATGCCAAGTTAGAGCTTTGGCAAAAAAAGTCTGATGATTCTTCTTTGTATCTTTTAAGGTGCTGCTGCTCCTAGCTTCTCATTCAAACCTCTTCCCTCAAATATTTTCATCTTCGGCCTGTAACTTGTGGTAATTAACATCGCCCTGTTCCTTATTTGCCTTTAAGACATCCTCTCTGCTGGAGAGAAGGAGAGTTTGAATTAAGATGCCAGACTATGAACTGGAGGGACTGAAATGCAGGCACATGTCCTCTTCTAGCAAGTCTTCCAGAGAGACAGAAATTTCTGGCAGGGGAATGGATTGTAAAGCTGAAAAACTGCAGTAAGATTCAATACAGACCTCATCTGCAAAAGCTCAAGCTGGCTTTCCTTACAAACTAGAGAGCAACGCTGCAGGCTTTCCCCAGACAGCCAAGGTGCTTTTAGCCCTTACAGGCATACCTCATGGGTCATTTTTTTCATTTTTGCTTTCTTGCTTGTGAGAGTTTTCTGTATCTGTTTGTTTACACAGAATAATGTAGCAGTCTCAAAAGCTAGCTCACAGCAAGATGACATGACAGACTACAGAGATACTAACCAAGCTATTTAATCCTATTTGTTAGCAAAGCTAGTCAGCGTGGGTGGAACAATGTTCTGATTGTAGATTCTTTGCACCTAATCCTGTAGCTACTGAGAAAGGGGTTAAAGAGGAAGATGGCCATCAGCCAGATTAAAAAGCAACCAGGGAATTACACTGACTTTTGATACAAAGAAGGAATCAACTTGAAAAGAAATAAACAGAAAACATGAACATCTGTAGCATGGGGGAAAGATCCTAGAGTGGAAACAGAGAAGCAGCCAAAACCTGGTCTGGCACAGACAGAAGTTGCCCAACCAGCATGGTCGCCTCTGCCCAGGCCTTACAGAGCAGCCTCCCCATCCACCCCACGTGGTGAGCAGCCAGCCAGTGGACTGACAGTACTGGGTACAACATGTAGGAATCCCCACCTCAGTGGGCATATATTAACTTGCAGGGTGCTTTCGCACCGGGTGGATTGGCAGATTGTAGCGAGCAGCACGGATACACATCCCCAGCAAGAGGTGTGTGCAAGTAGAGGAACCTGCACTGCCAGGGGAGGGGAGCTGTGTCCTCGCAATCCACTGGTACTGGGTGTAGATGGGTTGGTGGGGGGTATACATATATGTATAACTGTGCAGGGTGAGGGGAGAATTAGGTTAGGATATTTTAGGATTATTTCAGAAGGATGTTTAGAAATTTATAGGTGCTTATTAATATTTTGGAAGAGTCTGTTATTGTGGTTTATTTGTTGTATGGCTGATGCTGACCCTGAATGTATAGTTCAGTGATTGCCAGTTAATTACATGTCAGTAATAAAACAGTAAGTTACTTCAGCCATGATTTGATTTAAATTATGTGAACCAAGCAGGATTTTTCCCTAAGATAGGTCTGATTTTTAAAAAGAAATACTATTGCTTGTATTTTGAGGTACAGTCAAGATATTTTTGTATCATTTAGGGCTGGATGAGGTCCCAGAAGAGATTCCCTGCTTCTGTTAAACAGCCTCTCTCCCTCCTTGATGTCAGACAGGTCTCAGAGGAACTCTTTCCTGCAGAGCCCCTTTCTCTCATGGCTTTGGCCACATCCTTCTTTACAATACCCGATACCCATCACACACTGGCCTGCTCTGACTGTTTCACACCTTTTTGCTGGAATCTCATACCTTTCAATATGGATAAAAGCCAGCCAGAATCCAAATTAAACAAACTGCTGAATATAGTGTCAGCTGAGCAACAAACAAATATTCCATATATTTATCATATCTCATTTTCCCAAGATTGGATTTGTTTCACATAATGATAGACAACCTGTGTTTGCTTGATTTCTTAAAAGGATGCTAGAAGGGAGAAAAAAAGTAGCTGTATTAACTATGAAAGAATTTCATATCAGAATACTTGACCTGCAGACAGCTAAGGTAAGATTCCTCCACAACAGATCTAACTATACCATGTCTATACATGGTCTTGCTACAGTGGCAATTAAGCACTTTACCCATAGGCTGTAGAAAATCTCATCCTTGCCCTTAAGGGTGCCCTTAGGAGGTAAAGAAAGATTTTACTGACAAGAAATTGAAGAAAAGAGAAGTCAAGTGGCTACACTTAGACAACACATCTGCGGCACAGAGAGACCTGAAAGCAGTTCTTCTAAATTCCAGGACAGCATCCTAAATATTGAACTGCTCTTCCCTGGGAGAGGAGAGCTCTGAACAGGAAAGCAAAAAGCCTACGGGATTTAGCAGGGCATTTGGCTGCTGTAACTTGTTGCCTTTCAGTGCCCACTGTTGCCACAGGCACAGCTCAGTCTTGAAAGCTGGCTGCTGGCTGTGCTTTAACCATCTCACAACAAACATGACCTGAAGCTACAAATCAGCCAGGGGAAGGAATGAAACAACCTCCCTAGTTCGTATTCCACCTCCTCTGCAGCAGAAGAGTAAGCACAGTTTTACCAGCAGGGCCAAGGACTCTGCTGTTGCACCATGTAATGAGGGATGTGGGACACATGCCACAGCTGCACCCCTGTGCTTGTGCAGTCCCCTAGGTCACGCTGTGCCTTACAGCACCAAAAGAGGACACTGACACAGACAGAGAGGAGGTCGTCTCCTCAGCTGGCATATGATTCACTTACGCCGAAGAGGAACCATCCTGACAGAGCAGGCTAGAGGTTTTCCCCCAGAAGTCCATTGCTGGGCCCGAGAGCAGAAGCCAGGGACAGCTGGATGAGAGACTGGGGTTTTGCCACAGTAAGAATTCATTCATGTGTATTTTAACCCATAAATGAAAAGAGGAAAGAGAAAATAGTAGGAAGATTATAGGGGAAGACAGGAAGAAGATGTAGAAGCGACAGTATAAAACAACAGAGGGATAGCATGAGTCAGGGGACGTAGGAGGGACACACAGGAACACAGCCCTGAGAGCCTTTGGTGGAGCTGGAAAGAAATTCAGAGAGATGGAAAAAGAAAAACAAAGCCCCACTGAAGAAGAGAGGAGGCAGGAAATTAGAAGAAGGAATGACACAACACACAAAAGGAAGAGAAAAAAAATGAATAAACAAAAAGGAGAAAAGAAAGAGATTCAAAAAAGAGAGAAAGCAAGAGCAGCAGTGAGATACAAGTTCTCCAAAACAGCCTAATGGGGTAATGGGGAGTGGGTTTAATTTTATTCCCTTTCCTGTGTGGCACACTACTTTAAAATGACAGCTCATGTTGCTATACAGTACATACATATTTTTAGATATCTACATACGATCTTTTTATTTATTCCATTTCAGCATCTTCATAAATGAATGAATTCTTCATTCAAGAAATGCTGGAGGGAAATGAGAGGCACCATTTATGCAAAAAAAAAACAACAAGCAAAAATCCTACGAAAGTGTAGTTCAAATTTTCTGTAAATCACACCAAGTAATTCTATTTCAGAGTACCTGTTTTGCAGGACATTAAGGGATCTTGATTTGCCAAGAATGCCTCCCACATATCCTCTAAAAATCAGACCACTCTGAAGTGTCCAGCTGACATCCAAAAGCTGAGACATGCAAAGTTAGCAATCATGCCTGGAAACCCCAAATCACCAAAGGTAATTTTTGTCACCCCTTGTATCCTCCTCCCCGCCTGCACACATTCCCTGCTGAGTCACTGGACTTGAACATAGACAGCTCTCCGTGCTCAGAACAAAGTCCATCTCAAGAGTGGTGTCAGCTTCCTTCTCTGATACGCTTGTTAGAAATTATTAATCTAATGATTGTCTTCTGGCAGTATCAAATGTGGACAGACAGCTGTGAATGTTTGAAGTTTAATTATGTTTCTAAAGATGTAAACGCACCCAGAGGCTTAGGGAATGGGGATGCGTTTTAATAAGTACTAACACAGGTAAAATAAACAAACGCATTATTTGGTTGGATGGAAGGGGGAGCAAACTTACATTAATTATTCCTTTCTTTTCATTATAACTGAAAAGCAGCTCAATTGAAAACCCCACTCAAGCAGGACTACAGAAGAGGAGAAAGCTGCTTCCACAAGGTCACTAGCTACATCTTTTTGATGTCCCTTGTTAGAGAAACAAAATTAAAGCTGAACTGAAGAAGAAAAATAATCATAACAACTTAAAAAAAATGCATACAACCATCACCTCCTGCTACAGACGTGCACAGTACCAACTTGCTGCCAAAGTTGGTATTGATCTTGGGGAACCATTTGCTTTCTGTCTTTCCATCAGTAAAATCCCAGTGAACATTCATGATTTTACTATTTACAGTTTCAAAAATATATAAAGAAAGAATAGTATGGTCTCAGGATAGGTGTGCGTGTGCATATATACTCAAGCTCTAAAGTTGCTAGCCCCTGAACAACTCTTTCAGCTGGGAAATGCTACAGCTGTGTTTTCTCCCCATTTGCAATTCTAACCTCTTTATTCTTTTTAATGTATCCTGTTTTGTTTTATGTTTAAAATATTAGAATCAAGTTTACAGGTTGTGATGATCTACTGGTAGCACTATTGCTAACAAAATTTTGTATAACTATAATCAAACACAATTACTTTCCTCTTCTGTGACATGATTCTGTGCAAAGGCAGAAAAACACTATTCCTGAGGCTGTGATGTCAAGGAAACAGTCAGTATTTTCTTAGAATAATGGTGGCTGAGTTACCTTCTCAGTTTCTTGATCTCCAGGAGGCTTTTCAATCCAGCCAATCTGGATTCACCCTGAATTCATTATATACAGATTTTCCCATCTAGAATAACAATCAGTTTACATTAGTGGCAAAAACTTATCTTATCTTGCTGATGGTATTTGTTACGGTCCCATCAGATGAGTGCATATTACTGAATAACACCGACCAAATGGGTAGTTTTGTTCATATGGTTCTTTTCTCTGGAAGAGTTTCCATATGGTTTTAGTAAGTGCTGAGATTTCTCTTCCGAGGGTATGGACTTGTGACACCCAGAATTACTCCCATTTTGTCCTCCTTGTTCAGCTATTAAAATAGACAGTGCTTCATCTTGCTCTAGAGGTTCCCCAATATTCTGATAACATTTGCCTCTCTTCTTATCCCTTACCTTACTGACACATGCTTAAAGTTGCAGTTCTCTTCCCAAAAGTCAACCAGTTGCTAGAAAGAAATGTGGTTGTGATGTTACAATAAGGAAATCTGTCTAAATGGATGTGTGCTGTCATGTTCCTTAGGCTGCTCTGGTCTCTTCTAACCCTGTTTGCAAAAGATCCCACTGCTGAGTTCCTGAGCATTTAGCTTCTCTGGCACACAGTGCCTTTTTACCACGTCCTAGAGGATGTGACGGTAATTCTTCTTCTGCAGTTCTTGCCACTTTGATCTCTGCCTTTCTGTCCTTCAGAGTGAATTACTACAATGCACTGTATTTGGGAATATAAACCTTGAGCGAGACAAAAGCTATTCAGTTGTCTTTTACTGATTTGAGGGAGAGTTGGCTATTGCAACCCTGACCAGTGGATTGAAGCCCCCAAATCTGTTAACAAGTCAGAGCTTTGCTAACTTTCAGATTCACCTGTAGTTCCGGTGAAGATTCAGATTAGCTCATATTTTAGGCTCCCCTGTTCATTTGTCTCTTAATGTAGTTTGCAGTTAATCATCTTACAACACAGGCACCTCAGAAGTTGCTACCATACTACTAAAGACATTGTAACTCTGAAAACAGAGTCTTAATATTCTATGGTGACAGCGATGCTTCCTTCCACTCTTTTTTTGGAGTACAGACAGAACAGCTGCCTTTGACAATGGAAGCTGTCAATTTTAGTCTAATTTAAGAAACATTTAATCCCCTTCCAATAGCTATATCAGATGTGTCTCTGTCTGTGCAGACATCTCTGTCTGCAGTGAGTTCCATGGCATTGGGCTTCATTCTAAATAATGCATTCCCAAATGCACTCCACTCCCAAAATAATGCATGGGACCAAGCAAGATCTACCTTACTCTTCTGCAGTCATTGCAACTGAAGGTGCATCATGCAAGTAAAGAAATACATGCAAGACTGAGAGTCCTGCTACCCTTGGTATGATTCAGTAACTTTCCAGTATTTTCACTGGTATCACAGAGGAAGTCAGAGGGGATGGGAAAGCTCTTCCATCAAACATACAAAGTCTCAGATGATGCTTTTTCTGAATCTTCCAGCATAAGCAAGCCATATGGTTTGTGTTGTGGGAATCTCACTCTTGGCATAATTATCCACTAATTTAAAATGCAATTCATAGGCAGTAGGCACAGTGCTCTGTTTATTAAGTGCGACCTTTAGAAGCATGTCAGCAACATTAATACATAACATTCTAATAAACAATTTTTTGCAGCAGAATATTCACAAGGGAATTGTAGCACATACCAATATTAAAAACAGAGTGCAAATAATCTCATTTTGACAGCAAAATTAAAAAAATATAGCTGAATGCCCAGCAAATGGAAATAGAACATTGTATAGCACAGTAGCACTACAGGATTTTTCTTTTTCTTCCTATGAAAAAGTAACTATTAATTTAATATTAACCTAAAAGAAAATAGAATTCTTATAAGCTACTCTCTGATAATACCTTCTAGCAAAACACTGAATTAGAGGGATTTCACCACTCAGTTTTTCCACAGAAGTAATCTAGGAACTAGATTTAGTCCTTCAAGTACACTACAAGAGTCACCCTGCAACATAGAGTCTTGCAAGCAAATTGTGTTCACAAAGAATATTTTTCACTTCACAAGCACATACACCTTTAACAGTTGCTACTAAATATAGTTTACTTTACTGACACTCGGAAGTCATTTTCAGACCTCAGTAACAATAATAGTGAATCTACATTATAAACCTCATTGATGTCCGGAAAAAACAACCTATCAGTGGATTTCCTTCCTACCTCTTCTTTCCCCTTTCTCTCATGCATTTCTCTTATTTGTACATCTGAAGAGAAACTCCTTCTGACCTTGCTTACGTCTATGAAACTTGATAAGCAGCACACTGATCAAAATATGATTCAAAAGAACTAACTCAGGCTTGCAATTATATAATTAGCCCTATTAATGGCTTACTTAGATGTGTTAGCAGCTTTGAGTTTATTCTTGCATTCTTAGCTGGAAAGAAGTATAAAAAACCACATTTGACAGATCATACCCTATGCTGCAAATAAATGCACTGATGTAAAAAGTAATCATGCTTGACCTCTATAATGAAGGGATGGTAAGTCACCAGATTCTTAAGAACTTCATCCAGAGGGGCCAACCTCTTTAAGAATAGATGGTATTTATATCTATGCTAGCTCAATCCTCTTGAACAAATATGATCACATTGCTAAGCCTTTTAAGTGACTATCTATATGCAATGCTGACCGAAAGCCATCAGCCCACAACTCATTTCTCCAGATCTTGCAAATTGGACTTGAAAAGCTTCAGAAAGGTTAAAGGGTGCAATATTGTTGCTCTACAGTAGTGGTGAGGTCAGGTCTTTGGTTGCACTGAAAAAGTGTAAAGGTGCAAGGGAAGCAGCTAAGCCGATGTATAAAGTTGGCAGGTACTGGTATGGCTCATGGCACAATTCTCAGCAGCTGTATGGCCGATCTGAGCTGGGATCATCTACAGTAGTCGCTGCATGGTAGGTTCCTAGCTGGAAACAGACGACTTCTACATTAGCATGTAAATTAAATGTCTTGGACCATTCCATGCCACTAAGGCCAAATGCCAATATCAAACTCGTCCTGCAAACAGGGTGGCTGCATCAAAACAACCTATTGGGAATAGTCTTACCCCATATTGATTCCCTAAACAGGCCTGGAAACTGTTTGGGGTAATGATAGTTGACTTAAAAGTGTGGATGATTGAATTCTATTGCCCAAGAATATTTTTTGGCATCACTTTATATACTAGTAAAAATAACCATGAAGTCTTCTAGTGTACCTCTATCCCTCATTTGTTGTGCTAAAGGACCCTCTCTCCCTCCAACCCCTTCTCCAGACAGTTGAATTGTAATTAATCAGTTCTCAGGTTCATTTGGTGAAAGATAGACAGTTGGCTCATCAGCGGTTGGTGTTACCCATGTGACGTAAACAACCAATTCCCACTTCCAACACATGCACATCTTTACCGAGGCAAAGGAGTGCCCTGCCCATAGCGCTGGGCACGGAGACAGACTCTTGTCTCTAGCCCCAGTGCTGACGATTCCACCTCCCGTCACCAGACAGGGTCCCGCTAAATCGTACCACCCCCACTGACCTCTGATGCTGGTGTATGAAATCAAGCAGTGAAATACAGAATTTTATAATCTAGAGGTGCACACATGAGCTGTCTGTATCTAGGAGCTGCAATTTAAGAAAAAATTCTGAGAGAAGAGAGTTAGAATTGAATATATAAAGCTGGTTTTCGTTCCCCAGTATGCTGTTTCTATCAAAATCTTCATGCAGCTTAGGGCTAAGTAGGTCAAGACATTCAGAAATAGGCCAGAAGAGCTACTTTTTCAAAGCTTTCTTTCCAGCATATGAAATTTTTCATCAGTAAAAGACAGGGGGAAAGTATTTGGGCTGTTTACGAGGAAACTCTTTTTTTCCATATTGTTATCTTCCTCTTTCCTAAATATTAATTGTACTCTAGAAGCATCTCTCCCTCTTACATGTGAAACCTATCTCACCTCACCATAAGCACAGAAGTAGGTTATTGGAGAGTAGAACTGAAAGCAATGAACACAGGCTTTTCTGCTTCTACAAAAGTAAACCAAAATCATTACTAACACCAACACAGGCCGAGTTAGACAAGAACCAAGCTCAGAGAGCATGTGAGCCCATAGTGCTGAGTACAGGAGAAACATTAAAACTTACTCCATCATCCCATATCTCATAGGCCTGCCCTTTAACAACTTGGTAAATAAATGGAAATCCAGTGTAATACTCATTAGCCACTTCCAGAGAGTGGTTGATACGTTTCAGCAGAAACAGTATTTTCCTGATGTACAGATTGAAAATGAAGCATCTTTACTCCCCAAAGCCATTTTTACTCTCCAGAAATTCTGACAATTTACTCTAAGAAGATGGCAGCTCTTTGGGGGCAGAACAGGCTGAACAGGGTTTAGGAACTGTTCCTCCCTTGCTGAAAAAGCGGGGAAAGGAGGGATCTTCACCTGCAGGATTTTATCTTGGCCAAGATTTTATCTTGGAGGTAATGGCAAATCCTTGGTTGACACTAATGCTAAAAAATGTTGGAAATTCTCCAGGAGGAAAACAAGTTTCCCCATTCAACTTCTTATACAATCCACATACGACATTTTACCTGCTGCTTCATTTAATTTTTGTTTTTACATGCTCCAGAGGGATGCATTCCTCTAACCAACAGCTGTCTATACGAGCCTTGCAAAGCTGTCTTTTCCATTTAGCAGCACACCTCTACCACAGCCACTCATCTTTGAGCCTGTACCATGATTTCATGTGTCCACTTATCTTTTTTGTTGTGGTTTTTAAGGCTGATATATTTGCACTGAAACTCTAGGACTGAAGTATTTCAAGTCAGGTCCTGAAAAGTTTCCCATGCTCTTTTCTTCAGACAGTTTCACTACATACTAGCTTTTAAGTAAAACCCATCATTTTCATAGTATTTTACGCAGGGGTGACTGAAGCTATAGAGAGTTAACTAGTTGATTTAGCAATGAAGATTAACTTTCAGTTTGTATTTATGAATGCAAACTGTATGTTCTGAATGTGGTAGGTTATCAAACACAGTGTGTTTTTAAAAGTCGTTATAATGTCAACTGTTCCTACAGATGATGATACCTGAAAAAACAATAGGTAATAGAGGTCACAAAGTTGAGGAGAGTGGGAAGCATAAGTCTTGTCAAGTACTTTATGACTTCAAAGAACCCTTGCATGAAAACAATTAGACACGTTGATAAGAAGATGGATTTTTTTTTTCACTTTTGCTTTAAGAAGTTTAATGTGTTTGACAATATATGGTGAAACCCTTTTTCAAAACATGAACACGTGGGTTACTACAGAACTGATGCTGAATACTTCTAAATGGAAATGTTGTCACATTGCCATGAATTGCAGAGGAAACAACCAACAGTAGAAAACAGTTCTCTTCGTCCTGCACAGTCCACAGCATTGCTTTTTCTGCAAGTTTTCTATGTACAGAATTACGTATTTCATTAACTTCCATCCTTTTCAGAGACCTAGCTTTGATCTGATGTAAATCTTTATAGTTTCATCTATTTCAGTGAAACCACCCAAGTTTCTGTGGCAATGGCACCATAACCAGCAATATATAGTAATGTTGCTTTCACTGCATTATATCTATATGGATATGCTGTGATAAAAGATACTACACAGTACTTTATATTCCATGTGTTATTCTATTAAAGAATATTTAAGTTCCTTCTAGTAAATAAAAGAAATCATTAAAATTGTTCTCTTCTAACTTTGCCCAGGAGATGAAAATGATGGAAAAAATCTGAAACATCATACTCAAAACAGAACTGATGTATTATTTTGTGTCTTCAGTCCTCCAAAAGTAATTCCAAAGTATGTAAGATACTGGTAATAACCTATTTTTTTAATTAAAAAAAAAAAATGCCAGGAGAAAATAATCATTACATAAGAAGAATCAATACTACAAACATCAGTTAAAATCTAATCATGGAAATAGCTCTAGAATTAAGCATTTACCTCCTGGGGGGACATTGGCTCCACTGGAAGATGCCCATCTCTGTGAACTTCTCCAGACTTCATTGTATGAACTGTTGCAGAATGTAGTGGGGACAGCAGTGCTTTCTGTTTTCTAGCTCTTCCTACACTGATGCAACATGCACTTATTCTTATCAATACACTGAGCCAGAAGAGCATGTAATATTATGTCATAATTCTATTGAGCAGGATGTTTAGATGGGCAACAGCATTTACTGAGAATTACTTAAAATTATAAGATGCAAGTTAGCAGGTAGGGGAGGAGGAGAGAGCTCAAATATTCCAGACACTAGTTTTGAAAGCATTGGAAGAGAAGACTGCAGAATTGCATCAACACGACGCATTCCTTCATGCATGTTTGTTTATTGGGGTGTTTAAAGGCATTGTTGATGCACTCAAACCAGGCGGGGAAAAAAAACCCAAACCAAACAGCTTAACAGTTCATTCCTCAGCTGGAAGTTGTTACAATTGCTGTAAATTTCACTTCCTAACCTAAATACCACAGTCTTTATTCTCCCCCATATCCAACAGATATGCAGAGTTCAACATCATGAAATTGTCAGATGGGAGTCTGCTGGAGTAGGGGAGGGGATGTAAGAAGGGACATTAGAAGAAAGAATCAGTTTGGGTTTTTTGGGGGAGATCTCTGAATATGGTCTTAAATACTTAGAACTGTCCTGTTAAGCATAGTTTCAAGTAGTACAAGGGTAACATGGAGGAAGATGGTAATTTTTTCTCCTTCTTCTCCATATGCACTTCAGCAATGCGGGTAACAAGCTAAATTGTGCTGACCTTTACCAGAGACAGGGTGTCTCTGCTGAAGGAGAAGTAACATTGCTGCATGCCGCGTTGTCCATTTGCAGCTGCACTTTCTAGGCTTCCTGATACCACATAACCACACTAATGAGCACATCAGCTCAACACACTTACTCACAAATCCCTTTTGAATCGTTCTATCAGCTCCAATTGCAGGGGTGAATGTAAATGCCAATCCCAGATCTGCAGCTAGTTTAACGTGCAGGAAATGGTACACATTTTAATTTACAAGAGCCTCCACTATGGCTCATCAAAAGAAGAAAGTCTTCTCCTAATTATATTCCACGCCATCATGACATTTTAACCCTGTAAGACTGCATTGTCATGTCATGACAACATGCTCAGCAGACTTCACAAATGTCACATATAATGAGTGGTACATGAAAATAGTAAAGTTGAAAGATGTCCATTTAGGAGTCTTGCAATTTGCTCACAAAGAAAAGGATGAAATCGAAGCCATGTATCACTTGATTACTTCTCAGGAGCAGTTCCCTCACTTTTAAAACTCATGCCAGATATTGCTGGAAGCAGTTAAAGAAAGGGACAAAGGTGAATTCAAAGTCCATTCACAACAGCTAAGAAATACCTACCTACTTCCAGGTAAGAACTTCCTGTCATAGCAGCGCTAGATATGACTGTTTCACATATTCATTTTCCTCCATAGGGCAATACAGAACTCGACAACCCTGCAATTTCTACTTCATTTTCTCACTGACAGTCTAGGTCTCCAAGTCAGTACCATCTCCTCCTTCTTCCCTGCATGATTTGCTGAGGCCATTTTAAACACCTCCAAGCAGGTTGTCTTTTTTCCACCAAATACTGCTAATCTAATATTTAAATAAGGACAACACTTAATAGCAAGTATGCCTCAATCCTCTTACGTACTGACTTTTGATCATCTTCAGGACCCCCACTGCTGTTCCCTCATCCCCGACACTTGCTCTCTTCTTCCCTCCAGAGCTTTGACTTAAATTGTGACCACTCAACCTGCTGTAGGACTGTGCTCTGAGGAAAGATGGCAATTAACACTAAAAGGCAGGAGCCTCTTAAAACCAGTCATTCAGAAAGCTACAGTGACTACCACTTTACCAAACTTGAGATACAAAACAAAACCAATAGGAGTTGTGTATCCTGGTAAACATATGAAACCTGTTTTCTTTTTCCAGCTGAACTTGCATGGAGTTATTCACAGGCAGAGAACAAACAGTATAGAGAACATACGGCTTGTCATTGGCAACTAAATTCCCATTCAAGTTCACAGCAAGAGACACACACAACTGCTGTTGCTGTTATGAGGTGTTATGGATGTCACTTTCCATACAACACAAAAGAGCCTGTCCTCAGTACTTAATACTTTAGGGTAGCAGGTCTAACACAAGGAGACTCTTCAGTAGAAACTGAATAAAGTTATCTACCCCCACATTTCTCTTTTAAATACAAACTCTGTGAAAGTGAGTTAAATAATAAATGAGGAACCCATCTCTCCTAAAATCTGCATCTTTAAGCATGAAATAATCCTACATATGACAGACCCTCTGTTAATCTTGCAGTGATGGTCATCTTGTAATTTCACCGATGCCCAAATAACTGCAAGTCAAACATTATTAGTCTACACAGTATAAACACATACTATTGAAACTGCATTTTGATCAGTTCTCTAGGTTTTCTTCTTACTTGTATTTTTTCAATGCATACAGAAAGCATTCTAGTTAATGGAATTTAAAAGACTAAAAAAGCTGGTAGAGTTTAAGGAATAAGCAAGTTACATTGCTGTTCACAAGCAGACACCTACTACATAACTTTGTTTCAGAAAACAAGCAACTGGAATGCTGAGTCATAGCTGGTTTTAAATTTGCATGAAGTACACACACTGATTTTCAGTGTGATTTTTCATAGCTACCAAGGGTAGTATGTGGCCTTGGCACCATTGATCTTTATTTGGGAAGGGAGATTAGTAAGGATATGGTATTAGAATCTGTGCCTGAGTGAAGCAAAGCAGTTGTAGCATGTGGGCAGATAAAAATTTCCCTGCTTAAACTACAGAGATTACAATACATGTTCATCTTTCAGAAAGCTGAAAGGTAACAAGAAAATGCCAGTGCTCCTTGTTTGGTGTCAATCAAATGAGACCCAAGGAGATGCCTTTATTTTGTTTGGATAATAGTGGTCCTACCTCCTGAACCATAATTTAAAATAATAATAATACCAGCACAACATTTAAAACTCTCCCACTCGTCAGCCTACTTGTACATCATACCCTCTACATATGAACGCTTTGCCTACACTGCTCATTGAGCTTGTCAGACCCTCTGGTGGCAGAAATCATTTTATATTTGGGGCTTGTAGAGAGACCAGCACAGTTGGGTCCTGATCTTGGTTGTTATCCCAAAGCATTGGTAATATACAGGAGTAAAAATTGTCAGCGTCACTCAGGAAGTTGTTCATGATTTTCATCAATCACTGACCTGCTTAGATTTGATGTATATGCTGAGCAATTTTCATTCAGAGTGAATGAAGAAGCAATAAAAATACATTTCACATGGGAGGAGCTGAAACAATTGCAACTACTGCCCCAAGACCAAGTCAGCATGGAAAGTCTCAGGAGAGTTTATGTCAAGCTGGCCAAGAACTAATGCAAATGCAGAGGTCAGAGCACTGGTTGGGTCCAGTGGGTGGGCCATGCAGCTCAGTGAAGAATGCTATGAGAAAACCTGAGCAAGTGTGAGGAAACAAAGAGGCAGAGTTTCTAATTTTAGGTACAATATTTCTCTTGCAGCAGAACTGGTTAGCTATGCAAGGAAACTTTCCCATCTCCTCCATTTCTACTATAGACAGGAAAGCAAAAGAGTGAGTACTTTCTTTATAAAGTAACACCTGACTTATCTCAGCAGTTTTACCACCCAGTGGGAACAGTCTTGCTAACTGCTCAAGCAATAGATATGACACATAGTGAAGTAATTTATCAAGATCCCATTTGTCGTGGTTTAACCTCAGCCGGCAACTGAGCACCACACAGCCGCTCGCTCATTCCACACACCCCCCCGGTGGGATGGGGGAGAGAATTGGAAGAGCACAAGTGAGAAAAACTCGTGGGTTGAGATAAAAACAGTTTAGTAATTGAAATAAAACAATAACAACAACAACAACAACAACAACAACAATAATAATAATGTAATAATAATAATAATAATAATAATA
>NW_008794082.1:1734714-1772925 GCF_000699145.1 Aptenodytes forsteri
CAGCTGTCCTGGCTGTGCCCCCTCCCAGCTTCTTGTGCACCTCCAGCCTTCTCAGTCGGTAGAGCATGAAAAGTCCTTGACTAAGCACTGCTTAGCAACAACTAAAACATCGGTGTGTTATCAACATTGTTCTCATCCTAAATCCAAAACACAGCACTGTACCAGCTACTAGGAAAGAAATTAACTCTATCCCTGCTGAAACCAGGACACCATTCTTGCATGAAAAGAGGAAAGAAATGGGGTGAAAATCTGAGAGAAAACAGCTGAACAAATTTATTTCCTTAAAGAGTACAGAGTTCCCAGTCAATGCTAATGATGTGAAGGAGAACAAAGTGTGGTCTATACACCAAGTTACATTTGCCTCCTATCTCTGGCTGCAAACGGGGAAGTGCCTTAACATTGGACACCTTTGTGTTAGTGTAAGGAAAACAAACAAACAAAGACAAAAAGTCTTACTTGGGTGGGGTTGGTTCTACATGATTTCTTCAGCAAGAGAAACTCGAGTAAACTCTATATCCCAGTAGCAGGGATAAACTAGGACTTCTTTAAAAGCCCTAGTGCAACACACAGATATAGTGACATTTTGTGAAGCAGATGCAGGGGAGCTAGGACTGTCTGTTCCAAATATCAAGCCAAACACCCTTTTGGTCTTCAGCAGTTCAGACGCTGCTGTGCAGACCTGCGCAGCTGAGCTCTTCCTCCATACAGTTGCTCTTGCCCCATCACAGCCTGCCAGCAGCTGTAAGCATGGGGATCAAACTTCAGAAATGTCTAGATAAGCAAAGTAGAGTCTAAAGCAACTAAGTGGCAAGAGAAGATATACCAAACCTGAATTTGCTAAGTACAGAAAGGTTTTAGAAAATAGCCTGAATGAGGAGATGTAAGAAGGCCAACATACTCATTTCAATACAGCCCTGGTGAGGTCACTGAGAATCTTCCACTGACATTAGTTGGCTTTTCATGTAGCTATACAGGGCTCGAGTCCAACCACACAGTTTAGCGCACACCTAACCTTTGAGCCAACAAACACTTTTGTTGCCTTTGCTGGAACAGTTGCTCATAAGCTGTAAAGTTAGGTACCTATTCAAAAGCCTTGCTGAGTTTCAACCACAAATCTTTACCCTAGAATAACTAAATGGTATAGTCCCACTGACATCTAATTAATCTTCCCAGTATATGTTCACACCTGAACCAAAAAGGAAAAAACAGTATCACATTAATCTCCAGCAAAAATACACCAGAATAATACCAAGGACGTGGAGTTCATTTATTGTTTTGCTGATAATTTACTTATGGCAAGATCACTTTGCCAGTAGTATGTTATTAGAAAATGTTTTTCATTATTTGTTCATAATGCCTATTTTGAAAGGGTTGAGTTTATCTCAGTCTTCTCAGCTCAAAGAAGTTTAATTTTAGATATAAAATATATACTCTCATTAGTCTGTCTGTGAGTTATTTAGTCATACAGCTAGCAATGCAGGAAATACACAGTGATGGAATCGCTCCTGCATCTACCTTCTAGAGATTCAGATATATTTTATAGATCACAACAGATAAGAGGGCTAGTCAGTAAGCCAAAGAAACTCCAAATCCTCTCTCTTTTGAGCTATTTAGATGAAGCACTGAAATGGTTAGGACAGCAACCCAACTCATCAACATTTCAGAAGAAAAAAAAGTAGCCATTTTCCCTCGCTTAAAGTTTATTTGATTTAACGTTGAGAGCTTGAACATTTTCTAAGCCCAGAGGCCATGAACAAAAGAGGCAAGTAAAGTCCCAGCACACTACTAGGGTGAATTAAGTTTAGGCTAGAAATCCTAAATCAGTGGACAAAAATAGATTAGACTATACACACATTTTTCTAAGAGGTCAAAAGGTCAGATGTCAGGAAATTGGACAAATAAATAGAGGCGAATCCAAGAAAAGAGATAGGCAAAAACTAAGGCATTTTTCAATAAAAATGCTAATGAGCAGTGGCTTATATAAGACTAGGAATAATAAATAAAAAGGTAATCTGACAATACATTTCTGTAGTTATTGAATAAAGGACTTGGACAAAACTTTCCAGAAAGAGTTTGAGGAAATATCAGCTCTGGCTGGGGATAGTTGAAACAAAAGGAAAAAAGATGTTCTGAAACTCAGCAAGTCTGGAAATCAAGTTTACACATTCAAAGGACACAAGTGGAGCAAATCCACTTGAGACACTGAAGTTCCACAGAGGAGTTACTCATGGATGAGGTAGTGATTTGTGTTAGAAAACCATGACTGACTGTTGTGTCTGCAGTTACATCGAAAGCTCATACTGGTCATTAAGGGCTAATCAACGTCAAAAGATTTCTATGTTAGCAGAGATGATTTGTAGAATCATGGAATAGTTGCGGTTGGAAGGGACCTCTGGAGGTCATCTAGTCCAACCCCCCTGCTCAAGCAGGGTCACTTAGAGCTGGTTGCCCAGGACTGTGTCCAGTTGGAGTATCTCCAAGAATGGAGGTTCCACAACCTCTCTGGGCAACCTTTTCCGGTATTTGATCACCCTGACAATAAAAAAAGTTTTTCCTTATGTTTAAATGGGATTTCTTGTATTTTAATTTGTGCTCATTGCTTTCTGCCCTCTCACTGGGCACCACTGAGAAGAATCTGGATCTGTCTGCTTTACACACTTGCATTTATACATATCAAGCCTTATCTTGTCACGGCTAAACAGTCCCAGCTCTCTCAGCCTGTCCTCACATAAGAGATGTTCCAGTCCCATAAACATCTCTGTGCCCTTCACTGGACTTGCTCCAGTATGTTGACGTCTTTCTTGTACTGGGGAGCCAGAACTGGACACACCACTCCAGATGTGATGTCATAAGTGCTGAGGAGAGGGGAAGAATCACCTCACTTCCCTTGACCTGCTGGTGACACTCTTCCTAATGCAGCCCAGGATGCTGTTAGCCTTCTTTGCCACAAAGGCACAACGCTGGCTTATGGCCTATTTAGAATCATAGAATCATAGAATCATTGAGGTTGGAAAAGACCTCTAAGATCATCGAGTCCAACCGTCAACCCAACACCACCATGCCCACTAAACCATGTCCCTAAGCGCCTCATCTACACGTTTGTTGTCCACTAGGACCCCAGGGCCTTTTCTGCAAAGCTGCTTTCCAGCTGGTCATTCCCCAGCCTGCACTGGTGCATCGGGCTATCTCTCCCCAGATGCAAGACTTTGCAATTCTCACAAAGTTCCAGAAAAAAGCTTTTGAAGGCTTTATCCAATAGGGGTAATGGAAATAATCAGAGAATTGCATACAGCATTTTAGTCAGTTTTAATTGTTGCCCTCTTTCTTCAAGTAGTAGGGATCCACTAAAGTATAGTTTAAGTTTCCAATTTCTCTTTGTGGATCTTGTTCTAAAACAACTTATTTATTACTTGTAAAATGTTGCTAACATGATCCATGTAATAAAATTCAATCACAGTTCACTTTGCCATCGTATTTTTCTTCTCTAAAGGTATCTTGATGTTTTAAAATTTGTATTTTTCCAAGAATCAATAATGTAATTTACTTAAAAGACAGAAAACATGCACTAGAAACCATAAAATGAATACCATTTGAACAATGTTACAGGCCTGGAAGCTGTGAATTGCCTGTCCCCGAAATAATAAACAGACCCTTCCCAGTGACTGGCCAATTTATAATCTGATCCTACTGTGATTTATGTACATGCTTTACACATGACAAGGTATCCCATGGACTTCAAGAAAGCCAGGTCGACATTTAAACTATTCTGAGATTAACCTTAGTCATGGTCTCCACTATACCCAAACCTGGGGTGCAGATCTGTGATTCTTTTTGTTTATTTCATCAAGTTGTTTAGTCTTCCTATCACAAAAGTTGAAGAGCATTTTAAAATCTATTTCTGGTTGATAAATATCTTTTCCAACAGCTCATCCTCTGGTTGCTTGAGAAGTATTTATCCTTCAATTCACCAAAATTATTCTTAGTGCAACTATATTTTATACCCATAATATTGTATTCATTAGTATTTTCCATAAGCTGTTATCAATAGTAATTTTATATGTCTATCCCTAAACTTTTCATTTCTACTGTCTTTGAAGATACATCATTATATCTCAGCTAGGCATAAACCTTGGACATAAAAGGTTTTGTTTGGTTTTGTAATTGAATGTTGCCATGATATCAGAACAATTTATGACCCTGGTAGAAGTGGAAATATCCATGTATTATGCACATGAGTCTTTAGATATTGGGACCCAAAACAGGTCTTTTCATGTTTTGCATAACATTTTTAAAATAGTGAAACCAGTTGATTTTTAAGATTGTAGCATAACTATTCCTTGTTGCTGTAGAGATTGAAATCGGCATAGATATGAAAGCTAAACCATTTCCATAAATATTTCAAATACCAGATAAGGTAAGGGCCTGTCAGCATTTCTTTAACAAATCATTATTTTCAGACAGACTGTAACTCAAGTGTGAAAAAAGCCAAGCTTCTCTCTGGACTCCAACTTATCTTAAAATTAAGGGGGGTCATTCAGACTAACAGAAAATTACTTCTAGCAAATGTGAAAAAACACAAAGGTAATGCAAGACTTCCCTCTACTTCCAGCCCTCCTTGCAGAAACTGTGGGTCTCAAATGCTTTTGCTGTTTCTGTAAATTATATTCCCATGCCTTAAATTGATCTTTTTCATTTAAAGTGGAAACCTTTTTTTTTTTCCCAAGTGTCCATAACACTGATTACCGGTTTTGGACATGAACTAGTATAGATTAGAGGAGGGGAAATGACTACAATACTCTATTTTCAAATCTGGTTTGCTGTGTGTTCATTCATTCTTCTTAACAAAAAATTCATAAGCGTTTGAGAAGGTGAAGTGAGTTTTTATCTCTGCCGACCAAATAATCCTGAGGTTTAGGAGTCTGTCTGTTTCTCTAAACCTTCTTTCAAAGTGATTTTGTTATACTGCAGTGCTTACGCTATTATATAGCTATGTAGTCTACAAATAATATTAGCTGGCTGACAAAACAAGGCATCTAGACCCAAGCAATTCTTTTCACAGCATCAGCTCACAGACCAGTAATTCTGGAAGGAACTATTTGTAAGGTATGAATTTGTATGAATTAGTAGACAAAAATAATGGCAACAGTAAGCATTTGTAGGAACTAAGGAGCTTGTATGAAGTAGTGTGATTGCCATCTCATTTCTCACATTTGTCTACATCCTTAAAGTTACTGTAATGTAAGGAATTTGTAACTTTCAAGAACTAATATGCAGAAGCTTGCTGAACTCCATTTAGCAGGACATGGCATCAAGACAAAGCAATTATCTCAACTATTTTGCAAAACATTAATAACCATCCACCTCTAGCTACACTTCCCAAAAGTCTGGAACAACACCTGAGGGAGGCTCCGACCTGTTTCTGTGTTGTGATATTGTCTACGATGGAGTAAAATGTAGGTAACTGCTCCACTGGATTTAACATCTTCATACCCCACTTTTGTTTGTACCATTTCATTATAGTCATTATCATATAGGTGATACTATGAAAGTGAGATTATTTCAGGATTTAGTAAAAACTCAACACCCCATGTGTTCAAGAGGTTTTGATGATCACGAATACACCACACAGAATGGTGAGAAAAGGCTTACTTTGTAATAGAAGTATTTAACACCTTCCCCCTCCGCCCCCCACCCCCCCAGATTTCTTAGCAATCACCAATCTCATGCAGTACCTGTTTAATACAACTTTCTGCTTCGGCTAAAACATGCTTTCTGTAGTATATTGCCAAAAGGCCACTGAGTGCAACTGAAATGTATTTTTGCTTCGATAAAGAAGCAAGTACTTGTATTACAGATTCAAGACTTCCACATTTGATATACTGACTTTTACCTCAGTGACTTCTAATCAAAAAGGCACATGCCTAGGATCTCACTACCATTTGTCAATCTGCGTAGCGCCAAGAGTTGTGAACATCACTACTCTGAGCACACCCAATTACATATGTAAAACTCAGTCACCTCCTGAATTTTCCCCACCTCTAGTTGAGAGCTCCATTTTGCCGGACTCATGATTCCAAATATTAACTGATACAGCTGAATTGTGTGTGAACCCATTTGAAACAGTCTCAAACCCATCTGGGATCAGAAGTACTTGCTTAGAAGCCACTACAATTCACTCGTCCCTATAAATACAAGAGCTGAAAGAATTAGTAAAAGGTAATGCGCTTGGGATGCTATTCCAAATAAAATAACCATATTTTTCCAAGGATGTGGAAAAAACATCCTGAAGTATCAAAAGGTTGCTACTTCAACCTTTTATTTTATAACAGTGACACTCAACTCCGAAAAACATCTCTGCAGGAAGAAAACCATTATCTGAGATCTCCTTCAAAATTCTACAAAGTTGCATGTTGATTTGCAGAAACAAGTACCATTGTATGCATGGTGTGCCCAGCTACATACCCTACAAAAGCACTGCTAAGTGACATTTCAGCCTTTTGATAATTTATGTTTAAAAAGAACAGCACAATGCTCTATATAGAGCTAGTAGCCCTATTAATGATATTTGACAGTTCCCTAGCATAAGTCCTTGTTTTAGTTGGTTACAACTTTGCATGTTTTAAATATTGAGGCTGAACTTTATACTTACACTTAAAGTTAGAGATAAAAATAGTGTGCCATTTTTCACAACCAGGAGAAAAGACTCAGTATTTTTCTTTTATCTAATTGATCCTCTTTTTTTTTTTTTTAAGAGAAGTTAGTGTCTCTGGGGTCTAGGACAGTGGCTGAAGACCTGTGGATTTTACGTCTACGTGTGGTTGCTGTCTCCCTTGTCAACTCTGCAGCAGGAGATGGAAAAGCCAAATCTCTGAAAATTTGTTTCAAATCTGCAGAAGATCCTTAATACCAGGTAGCTCTCTTTTCAGAAGGTTTTATGTATGTTTAACTATAACTATCTTCCCCTTCCCCTGAAAAGTTTTGGGATAACAGAATTTAACCTTTTGCTAAATTGGGTCCTGCTTCATTCAGTTCACAAGATGGCCATCTGAGAATGAATCAGGATTATGTATCAAGAGACTGTTGTTTGTACGAGTCCTGGATATCTGTCAACCACTTTAGAAGGTCTGAAGTCAAGGTTGCAGGAAGATGCTTAAAAAGGAGGGATTATTTAATGGGTAGGGCAGGTAAACAGTACACCAGTAAACCACTAGTTTTGCCCCTCAACACTTCTGCTTAACGCTAGCAAGTTACCAAAAACGAATTTGTCACAGGTTACTCACTAATAAGTATTCATGGTTTTCTGCCAAGATGCCTGGGAATGCTTTTGCATAAATTATGTAACTAAAATATTGGAAGTAGGGTTTGAATGTACGAAGTATCCTGTATGCTAAATAGCCTGAAGATTCATGCCTTAAATTAGCTGCCCAAATTTAGCAAATCCTTGGCTTCGGTCTCTTGGGCCTATAAAAAGGTATATTAATAGCAACCAGTCTCAGCTAGGAGTTAAATTCATGAATGTTGCAGAACATCCAGCTTCTGTGCTGAGCCACTCCTAGTAAAGTCCCTCAATAAATTAATAATTTTGCATTCAATACAAAGATCAAGGAGGTGGAGATGTGAAGACAATATTAAATAAAACATTCATTGAACAAAGCTGGGGTCTTGGACAGAGAAAAAATATGACAATCTTTAATTACATTATTGCACATTTTATTATAACAAACGTGCAAAGGTGATGAATTAAGGTCACACAGGCAAACTTAATTCTGGCACTTCCCAATTTCAACATATTTGACTTTGCAACCTTAAAATTGTTTTAGTGTAGGATTTTTGGATGCAGTACAGTATATATTTGTAAGAGAGCCAAAAACAGCTGCATGAATAATGCAAAACCCTTGCATACCACAAATTTACCTAAATTTGTCTTTTTATCCAGATCAGGAAAGACAGCAAGTATGCAAGTGCTTATTTTGGGGTTGGGGATTCATTTGTTTGTAGTAATTTAGATATCAGTGTCAGCATGTGTCAAATTGCTCTGTTCTGTAATTTCCACTAAAAATTCATCACTCAGAGAAAACACTTTCCGGGCAGTGTGAAAGGGTTCCACGAGCATGAGGAGTGACTGGATTGACTGAAGTTACCCTTGCAAGATTTTAAGGGAGATACAGCTCCATAGTAAGTCACTGAGTGAGGAGGAGGAAGACTAGAGGGGAAAAAAAAGGATGAAAAGACTGCTTCTGAGTGGTTAGAGTAAAAGACAAGGAACTGGGTCTCAAGAGGCATCCCATTAACAGTGGAAACACAAGCAAAATTTATCCTGATGATTTTATTTTGGCTGTCACTTCTTGAAAGATTTCAGCTTGTAGAGTGCATAAGACATTTCACCCTTGCAGACTTCAGAAGAAGCTGAGAATAGGGAGCATCCTATAAGATGTAGACTTAGGATCTATCCAATTTCCTGTCCAAATTGCAATGTCTTACACATGCAAAGATGTTTAACTATTTGCAGAGCTGACTTTTATCTATTTAAGGACACCTATAACTTACACTACTGTAGTGGTTTCAGGACTTTAATGCAGTTATGCAGCAATACATTGTCCTTTACATTTCATTTTCCTTGAGTTTGTGAGGCAGTTGACACTGTTCCATCCAGTGTAGGATACTTGGGTTAATGATGGGTTAACAGGGACACACCCCAGCACCTATTTAGTTGGCACGGGCAAGCTTGGTGTCAGGCTAGCTCCTGAGGTACGTAGGAAGAAAAGGAGTCAGGAGAAGGAGGCCTCCGAAAAAGTCACCTTGTGATGGGATATAAAGGTCTATGGGAGAGCTGGCATGTCCTTACTGGACACAGCAGGGATTTGGACTTAACGACCTAAGTGATGTGGCTCCGTGAAGTCAAACAAAAACTTGGCCACAGCTACCATACACATTATTGAGATAACTTATGCTCTAGTCTACAATACAAACAGACCTTACATCACCTTAGCAGTTGTTATTTTTTAAAGTCTAGGAAATGAAATGCAAAAGCCACTCAATGCAACTCTTAAGTATGAACAACTAGGCTATAAATTAGTTAAATATTTAAGCACATGCACAAGCGCTTACATTAAAGTTGTTGTTCAATTTATGTGCTACTTGCTGGTCTAGTACCATAAATCAACAGGATTCAGAAAATACAAAAGTTTACATTCTAGCAGTGACATGATTTTGGCACTCATAGGACTTTCTATTTCTGTTTTCTCATTAAACATATCGCTTAATATGTATAAAGGGGCTTAGTCAACCCTATTCCTTGTTAAAATAATATGATCATTCACTATTACTAATGCTTTCTATACCGGTGTGTAAATTTTCCTTTTTATATACATCCTTTAAATATTTGTATCTTAAGATTTCTTAAGTTTGCTTGCACAGTGGCAAGAAGCAGCACATATTTTTAAATCCTACCACAATTAGTATTTCTTTAAATCCTCTTCTCTGCTTGTAACAGAACTACATTCTCCATTTAACTGGGCATTGGATGAGGATCACACACAGCATATTTTTGCCATGAAGGATCCCAAAACGAACTATAAACTAACTGATCTATAATTCAGCAGGAGTATTTTAATAAACTCCTCTGAAATGCAATCAGCTGTGGCTTGAAATGCAGCCATTGTTTACCAGTACATGAATACCACTTTACAGTTTGTAGCAAGCGGTGAAAAAATTGTACCTTTCCTAATAACCAAAGATGCAGTGGAAAATTAAGTAGGTAATACGTCATTAACAGATCTGGAGTTCAGCCAAGACAGAGAAGCTAATCTCACTACTTTTCTGATGAGCCCCAAAGAATACAAAGTGACCTGAGGAGATCCTCAGTTTTATGTATTCCCCAAAGGAGAGCAACCCTAAACATCACAGTACTCCACAAAAGGCTGATTTCAGTTGTGGTTAGTGTATTTTTATAAAGCCAAATACAGAATTTCATTCTCCAGTCTTTGTTTGGCATAAACCCCCTAAAAAGCACTGAAGATATTTTTAAAGATCCCAAGTAGATATAATTGCCCAACTCTTACCAAGAATATTGAAGACAAGCATTAAAATTCCCTGTGAGGTTTTAGATTATCCCCCCCCAGCCCAGGATGTACAGCTTGTGCTGCATAGTATCTAAGTTTTCTTTCAAAACTGAAATAAACATTAAAAATAAGTGTGTTACAATTCCTGACTAGAATAACACATCTTCTGCATAACAAGGCTCTGAAGATTTTTTAATTCACTGTTTTTAAGACCCTCAGGTTGTGCAATAGCCACTCTCTCACGTTTCCTGCATCTCAGCAGTAACTTCCAGCATAGGGGGTGGTAGCTGCTCCAAGGGTAAACGTAAATTCTCTGCAGCAGAGAAGACAGGTTTTCTACACAAAGCAGGAGAAAAAGGTGAACACAAGCTTTAATTCCATCACAAGTGAAGTGTGTAACTTCCTAGCAAGCTGTTGTGGTACTGGCCTCAACTTAGCATGCCTTCAATACTCAGTAGAGGCTGGAAGAGATGTATACTCGTCAACTATTGTATTCATATTCTTATGTTCTTATTCACCTTTCTGCAGCAGCTTCCAGCACCAATGCACTGCACAAGACCACTGTCTCTTATGTTCATGAGATAAAAAAAAGAAGAAAATGATTTGTCAAAATACATCAAAGCTGGGAGTTGGAAGAGAAAGGACTACACAATGCATGTGAATAAGGAAGGAATGCTAACAACTACGGAAAAGTTCATCATGGTACCTGAAAAGGCAGCATCAGAAAACTCACAATAGACATTTTTGAAAAAATACCTGCTGCACTTCTAAAAGCATGGATATATTGAAACTGAAACTAGAAAATGAAAATCCCAGCTGAAGACTGGGCTGGTTTTTGGTGTCTATTTATCATACTTTCAGCAAAAACATAAAGCAGATTTGTACTGTGTTTTAATAAGGCACCTGCTGTACGAAAAAGTTGCAATTAGACACAGGCAAATAGCAGGGCGAAGAATTCTGAAGTCAAAAGATGCAACATTCCGACCTCAGCAAAGACAAATAAACAAGTCTTCACAGTGTGATTAATTCATCCCAGTCATCCTATTTAGAAAGTGGATAGTTTTATTCCTTCCCTCTACTTCCACTATTAAGTAACAGCAGCAGTGTTACACTCTTGGTTCAGTCAATCAGAAGGCTAGATAGTTCACCAAAGCTCTAGGTCACATTAGTTCAAGGATTTGTTTTATATGCTGCTCTTGACAGATGAGAGAGTCTCAATTTTATTTCCCCCATTAGCCTGCCAACCAAGGAGATGCCAAATTCTGGAAATCCCAGCAAGTTCCCAATCTTTTGCAGAATCAGGTCTACAAAAAATAAGAAACTTCTGACAGAAGTAACACGCAGAGTCAGTTTGCATATGAGCTACGTACTTTACATTTTCTCTTCATCACCATTACTAATGGTTATGGAGGGAATCATCCCAAAGCCCTTAATTCTATTTGGAGTTCCTTAAATCTATTCTTCTTTTCCAGGGAGAGCCTGGGAAACTGCAGTGTATCAAAGTCTGACTGAAGCAGTTGTGTTAATGTTTGCTATGTAGTGATTTATGTGCTTATGTATTACAGTGCACTAATACTGAAAAATCAAACATTTTCAACTCACCTCCAGAAAAATCTATAGGAAACTAATACAGATTCTAAGAGGAAAGAAATTAAATTCTAAAGCAACATGATAAAGTGCCACTGGAATCTTTTGAAAATGTTGTGGCACTTACTATCTTCTTTACAGGATTTCTATACTGTTTTTTAAAATCAGTCAATCAATCAGCTTTACACTCCTGTCAGCATATTGTATAGGATGATGGAAAAGTTCTAAAGAAATCTCATTATCAAATCCTCACTTGTGAAAGGACAAAGTCTGAAGCAAGAGAAGAATATTTTTCTGTTTGAATCAATAGCCTCCTAGGTAAGACCAATACTACTAATGAGAGATACTCCAGCCAACAAGAAAAGTACAAAGTCAAGCACATGCACAAGTCCCAGAACTGTTGTACATATTGTTGTATGTGCAAATGAAGGCCCAGCAGCAGCTGAAGTTAAAGAATCTGGAGCACCCTCATGCATCATCTTCTAAGAGAAACAGCAGGAGCTCACCTGATTTCCATGCTTAAAAAAAGGGAAGCTTCTTCCATCAGAGTTTCAAGAATAATAGCTGTGGAGGAGCCCTGCGCAGTCCTAGAGGAACTTCATGAAACTAAGACCAAGGCATTAAAGACAGTGAACATTTGTTACTACTGTCTACAAGCTAAATACAGCACTTATTGCACAATTAATTTTGTCAACAGTCCTATTAGATAGATATTACTATAGTTTTGCAGAAGGAAAAACTGAAGTTGAAGAGTTAACTGAAGATTGCCCCATAGGCACAAAAATAGCTAAGAAATTAGATCTCCAAAGTAGGTAGCTTTGAATCACCAAACTATACCCTTTCCATACAGCTCATTTGCTATGGATGCAAGTCTGCAGAAGGGAACAGACATGTTCCTGGCCTTCAGATTTGTACGACAAGCTAGAGGTGTAACATAATGTGTACATGGGCTGAAGCCAGAATTTTAGATGTAAGCTCTGATGCCAGATCTGGGTTCAAATGACACTGATCTCCAGATGAAAACCAATAAACATACAAATCTGTAGTCGTAAGAACAAAGATGGTGCTGTCCATATGTTTTTATGGCATACAGAGGGGAAAATCCAATAATTTATTATGCACTTTTTCCTCTTCATTGATACAATAATGAAATTCCCTGAGAATGCACTCAACAGCTTGTAAGAGAAGGAAGCATTGGGAACTTGGTAGTGATGGCTTATTTAACAAGCAAGGGAAGTGAGAACTGCTACGATTTATAGAATTTACATGATGACGGAGCAAATCTTAACCACAGCATGTTAACCCATAGACAGTCTGTAAAGACTAAGGACACAAGATGAACTGCTGTATGTGACATTTCATTTCTAGATCACTGGACTAGCTTATTGAATGAGCCCAAGGTGACAGAATAATTTTTGCTAGTTACAGAGAAGTAAAGATTTTAATAAGAGTCCAGACACTGAAATAAGAAGAACAGGTTTTCTCCCAGGTTTATTGCTAACATTTAAAACAATGCTTCCATTAAAAAGTATTTTCACACTTGATCAGTTTAAGGGGTTCATTATTTTCATGCTGTGCAATTATGTAGACTTCCAGTAAGTATTCTCTGCCTCTGTACACCAGACCCAAGTGCTAATTTTGGTATTTGCTTGATGCTCAGAATGTGATAATGGTATTTGGAAGGAAGTCTTTTATTGAGCTGCGTAAAAATTCACAGTCTCACTTCACATGCATTTATGTGAAAAAAATATTCAGTAAGCATCTCTGTTCTTTTCGCCCACATCAGGTTAAGAGTTTCAAATGAAAGCCAGCAATCTTCGTATATTTTAACCATTTAAAATGTCCCTATGGTTCGAATACAATATATCTCTACAAAGAATATAGTTTTATTAACTACGAAGAAAAAATAAAAGAAATCTATCTTTATAAGACTCCCTAACTTGTGGGCCTTCAAAGCATCCAGACTGATTTTTGTATTACTGCAAAGCTAATTCATATGTATTTATAAATTTATGTTACCTTATACGATATGATATGACCATTAACATAATACAGAGTAGGGCATAGGGGTTATTTACTACACACCTAATCTTGCCTAAATGTTTTATATACTGTTTGGGAAAGTTTAACTATGAATAATTCCTCCCAAATGTATTTTTCCTGTTTCTTTTGTTGTAAGATTTGATGGGCATTTTCTAAGGAGTTCTAGATGAACAAAATTCTCACATTTCTGTGCATTGTTTGCTGTTGAGAAAACAAATAAACAACAACAACATTCCATATGTGCCAGATGTGAGTTTGTTATTACTCTTTCAACTTATATGTACACAAAGAATCAATCTGAAAGGATAGTACTTGTGCAAAATATAAGCGTGCTTCACTGGCTAAAACCCATAATGAGCTTTTTCTTTTTCTTTTTTTTTTTTGGTAACCCAAACCCAGTGGCTTTTTTCATGCCTTTGTCTTGTCTACTATGAGCTTGTTAATGAGCATGTAAATGAAATCTTAAGGTTGACTAAAATGCAGGAAGCAGAAGATGCACAAAAGCACATTTGGGAAAAGAACATTTGGAGTAACGAGTATGTGAAGAGTCTGCAGTGCTGGCCTTAGGAGGATAACTTAGAGTCTTAAAATCAAATGAAGTATTGCCCTCAGCTAACAGCTCTTCCCCTGAGAGAAATATTTCTTAGAGGAAACATCCACCTTTAGAAAACAAACCGTTCTTTCACAGTTAAAAAAAAAAAAGTTTCCTAACCAGCTATTACAAATAGCAGCCTATTTAGCATCTCTGCAAAGCTTAGAGAAAAATACACTGTTTTAAAAAGAACATTAAGACCACAATGGCTGGGTACTCACAGTTAAGAAACACCATTTTAAAATTGCTGTACATCCTCTAGCTCTTTTATACATGTTGCATTATGATGCGATCTTTAGTAAACACAATCACGTGATTTTTTTTTCCCACAGGATCCTGCCTCATTCAGTGCACAGGATACAATGTGCTCAGTTAATGAGCAACTATTCAATAATCTTATCCTCATTATCTTCCCAGCAGCACCTCTTCCCGCAGTGGCCCCAGCATTTCTCCAGCACTCCCTGGAGTTCGTAAGCCTGCTCTCAGGCTTCAGAAGACGGGGGACTGCATCATGTCTCACCTAGCCAGATTTTGCCAAGAGAGAAAGGGGACCTGTGGCTCTACCCCTGTTGCTACCCACTGTGAGGGGAGATGTGAGTAAAGATAACATACCTCTGAATCTTTCCATTCCTCTTCTCCTCAGGAAAAAGGAACAGGGAGCAGGGCCAGACTGCCAAGGGCAGGGAGAGATTTCTGCGTGCCCTGATTTGCCACTACCTGAGCCTGTGACCCACCTCCTGACACACAGTAAACATTCAGATGGACATGCCTTCCTCCACCTCTCCTGAGGACACCAGACACTACTCCCTTCTCCACAAGGTGGTCTACTTCCAGCCACACTCAGGAAGAATTGACAAACCCGGTACACCCAGATATAAAATGTAAATGCTTCATAAAACAGAAATAGGTTTTCACAACATCCCTGTAAAATGATGGTTCCCATGAGATGTTAAGCTGTAGGTGGCACTTACTAGGTCTTGGCATCTCATATGAGATGTTTATGGCCTAATTTTTCAGAATGCTTCTGAAGCACACTCCATGGTGCTGTGTATGTTGCAGCAGGATCCTGACCCATCTGCAGCATGGGTATTCTAAAGATGCATGCTAACTACTGGCTACCTCTGAAAGGTTTGGGTTAAATGACTTGGGTAGTAGTAGAGCTCTACAACAGAGACAAGGTGAGAATCTATTTCTTTAGGGAGCTTTCAGTATCCTTTAACCATCACATTGTCCCATCTCTTCTTCGGTCCTCTATCTTCAGTTCCTCACTACGCACCTTGCAATAAATGAAGCACAGGGTCTTATGGATAAGAACTGTTTTTACTACAGTTGTAGTACAGTTGGATAGCTGTAGTACAGTTGGATAATGTTGTACCTGTACAGCTGTGTAGTTATCCCTGGTTCAGCCCTGGAGCAGACCAGTCTATGTACTAAGATGACAGTCACAGAAAGGAGGGAGAGGGAAGGGATACCTGTCAGGGCTGTTGTATCAGTATGGATGTCTCAGATTGGTCCCAATGCTAAATGCACAATAGTATCTACAGTCAGTGTTCCTGCTACCTCCAGAGAGAAGCACCTATCCTTCTTACCAGCACTTCCTACACACTGCTGCCTCAGCTACATCTCCCAGTCGCTTTTGGTGCCACAGCAACAGAGCGTCTCTTGTGACTGCTAGGGCGATTTCTGCTACTCCACCAATCACCCACAGTCAAAAATAGCATTTGACTGGATAGTATATGTCCTCAATACTTCAGTTGTCTCAGGTCCACCCATCAGAAGCCATCTCATCCATTGAAAATACGACTTAAAGTTAGCAATCAGGATTTGGTAGTGAGAAGTGATAAGTAACCTTGTGATGTTACCTGTTAGAATAGAGTCTACAAAAGAAGTTTATTTCCAGATCTAGATACTGCCTGCTATTACAAGCCATCCCATTTACAAGGTTAACTGGGCATTTCAGCACCTTGTGAAAAACATGACATGCCTGGCAAGTTTGGGTAGAGATTTTTTTTTTTAGATGGTTGGTTAGTTAATTATTTAGTAAGCAGCTGAATAAAAAAAGTCTTCAAAGCTCTGTCTCTCTCCATTCCAAGGTCTTTCCCTTTATGTTTTTTTTTATATTAGACTCATCACAATTATGAGCTGCAACTCAGAACTCTCTATTATCATCATGCAGGAACACTACACTATTGAAGTAATTGCAGATTAGTTTGATTTACTGTTACATTTGCAATTTTATAAGCAACTACTCTTACACCTATTCAGCTTCACTGAAAGGAACGAAGGCAAGAGAAAGCATTTTCTTGTTTGCTCACCAGAAATTTGAAATCCAGAGGAGGCGGAGTAAGCCAGGAAGAACTGCATGAATTCGTTGCTAGGCTATGGATGGAAAACACACTTGGGAATTACCAACATTAAAACACTTATACTTGGACATTGCCTTCTTTTATCTAAAGCAGGCTAGCTGTGGAGAAGGAATGATGTACAAAGTTTAAGTGCCTTAATTGCTTTGGAGATCTGCTTTTGGACATATTTAAGCTCCCTTTAGGCTTATGAGCCTGTAGAACCCTCAAAAAAAAAAAAAAGGAAAAAAAGAACGTTTAATCCTCCCGCTCCTCCATCTCATCTAACGTTTAATCCTCCCGCTCCTCCATCTAATGTTTCCAGACTTTCTCAGATCTAATTAGAAAGGATTTACATTAGTGAATTAAGCCTGTAACTTTGAAAGTGTAACCTACATGCTTGCATTCCACTGAGCTTAAACTGTACTAAATTGCAGCCCTAACTTTACTATACCTCCAAAAAAATATTCCCTCTTTTTCATCATTTAAGGCACACACAACTCTTCGCATTTTCAGCAGGATGGTGGCAGAGCTGAAAGAATGAGAAAGAATCTGTCTTTATCCCTCATAATCTTCCTGAGCATCAAGATCTGTGCGCAGCTTCATTATTAGAAGTATCATTGCTCAAACTTCCCCTATTACTAAGTAATTATTTGAATAATCCATTTTGCTTGAGTGAGTTCATAAATCATTTGTTTTGGGAGATTTATTTTGGCAGCAATTTTAGGGAAATTCATGTGCTCAGACCTGAAAATATTCATTTCTTGTTTGCTTTGCAAGCCTGGTACCCGATTAGCCCTCAATTTAATAGAATGTCTAAGCTAGAGGAAAACAATTCCTCAAGACGCAGTTCAAGACTGAATCACATCTCATTTACACTGGTGCAAATAAGGGAGAGCGCCACTGAAAAGAAGGAATTTACGGTACTTTAAATAAGAACAAAATTCAGGCTCGCAGAGTGTTCCTTTGTAATGCCTCAGTGTTGCAGTTGAAACTGTATGTGTTGGGAACTCTGCAATGGCAAAAACTGACCAGAAATAAACTTTATCAACTTTTTAAATAAAATCTTGCAGAATTTTCAAGGGATTCAGACCAAAAAAGCACTCTTTATCTAAGTCTGTGAGAATTTGATAAAGACTAGTCATCCCTACAAAAATAATTGCGGTTTTCTCTAACCATCTCTTCAGATGGGATTCAATTAGTAAAATAAAGAGAATAAGGAGAAAGAAAAAAAAGAAAGAAAACCAAGGAAATCTTATTATATGCTATTAAACTCAATAAGACTTTTCTATCAGAGAACATCAAGTCTTATTTCTGGTAATCCCTGCACTGTTGTAAATCAGCAGTTACTGCTATAAAGACTACAGAGTTCCAACAGAATAAAATTGCAATAAGCAGAAGCCAGACCTTTGAGTCATATTGCACAAGTCTAGAGAACTGTTACACAAAAATCTTTGCTGCTAGCAACTGCCTGTTTTCTTGTAAGTCTCACAGAAATGTTAGCGCTTGAACATTGACAGTTTGGCAGCTCTGCCCCAAACAGTCTGAAACAGAAACCTGAAGGTGAAGACCATTAAACTTGGGTCTCAGCAGATTTTGTTCCACCTAAAACCCAGTGTCCCACAGGTGGATTCCCTTCAAGAAACTTGAAGCAAAACACAGATGATGGCATGGATCGCCAGCCCCACTGCCAGCAGTGATCCTCTTGCCTCCAGCCACCAAGATGCCAGCCAGGGTCCTTCAGGATTATTGCCTCTCGGGTCCAAACTGATCTTGAATCTCTTGCAGTCCCTTGGCTCAACTTAATTTGCAAGGTTGTGATCCCCATCCCAGATCTGTGCTGTAGTTAGAATATTTTTTAATGGGTATGAGAGATGAGGATTTAAACCCCTTGGCACTGAGGTCCCACACTTCCTAGTCATTTCTCAGGCTACAGTGCACAAAAGCTGTCTTCCTCAGGTACACTCTTAAAAGACACTGTGTCCCTGAAATCCAGCTCGTCTTAGGTAGAAGACAGGCAGCAAGCTGAAGAACTTGGCAAGCCACAGTGTAGGTGAACATGAACATTCTCTAAATATGTTCGGGGCGGGGCAGAGGGAAAGAAAAAAAAAAAAGGCAGGTGCACAGTCCAGGGGTTTTGTGGATCTCTGGCAAGAATTAGGCCCCTAGACTGTATCTACCATGAATCTTTCCACCCTGACATCCATTTGAAGGCTTGGACTTGAGACACAGTAATCGTATACAGAGGTATCATGCCACAGACAACTTCAAAAATACCCATACGTACATTTAGATTAGGATAGGTAAGTGAACATAGCCACTCTCAAGAGACTTTTTAGGACTGGAGCCTGCTATTTCTTTTTCAGGAATACGAATAGCCCTTCCTCCCTCCTGTTCCACTATAATTTAGCAACAGAGTATAGAAGTACATGATGTTCTGACAGGAAACAGCAGAGTTTCCACAAACTGACTCTGAAAATTATCAGCAGGTGAAAAACTTTGGACACCTTGTACAACAGAGATAGTAGTAGTATCATATTTTACAATAAAGAAAATATGTAAATCATACACACAACCCCCCATCACAAGTATTTCTTGGGATTATCTGGTGGGAGGCAGATTTCAAGTCAAACTTTGATTATAGGCGTGCTAATGCTATTCAGAGTTAGTAAGATGTGCATTATGGTAAATATTTGCCTTGTCAAAGAATATATGCCATAATAAAGTCTGTGTTTGTACAGATAGAATCCATAATACTTCATTTTCTGTGAGCTATGCTGCAGAGAAATATAAACTTTTTCTGAATCATTTTATAGGAAGTGTATGCTATATTTACCAGAAAGTGCACCTTAATAAAAACACATCTGGTGTAAAGCAATGTCGTTCTCTGAAAAGTTGGTGGGATTTGTTCCTACTTAGCCTTGAACTGAAATTGGCCCGAGGTATAAAATTTTGATGATTATGTTTCATATCTTTATCATATCTGCCCTGATCCCAAGATAAATAGACTATTTCCCAGCAATACAGTATTTCTAGATATCAATTTACTGTAAAATTCTCTGTAAGCAATTTCAATTCTCATGTAGATTCTACTATATTGTATTTTCAAAAAGTTCAACAACAAGAAAATTAAAGTAGAGGATCAAAAGCAAGTTTTTTACAGCTGAAAACAAGCAAAACTTTGGAGTTTCATATAGGTATTGTCAAAACAACTAAAAAGCAACGTACCAAGGGACTTAGTGGAACCTCAAAAAAGAGTAAAGACTTGGGGTCCCATTCATTCTTTTAAGCAGCTTCTTGATGAAAGCACAACCCCACCCCCCCAAAAAACCAACCAACCAACCAAACAAAAAACCCCACACCCAAAACCGAAAACCCACAGAAAAAGGTCTTTGGTTTGGTAAAACAAACAAACAAAAATACCGTGAGAAATCCTAAACCCACCAAACATTGTGACTGACTTCAATGTGGACAGGAATTCACCTTAAGACATCTCACCACCATGCAATGACAGATAGTTCAAATTCAGATCCCTGCCCAAATTCAGGGAACATTTGGGACCACCTGTGATTCTACACCTAAACTTCTAAGTCACCTCCGTTGGACAGAGCTGTTGAATGTTACTACTACAAGAGGAATAGCCTACACATGGAGAGGAGAAACACTCCTCATGCAAAGATAGTTCACACCGTCACGCTGTTCCAAGAGTTGATGTGATTCTCCCAGCACAATGCTGTCTGTTGCAGCCAGCATTGGTGCACGTGATGGAAGATTTTCCCCAGTCAGATACAGAGTTTCCTACTTTCTTTACACTGGCACTGCAGCTCACAACAGATGGGCTTTCCAGCAGTAGTATCTGACCTGAGTCCCTAAAACTACATTCAAAGTTGCCTGAGAAAATGATTTGTAGTGACATTTCTGAAGGGAGCTGTTATTCATCAAATACAGTCTGCTGTAGGAATGCCTTGAAATCCAAGGGGTGCCCATAAGTAACAGATACAAGATGTTACCACTCTCAAAATCCTGGCTAACAAGATGAACTCTGCTGATCTCAACCTTGATTGCTCACAGAATATGAGCGGACTTCCAGCCACAAGGACTGGGGGAAATTTGAGGGTTTGTTCAAGCTCCCTGCTGCAGTACAGTGTGGGAAACTGCCATGTTTTCCATAGAAGGGGGACGTTGTAGCACTGTCACTGTCTCAGCCTGGGCTCCACACACCCCCTTCCATTGAGATATGCATGTATGCCTTCATCTTTTTTGGGCAACTGTCACTGGAAACGTCTCTTTCACTCTTCTCACTGCTTACTGCTGTTTCAGGCTCTCTGACTGACCAGTCTACCTTCCCTGCCAAGCCTCTTAGGGGCCCTCCTTGCAAATCCTGAAGGCCTCCAAAGACAGGAGGCGGACAAAGTGGACATAGGACACAACCTTGGAAGCCAGTTGTGAAAAACTAAACAATAGGTTGCAGAAAAAGAGCAATCAAGTGAAGCATGGAGGCTAAGTCCTTAGCTCTCAGGAGTTCGTGCTAGCTGGGCTCAAGTTGTTCTCTGAAGCTTCCTGCTATGGAGATGACCATCAACCCTAGCACTGTTCAGCGACTTAAATTACACAGGAGTCTCTTCCAATCCTTACAGCTCCTACTCCGAAGCCATTCATGACCAGAAGACTAATTTGTACTGTGAGTTTAGCTGGCTTTAAACTAGCCACAGCTCCCTTTACTAGGAGAGGTTATACCACTGATGACAGCTTTAGATTTCCCCTAGGCTGCCAGCTTCACTTCAAATCTAATGTGAATCCCATCAGTGGTTTTACCCATCTTGTCTCATGTCTTAGATTTCTGCGCTCCCATCACTTATTGTGAAATTCACCTTTTCAGATATAAAGCATCCACACGAGATTCTAGACATGAGCTGGGGATAAAGCTCTTTTCTGACTTTTACTCAAGACTTTTTTCGGCTAAGATTGCCACGTAACACCAACAGGTGTGCGCAGCTCCAGAATATAAGGAAGTTAGCATCCTGAAGCCAAATAATTTTTTTCAAAATTATTAAGTAAAGTCTAGAGTCTGGTAGTTCATTTGATAAGGAAAAAATGTAACATAAATATATATAGAAATTTTTACATTTTTCTTATCCATTTGCATAATTGTATGCTCATATCCCAGTGGTTAGTGAGATTCTGTATTGACATGTTTGTCTTTTAGACATTACAGAACACCAGTATAGAAGCAACAGCTGTGAATACATCAGTATTCACCTGAATTGTATGTTTTTAAAGCACCTAGTCCAGGAGAGCAGATAAGTTTTGATAACTTCTTATCCATCATAGCCAGAAGCTGTTACTGTCTCTACAATACTTTGTCTGTCTTGAGCTGATGATCTCCCCACTGAATGGCCCCCTCATAGCACAGTGTCCACGAACATTGTTTGGGTTGAGTAGGACAGATTTGAATACTAAACAAAAACCGTGATTCTGGAGATCAAAATACAATCTTATCTAAAGCACAAGTTCACTGCGTGCTCTTGTCAAACCTTGTAATCTATCCTAAAACTCCATGTCTTTCTTGTAAAATTGAGACACATTCCTATCTGATGGGGGATAGCAGGAAATGAGAGATGCTCATTTCTATGCTAATGAAAGTTTTAAGTAGATAAATACCAAAGAATGCAGAAATGCAGAGATTGAAGATGGTTGGCACAAAAATGACTACCATTGTGTCACTACAGGTTCACATTTGGTGTGGTTTAATTTACCCAGCAATATTGAAATTCAGCATGTCAGTTACCAAAAAAAAACAAGTGACAGAGAAGGAGGGAAGGGAGGGGGGGGACGCGAGAGAGAGAGGAACAGAACATAATATTATGGATGGAAGGAAAGTAACAAGGGTACAATCTATTATAAGAAATTTCTTACGAATAAATTGCAAGGGTGTAAGAGCTAAGAAAACAAGGGAATAACAATTAGATAGAAAGCCCAGACAGTCTAAAAGAATAAATTCCTTCTTAAAAGAAAGGTGTGAGGTCTTGTGTTGATTAAGGACAATAAGTACATCAATTGGCATTTTAAAAAGTCCTGGAGAGAAGCTCAGAAATCTATTTGTTATACAGGAATGAAACAAAACACTGAAGCCAAAGACAAAAAAAATAACCATTCCACAGTTGGGAAGATGCAGAAGGACTGCTATCATTTTTGGTAGGGCAGAAATAGCACACAAAGCAACCATTTTTAGAATCACTATGGTTATTCAAAGGGAACTGATATGCTAAGCATCTCTTAGCTTCATTAGGAAACAAATTATCAGGGGTTGGTACCAGGGATATGATGCACCTGGAAGGTTTCATTATAAGAAAAAAATTCAAATGTTAAAATTTAGTTTATTTGAAACTTCTCACAAAACCACTGTATTTCACATAATTGAGGTAGAACTCGTACCCTTCCTTTATAATAAAATATCCCCCATTATCTAGAAGCTTCGCTTAACCAATTTGAAGTCCACCTTTGCAATCAGGGGAACAATATTCTACATGTGTAATTTATAAACATTCACAGCTGTATCTTGTGGTACTTGTGTCCACGGTAAAATTGTGGATTTCTAGGTACCAATCTAAGGTCTGCTTAATCATTGTAATATGAGTTTACAGCCCACAAATACCGCAAAAAAGAGCCTGCCCCTGCTATCGTTGCCATGAATTTTCAGTGAAGTCAAGTGATCTCGACTTCAAAATGACTTAATGTGGTCCTGTTAGTATTGCTAACATGAAGCAATTGTTATATTCTTTATCACGCATAGACAAACTCAATCTAAACTAGCGATAATACAAAACCAGCAAACCAACCATAACATCAAGATACACACTGGAGATGAGAAAACCAATTTACACACAGCTCACAGAAGTCTTTCACTGGACTCAAGTTTTTTAAACATTCATTTTTAATATATTTTCAAATTTTCACAGCCTTCTGCACTTTTATTTTGCTTAATTTTTTTTTTCAGGAATAATATACATGTTGAGTTTCCAGCCCTGTCAAATCCACATTATCCAAAAATACCTTTACTCTTGAAGGCTTTTTGCATAGTCTTGCTGGTTGTTCTGCTTTTCTTTTAGAAAATTCTGTGGTTGATATGACTTATTCTAGTTTGCCTTCATTAAAAGGTCCATTTAAACAGGCTCAGAATTACTGAAAAACAAAGAAAGAACTGTACTGTAAGTCTGAAAAGTAACAATCCTTTTGGAACTCGCATACTGTAAAGTTAAAAGAAAAACATCCCTTCTAATACAATGGCTTATTCACTGAGAAGAATTATTTTCAATAGTATTTAATGTCTTGATCTAGTGGTAACAAAACCTGAATAATTGCATGCATGTTTAATAACATTCAGTTAAGTTACTCATTTTGGTTTATTTTCCTCCATATTTGTTCATAGTACTGTGTCACCAGAAGGTAGGATTTTGAATCACTGGGAGTGACTATGCTATCCAATAAAACTTTTAGCCATATGTAATGTTAAATATCTGAATAATCCTACTAGCTGGTCAGACATCCATGACAAGTATCTGCACAAGACTGGAGTTTCTCACAGTACAACATTAAAAGGCACCTGTGCAAAGCTCTGGTATGAAAGCGTAACATTTTGTAAAATCCTATTAATTCCCATAAACCTTAGGCACCTTGCTCTCTTATATGAAAAGAGTGATAAAGAAATCATACTGAGATTAATAGCCTGAGAGCTTCTTGTGGTTGTTTGGAGCCAGACTGTCAAAATTGATATTACAGTTTACAGGACTTCCTCATTGTTGACTCTGGTGGGTAAGGAAACTGCCTCACCCCCGGAAGATATTCAAGACGCCTTCAAAGAGCTGAGCCTCTGAGACATCACAGGCAGAAGGAGAAGGCAGGGACCATGATCTTAAAACAACTTGGTAGCTTCCCCAAGCTGAGTGGCTATCAGGACTTGCAATAGCCTTTGATGCAACACGGACAGTCCTGAGGACTTCACAGTGCCCTTAAACAATATTAATTTCCTCTTCCCAGACTGACTCCCAGTACAACCCTATATTATACCTCGTGTGTAGCTCCCCTGAGGGAGATTTTGCAGCTTTCATCTACAATATTTGCTCAGAGGAAAATACTCCCATAGCTGGACATGAGATGTTAGAGCTCCTTTAACTAAGAAAAAACTGTCAGGAGCAGCATGAGAGATTTGATATCAGAAGGAGGTACAGTTCCTTTGGGACAGATTTGCCTGAGTACCTCTGCTATGTTCTTCTCCACATGCTGTGTATGTCCTAGGAGCCAATGCATGCTGAAGGAGGCAGTCACACTGTGGCAGCAAGCTGAAGCAGGCTTCGACTTAATTAACAGTAGCAGGACTTTGTCTAATTCCTGTGCAAGTATGCAAAAGTGGTAGAAAATGAAGTAAAAAGTCCTCCTACCGTGCCTCATACAGCCTCCCAGGCCTTGTGTTTGCCCACTGACTGGATACGTACAACCAAAAGATGGAGGTGACAGCCCCACCATGTAGTTTTTCCCCTGGCTCCATTTCCCACTGCTCTCTCATGATGCAAAGCATCAGCACTAACAGCTCAATTAAGAGAGACTGGAGAAACACCGCCACTAACACCAATCCTGCCCTTTCCCCTCCCTCTGAGAGGAACAATGCTGTTGTCTAGAGGTCACTGACGAGGAAGTCAGAGGTGCATTTTGGTGACCTCCACTCCCATCAAAGACTTGAACACAACTTTGAAGTAACTTGCAATGGCAGATCAGGCACAGGCGAGCAATACTTGCGTCAGTCGTGTCATGGAGCCATGTGAGGTTACAGCACGGCCGCTTGTCGGTGGCAGCATAGGGTTTATAGTCGCTGGTTTGGAATGCCTCTTCAGTCACAAGGACCAAATTCAGGAAACAACTATACAACAACCCAATTCAAAGCCCTTTTAAGTCATTAGGAACCTGATTTTAGGACGCTGTTATTCCTGGTTCAAGTGAGAAAGCAGCAGAGGCTAACGCAAGAAAAACCCGTTCTTCCCAGAAGCCTCCACCCGCTCTCCTTCTCCCTAAACATGTGGCAGCACAGACACTCTCCCATGTCTCTCTGGAAAGACTTTCAATAAAAGAAGAAAACTGAGGCCAAATCTGCAAGTCTCTTCAGCTATGAGTTAGAAAAATGCATTCCTTTCCTTTCCTCTCAACTCCCTGCCCCCAACAAAGATAATCTCAAATCAATCTTCAGCTCAACCAAGTAACATCACAAAATAATGCAAAGAAAATGAACATTATATGTGATTTCAGGGCCCAGAAAACATCGCAGCAGGAAGAATTTATCACTGACCTTCACACCTAGCATCTGCTGAAGAATATACAATAGTTGTAACTGGATAAAAAATTATTTTCATTTAGGACAAACAAAAGAAATGAATAATCCAACAGTGATTTTTGCCTGTTTTTCCAGACTAAGGTAACTATATATGCTGGCTGTGGGTTTGTTTTTGTTTAAAAGTTTAATTTCTTATGAGCTCCTCTCAGAGAAAAGACGGGTTAAATGTATAGTTAATTAAGTGACTTCACACATTAGCAATCATAACGTGTAGAAATCAGATGTGTTTGAAATATTCACGATGAAAAGCAAAACCACTATCACACTTTCACATTTCAGTCAAGCTTGAAAATGGGTTTGTTTCTGTGAAAAATGTCACTAAGACACACGCTTTTCTTTTTTCTTTCTTTTTTTTTTTTTTGCGTGAAAAGTATTTTGCAGCTACCTTACATGAATTCATATTAACATTAGCTTCATAGGGTTGAGATTCATGTTTCATGTTTTCAATGCACTGACAGCCATATTCTCAAGTACTACATAAAGTGACGTTTGGGTGCAGGGGAGAGATGACAAAGCTGGATGAATGAAAAAAAAGCTTTAAGAAAGAAAATTAGTAAAACATTAAGCACACTTTTAACCCTTAGCACCTTTCTTACAGAGAAAGGCAAATTCCAAACAGTTCAGAATTGGGTTGTGGTTGAGTTAAACATGAGGTAAAACTTTCAGCTATCATTTTTCAGCTCTGTTCATATGAGTGATCAAAGTTTATTAAAAGGGTCATAAAAAAATCAAAGTGAGTTCCGTTCTATTTGAGCAAATGTTAATCGAACACTTATCACCAATATACTTCCAAAATGCATTGTTTTTACCTGCATAAGGAACCACTGTTATTTTATGTCCAGAAAACACACTGTCAGAGGACACTCCCCGATACCTTTACACGCAAGCTGTTTTTATTGCCATTCAAACCAAACAGTATTCTGGACTCTGACACCTATCAGAGCTGTTTGGAAAGCAAAGTCCCTTCTTGCAGAAAGCAACAACTTTTGATTAAAAAAAATAGAAAGTTTCAGTGAAAACCAAAAATATTTCCATTTCAGAGCAAAATGTTTCAATGAAAACTCAATAATTTCTTGACAGGAACGATCTTAGTCTACCAACACACTCGAAATGCTTACTTGAAATCCTGTATCTCTGTTGGCAGGCAGGCAACCAGCTTTACGAGCATCTCTTATGAGCCCACTGTTTAGTGTGACCTCCTGTTGCCCGCTCAGGGTCTCAGTCTACTTGTCTGCTGAAGAGCCAAGGGCTCAGATAGGGATATTTCCTGATAATCTACCACTCTCCCCTCACACACCTTACACCCCTCTGAAGAGGAGAGGCCAGAAAGGGAGACCTCATGGGGGCAGTTTGGTTAAAACCACCCCACCAGGGCGAGAAAGAGGATGAGGTCTTCTCTAAACAACTTCAGAAAGTCTCTGTATCACAGACCCTGGTTCTTAGGGAAGACTTTAATCTCCTTCACCTCTCTTGGAAGGGACAAAAGCAATCCAGGAGATTTCTGGAGGCTGGGGTAACTTCCTGACAGAGGTACAAGATGGCCAACCCAGGGGTGACACACAGTTGGATCTGCTGTTCACAAGGAACTTGTTGGGATGCGATAGTCAGTGACAGCCTTGGCTGTAGTGACCATGAAGCAGCAGAGTTCAAAATCCTGGGAGGAGTGAGGAAGGAGAGCACCAGAGTGCAGACCCTGGACTTCAGGTGAGCAGACTTCAGCCTGTTTGGGAAAATGATTAGTGCGATCCCACGAAAGGTGGCTCTGGAAGGTAAGGAGTTCAGGCAAGCTGGCAGGTCTTTGAGGACAGTATCCTCCAAGGGGAAGAACAGTCCATTCTGGCACTTACAAAAACAGACAGACATATCTGGTGTCTGGCTTGGCTAAACAGAGCTCAAAGGAGAAATTTAAAACATCGCTAGGGCAGGTAAGCATGGTTTTAGGAAACCCAAAAATAAATTGGAGCTGACATTTGCTATGGACATCGAGGACAAGAAGAGCTTCTGTTGCCACTCTAGCAGCAAAAGGTTGAAAAAAGATTATGTGGGACCACTGCTGAATGGGGCAGGTGATTTAGTGACAGACACACAAATAGCTGAGGTGCTTCTCATTGGAAGCATACCTGTGGCTTGTAGGACATCACAGGATGTGTTTAATTGGGTTTGTGCATTTCCCAGTGTTTAAAACCAACTAAATTTAAACTTTTGTCTCTCAGTCAAGTGTTGCAGCTTAAACAAACAGCATGCATTCAAGATTTATCAAAAGGTATCACTGAGGTGCTGGAGCGTGTCCAAAGAAGGGCAACGAAGCTGGTGAAGGGTCTAGAGCACAAGTCTTATGAGGAGCAGCTGAGGGAACTGGGGTTGTTTAGCCTGGAGAAAAGGAGGCTGAAAGGAGACCTCATCGCTCTCTACAACTACCCGGAAGGAGGTTGTAGCGAGGTGGGGGTCGGTCTCTTCTCCCAAGTAACAAGCAACAGGACAAGAGGAAATGGCCTCAAGTTGCGCCAGGGGAGGTTTAGCTTGGATATTAGGAAAAATTTCTTCATTGAAAGGGTTGTCAAGCACTGAAACAGGCTGGCCAGGGAAATGGTTGAGTCACCATCCCTGGAGGTATTTAAAAGACATGTAGATATGGTGTTTAGGGACATGTTTAGAGGTGAACTTGGCAGTGCTACGTTAACAGTTGGACTTGATGATCTTAAGAATCTTTTCCAACCTAAACAATTCTATGATTCATCAAAAGGGAGAAGAGCTTTTTAATAATGCTTATCACCATGGTGGAGGCAATACGGTCCCTCCCCAAAGACAATACTAAATCACTGTACCTTTAACACAGTTCATCTATGATTAGTATAACCATGTAGCCCTGCCATACAGCATTGCCATTGCTGATAGCAGGCCATAAGCTTTGTACTGAGTTTACAAGGCCTCAGGACTGAGGCTTGTCAGGTCTGCTCCGTCTGGACTTCCCTTGACCTGCTTTTAGGTTTGTTTTCCTTGATTTAGCTGTGACAGCAGTTTGTCCAACTGATCAGGTGTCTATGGCTAATTTGTTTCACTTTTGTTTATCTTTGTGTGGTACAACCGCAGTTTCATACAGAAAGCAGTAACAAGCAGTTATGCTATAAAATGAAATATTTATGACTTTAGCACAGTAATGTAGCGTAGAGAAATACAGGGCTGATACAACAGATGAGGCCTTGGGAAGCAGAGACACAGGATGCAGCATAGAGGAGTACCGGCACAGGAAGACAAGAGAGGGGCCCCAGGCTTGGCACTGGAGACCCCACAGCTCTGAACAGCTCAGTCATGGTCAGTTAAAAACATTCAGATCTTGAGCTGGACAGAATTGGTTTTAGTGGTAACAAAGAAATAATATCTAATATACATAAAGTATATAGTAGATTTAGATGTAACCTGGAACTGTAGACCAATGAAGAGAAAGATGTAAAAACCTGTGAACAAAGATACAAAAATGATCCCAAGTCAATCCGAGAGAGAGAAAGAAGAAAACACCAACATATTCAGCATCATATTCCTCCTGGCAAAGGACTCCAGATGCTGACAACTCTTTGTCACACCCTACCACACACGTCACCACCAGAATTAAACCACTGACTAGGATCCAGATTAGCGGCAGCAGGGCAAGCATAACGCCAGAAAAGGGGTAGAAACTAAGTGTGTGTGTGTGTGTATAGCAATTTTAACTGCATTACTATTCTTTCTTGTTCTGCAGCAATTAGATCTGGACTAATAATGGTCAAACTCTCAAGGCTTCAGTTATACTAACAATAAATTCTTGGCTTTACTTATACATAAGGTGTGCTTTCTCCTTGCCAAAAAAAAAAGGCTTTAAGTATAACATTGGCTGAACTGAAAATAGGAGAAAATGCCACACAACTACAAAATCTGGTAGCCTAGATAGGAGGTGAAACGCGGGAAACACACACTGAAATAGAAATATTTTTAGGATGGATTTTTAATCTACCACGTCAACACTTTCAGTCACTTAGTCTTTCAATTTGGCACCATCTGTGCATTGCAGTTATTACTTGGGACACCACTGGATTATATTAGTTTGCAATCAGAAATCTATTTAAGAGGAAATCGTTGTTTTCAATCCAATTAGAGTTTGCCATATTTCTCTGATTTTGCAACACTTCACTGTGAAAAACAATGGGATGTTTACTGTCTACATTCTGCTGATTATTGAAGATTTTCACATATTGGAAAAGATACATTGATGCAGCTCATTGGTATGCTCTACAGCATCAGTGTTATCAGCCAGTCACTTCCCTTAAAGTCGCAGTCGCTGCAGCTCCTGCTACTGTGAAGACTCACAATTAGGCTTTACTTTACCCATAAATAGAAAGTCATCTATTTGCAAACCAAATCTTCATGGGGAAACTACAGGCTGGGGGTACATCTGCTGGGTTGGCATTAACATTTTAGCTTCCAGCCAATTAGTACCTTACATTATTCTAGGGCATAAAGTATTGATTCCAAATTACAATTGCTGGTTTCAACCTTAAAATATCACCTCACCTACCTTTTCACAAGTGAGATTCATCAGCTTTTACAGCAACAATCCCTCCTGCTACACGAAAAGTATAGTAGCACTTAACAACAATTGGACATGAATCTATTCAATTACAATGGAGTCTTTTTAGCTTTGCAAATTATAGCCATATTAATACCAACCGAGTTCTCTATGAACAATAAATGCAAAAGGATTTTTTTTCCAATGATTAGCCACCTTTTGTAAAGTGTAGCCATTTGGTGCATGCAAATTTCCTGCCTCGCAGATCAAATGTGAATTAGAGCACTAGGAGGCTGGCTTATATGAATAAGCTTAGATAGTGCTAATTATAAAACCAGCATACTATAATCACACTTAAATGGTGCAACTCCTTTAATGCAACATGGGTGACCCTTGTAAATATGGCTGGCAAGAACAGAATTCTTTGTCTCTCTCACCACATTTTGATGTGAGACAAGATTCATCATAAAACAGGAATTAGAAAGTTTGGAAACTTTCTGAACCTATGGGTAAAACCTTCTCAAGGCTTATGAGTATATGAAAGGTTAGGCCCTGCAACATCTATGCTTCAGGCACGTGGCCACTAAAGCAGGATTCAGAACCCAGTTCCCAGTATCCCTCCACGATACAATGGAAGAGTGAGGTGTCTCAGGCTGTTCAGAGACCCACATGCTGCATGGGAAGGGAGCTGCATGGGATTTGTTCAGTGGGAACCTTGTCAGTGCAAGTGTCCCCTCCTCAACCCTCCTGTCCTTGCAGCACCTCAGTCAGGCTGGCAAAAGGGGTGCTTCTCCTGGCTTGGGATTCAGGGCAGTCCACCCTTGGTGGCATGTATCTCCATAAAGTCTTTCAAAGAACTGGACAAGACTTTCTCTTAAACATGGAAGCAAGAAGAGGTAGCTTTTCCCTTACTCCTCCTACCATTTTCAACTTTGCTGTAAGCATTAGGTTTTTAAATAACTCCCTGACAGTTGGGAAACTTCAGGTCTCTCTTTAGCCTACAAGGGTTCCAACTTTGACTGTGAAATAGTCACAGCTTATCAATTATTATTTCCACAAGCAATGCTCAGTATACCTTCTTGGGGACTTGAAATCAGCTGAAGAGGTCATCTTCTGTCCTCATCAATTCTGCAGACAACACTTCAAAGGAAGGACAAGTGGGAATCCAAACCCCACTGTCAGCCCCAAATACAGTGTAGGCTATGGCTTGGTAGTGGGCTTAAAAGCCCTGAGGCCAAGAAAGAAACGGAATTCATCAAAACTGTAGGAATAGCTCTATTCAACCTATTTCTAGCAGCAAGTAGAAGTTGAAATTTATGGATTAAAAACAAATTAAATATTCCTTCTGTGTTTATAACACACATCACAAAAACCACTTTATGTAACTTTTAAAGCACTTTCCTTGCTCTTGTCCTAACCCACATGGGAGCTGTGGCAAATCTGTGCGTTTCCGTTCAGCTTTCCTGTACCTTACCATTCACGGGTTCTGGAGATTCTCTGCTGCTAGAAAAGATTAGAGAAACCCAACTGGATAAAGGAGCAATGGCACAACACAGCAGATGCCAAGTCTGGAACATCATTTCCTTAGTTAATGTGATGAAGAGAGACATTTCCCCCAACAATATAAAAGTGCAATCAGGGACTTTGTCTCTAATTGTGGCTGCTGACTCCCTCTGCTTCAAGATTATAAAAAAATCTTATCACGTTGAGAGGGCAAAGGAGCCACAGAAGGCAAAGAAAAACAATTAAAGCACCACGGAAGAGTGAAGTGTTACTAGGACTTAACCTTAGCAACATCCTTTCTTCCCTTTCTTTTAAAGGCCCTTTAAAGCTCTGTAAAAAGGAAAACCCTACCTTGCAGGGGAAGGACAGGGACAACTGTGCTATTCTTCATCTTTTCTTGGTATGTGTTGCTTGTCCTTACATTTCAGAGTCAATAAAGCAATTCAGCCGGGCAGACATAAACTTGTTTTGTGAATTATCCATCAAGCATTTACTAAATTAATTCTTCTGTTTCTATTTAGCGCATTCATAAATCTGCCAATAGAACTTTACCCCTCCAGTGTTGTCTCTTTTTTTCCCCTGCTTTTTACCAAAATTAAAACACCATCAATACTTCTGTTGTCAATATATGCAGTTATAGAAACAAAATGAGATTTGCAAAATTACTACATGGATAAAGCTAACGCATGCAATGCACACATAAAACAGTCTACATTTTACCACCCCTAAATCCCACACATTGTTATAATCAATTTAATGTAACAGTAAGGCCACTGGTGCTGAACTATGTGCAACATTAATTCCTGGTACATAGGGAAAATTGAGAAATCCAAATCACAGACAGAAAGTTATCTTTTTCTTCCCATGAAGTTCTGTGATTTATGCTTTGATTGGAAAACCTTAGAATGTAGAGGTTCAAAACCCACAGAGATCAAAGATTTTGTATTCCAAGGACCCTCCTTTACATTTAGCAAAATACTTCTTTGCTCGTTGTCAGTTTTGCTCTGCAACAGGACAACAGAGGCTTTGTTATACTTTCGTCTTGGCTCCCTACAGGACCCGATCTCACATATGAAGATCTATGCACCTCTACTTTCCACTTGGAAAAAAAATGCAGCCGATCCTGTTTATTGCTGAAGTGTTTTCCAGATACAACTCAAACCCAGAACACAAGATTTCAAACTATCACAGCAATAGTCAGTTTTAATTCATTCCCATTCAAAGCTAGGTTTGCTAGGAAAGAGTCAGTGACTGTTTTCCTGCACAAGACCACAAAGTAAGTACAAAAAGGATCTATACAGACAGAGGTATCCCAAACAATCACCAAAAGCTGGGTGCTACTTCTGGTCTGCCCTGGATTCAATGCAGCTGTCCTGGGACTCCAGGACAGAGTGAGACTTGCCAGCCCCTGGCTTGCCTGCTGCTGCGTGAGGTGATGCTAGGCCACCCAGTCCCTCTTGATCCCCAGCAGAAACTATTCTGTGTTTCGCACAGCCCCTGCTTTCTTGCATTTCATTAAACTAAGGAAGGGTTTGAAGAGCAAAGGACAGATCGAGCACTACTAGTTGCTACACAACAGAAGTAAAGAGTCAGGGAGCTGGAAGCAGCTTCTATCACTGCCCCACTGTAGCTTGAAAGCTACTGCAGCTTTCTCAGCAGGTGGGACAGCGGGGAAATGGTGGGGACAAACTCAGAAGATGAGGGTTTTTAGAGTGCTGGAAAACAGCAGGGACAGCTGGAAAGCAGAGGAATCCTACAAAAACATGGAGGAATAGAGGAAAAATTGATTTGGAAGTGGGGGGAAGGTCAATTAATTGGGAGAATGGGGGGGTAAAGGAGGAAACTGGATATTTTGGAAGAACAAGTAATGCATTAGGAACAGCTTAGTATGATTTGCAGGGCTGAGACATTTATGTAATGAATTGATTTGGCGGACAGAATTAATCAGTTTTAAAATGCTTACTCATGCTAAAACAAAGATTCAAATTGCCAGGGGACGGAGTCAGTTTTTATGGATAAATTCTTTAATGGTGTCATGCTACATAAATGACTTATTGGGCAGTTTATTATTAAACAATTAAGCATTACATGGTTTCATTATTTTGATTTGAAAATTGAAGACAACTGAAATCTTCAATTTGGCCCCAATATCAGGGGAGAAAAATCCTAATCTGGGGCCATTACAGCAGCAGCACACAAATGACAATTTTACTGCTGTCCCCTCACTGGTCCAATAAAACATCTCCACTGGTCTCAAAATTAGGCTGTTTGTTTATATATGTGGGCTCAAATTCTGCAGCTCAGCCTAACTAAAATACTGGAAAGGCGATCAGAACAGCATCGTTAGAAAGGAAAAGAGGAAATCCCACACAACCAGAGAAGTATAATAGTACAACAAAAATGCTCTTAAAAGAAAGGAGTTTTGCAGACGTCTGAGTTCCTCTGAAATTACCACCAAGTCTGCTGATATTTTCATTCCATTCGTAAAACTAGCTAACTAAATAGGGATGTGAATTCCTTGTTCTCCTCTTCCCCAAAGGCAGCAAGAAAAGTTGAGGTCCAGGTTCAGAGACAATGCCTGAAAACATGGTAAGAAAATTAAAAGTCCCTGCTAGTGAGCAGGGACCATTCAATTATTATAGTAAAGATTCCCCTAGAACTTCCCTAGCAATGTTTCCTACCTATCAAATATTTCTTTATGCCAGGGTCGTCTGTGAGAAAGTAGTTACAATTGCTAAAATCTACGGTAGTCATAGAGACAAGATAGAGTATCAGAAATGGCATTGTAAAACAGATTTTAAAGGGATTTAGAAAGGGACAGGAAGAAAGAGATGATACCCTGCATAGACAAGAAAATGCATATGGGTTTCTGATGCTGTAGGATATGAACTCCTCCCGGTACTCAAATACAAACATATCTTAGTAAGAGAGCGGCCCAAGCATTTCTTCATTATAACCAGAACCCCTGGTGTCTCTGTAGTCCCACAGAGCTAAGCAAAGCCTTACAAGAAGGAAGAAGATACAGTCCCTATTTCAGAGAAGTTACATATGAGCCATAGAGGCTGGACTACTTTTGGTAGTTCACCAAGATTTCCATCATAGGTGCAGAAGAAAGAATTGAATGCAGACTAGATCACGGAAACAGATCAAATACAGTGATGAAGGGAGGAATTGTATGGAAGAACAAATGCAGACATAGCTACTCACTTTTTTCTACAAAGCAAAACACCATGCAGTTGAAACCCATAGCAGCATCTAAGTGTTCCTTGTCCAAATAAGCAGTTTCTACTGTTGTTAAAAAGAATGTGTGCAACAGTGAACAAAGACAGCAGGAAGGAGAAGATGGCCAACATAATTCCAATAGGATTGTCCACACGATACCCTCTGTATTAAGCTGAAATGCACTTTATGAGGCATTTTAGGCAGTGACATGCATGTGCGATTCTGATCCTGACCATCTCAGCAAAAAGAATATTTGGGCTTGGATCTTGCTATGATTATTTTTGCAAACTTTTTTTTAAAGGAACCGATTGTCTTGTATCATATGAGTGGAAGGGGGGTGAGCAAGCTATAGTCTTTCCAGGTTTTTTTTTAGTACTGTTGCCTAACGTTTTATATGAGTGGGAGGGAAAAAAAAAAAACCTCAAAATTTTTAAAAAAGAAAAAAGTTATTATAGACTGGAAATCTCCCTGCTCCTAACTTGTAAGACTATTTTTCTAGTCCACCTGAAAATGTAGAGAACTCAGAAGGTTTAATATTTTTTGTTTCATTAATTTTTTGCTAGAAATAAACAAAAAGATTTTCAGCAGTATGGGAATTTAAAGTAAATGGAGTTGTGTCTATGGAGGAGTACAATCAAGATTATATTTTCTTTGTTGATGGTTTCTTCAAAAGGGAAGGAAAAAACTTACAAACAAAAAACCAAGAAAGACAACAACAGAAAACATTATAAAAACAGTAAACAATTTCTCTCATATTCTCTTCTGCAGATATTATGTAGATTTTGGCAGCAAAATTTGTTCGTACTTGATAAAAACAAAATTCAGCAGAGAAAAGAACATGAATCAATTTGAGAGTTGTGTCCTGAAAACAGTTTTTCTCAGTTTGCCTCCTAAATATGGACTTAGCAGAACGCCTGCTTGGAAAAATACTTGGGCGTCAAGCCATGAATGACTCACATGCTGGACCACCAAGCTGGCAGCCCTCAACTTCTAGCTACCTTCCCAGCAGGGAACTTGCAGCCTTGAGTTCGGCCCCCAGGCTTCCTGCACACCTGATGAAAGGGTTTGGGGACCTCAGGATGAGATTTGCCAGCCCTAGCCTGCTGAGGAGAAAGCTGCTTGATGGTCAGATCAGATCTCTCTGATCATGGGAGAAATTGGGCCTCTCAGCCTAGAGCCCACAGTTGGGAGTCTCCCTTCACACTACTAACAGTGCTAACAGCTTTACCAAAAAATCAGCATTTTCAAAACTTGTGTCAATAGATCTGGGGTTTGCCATTCTAATGCTGCAAGAGCAGCCGCTGTGAGTGTCATGGACTAGCATCACTTTGAAAGTCTTGCCCGTCACCACTCTAAAATAAAAGGTTGCCAAGAGGAGAAGGAAACTGACTGAAAGCCCCCCTTGCCTGCTTGAACATTCAGGTCATTAATAGTTCTGTTCAAAAACTCATGCTTGGATTTTTTTCTCCTTTAACAAATAGGAGCTTAAAAGTTTTACTGGATCAATGCCCAAAAGCAAAAGACGCTGTGCAAGCATCTTTCCTCTAAACAGAAAGTATTTGGTTGCTGACAGAGGGACGGAAGGTGTTTGTGTGGTTTTAAAATACCTCTGTGTGCCAGATTCAAGAGTTTTAATCAGTTAAACAGTTGAACACATTGTACAAATGTTAAATTCCCAAAACAGGCCATGTTCTCTCTTCTTTTCTATGAAAATGGAACAGGAATTGTACTTGAGGAAGCAAACAGGTCTCAACAAATGCCACAAGACATGCCACAAAATGACCAAAACACATTATTTATCCCTCGTCTCTTAAAGCAAACTAATACCTAGCATTCTCTTTTATGCACTGCATATCAGCAATCAGGTGAAAGATCCAGGACATCCCTGTCTGGATTAAAAGAGTTCTAAAGTATATTTTATCAGCAGATGGAATTGGCCAGCAACGCACAAATCTGTTCTTCTATTGGAGTTTCTCTCAAAAAAATACATACATGCTTATTGCTGCTTTGTTCTAGACAAGGAAGAAGTCCTGTATCAGACTGTAGTTTTCCAAGGGCTTTTCCTTTCATATGACTTTCAAACAGCCACTTCCCAACACACAGAACGTTACCAAGGAAACCAGGAATGTCTGTAAGTCACAGCATCTTTTTATTTGTCCCAGGCAAAGACAGCAAAAAACTAATTTGAGCAATATTTTTTTACTTCTTTACTCAGCTCTAGGTCCAACCTTTCTCCTTCGTTCAGGGAACAGCTTCAGGAGTATTTTTGACTTTTGTCCCTGTTTCTTTCTAGAGGACCATAATCCCTGAAAGTGCCTTTTCAAACTACAGGAACTGGACTGGGCACTGTGCAATAGTGGTATCCAGGATTACATTCAATCCGCTGTGCACTGCTTGAGTTTGGTTCATCCACACCTGCCAGTCTTAACCAGGTACAAATAAGTTTCAAATCCTGTTAACATTGCAGGATTAGTCTGACACCTGAGACTGCTGGATCATAGTCTGTCCTAGCGTAATGTTCTTGCTGAATGTTGCAGTAGTTCAAATCCCTCCAGTGGGATCTTATTCGCACCGAACAAGATTGACAGATCTTTGGCTAAATTACACTAATCCATGTCACAAGCAGGGAAGAGGATTCTTGTTTTTATTCTCTAAGTCATCTTTAGGTTTGGTTTGAAGCTGCTGGGGTTGTCATTAAAATATAAATATGCATTTGAAAAAAATCAACAGGCTTTTAAGCAAACAAGTCAGAAAGCACAAAGTGACATTTTTCTTGAAAGACAGGTGAGATCCAGCTTTCAGGGCTCAGCTAAGTCACAGTTATGTAAATAGCACAATAAAACTCGGTGGTAAAAGCTAATCTGTTATGGAGATAAATGCCTAAGGCAATAGTAATAAAATGCCCTCACTAACAAACATGTCTTCTCTTCTGTATTTTG
>NW_008794082.1:1772996-1794401 GCF_000699145.1 Aptenodytes forsteri
TGTTTGGGGGGGGGGGGGGGAACCCTATGGCTTATTGTTGATATTCTTGTATTCATGAAAAGTGTCATTTGTCATTTAATATATTCTAAACTCTCTAAATTCTCTGTTTTCTATAAAAGTAGGAATAGCCTCCATCCAGTTCTCTGGCAGCAGTCACGCACTCCTACATGGATTATTTAACACAGTATTTGAACAACTGATCCTTGCCAAAGCCTCTGCTTGTGCAAAAATGTGTCAGAAGAAATTTGTGCTAGTAGGATTAACGCTGTCCTGATCTATGCCCTGTCCAGGCAACTATAACTTATTTTAGTCTGACTGAACATCCAGTCTGATAGCTGAAGATATGAAAAGTGGACAGGTCTGGTTGAAGGTCCTGTGCACTAGGATGGAGTTTCCTTTGCAAGAGTCTCCCTACAAATTGGATGTGAGCATACAAATGCTGAAAGCTGTACAAGCCAAAATAGGAGGGTCCCTCCATGCTACTTAAAAGAAAGCTTATAAAATCCCTCTCCTTCCTTACAGCTTCTGAAAGATAGGGATAAGAAGTCTGTAAAAGAAAACCACATTTCAGTTCTAAAGGACTGATAGTCTAATTGACAGTTTTAAAATCTGCTAAGACTTCATAGCAATCTTTCTCTGAAGTGAATCTATTAAAAAAGTGAAATTTGAGATGAAATTGGAAAATGAGTTTTTCATATCAATGAAATAAAGCTGATTTGCTGAATTTGTATCACTTGAAAAAATCAGCTCCCCTCTTAGGTCTTAAAAGAAAAGGCAAATGAAAGAGAAAACCCAGCTCTATAAATCCTGTTAGAGGATAAAACCATGTAAATCTTCTCCTTTCCTTCTCTGAATCAAATACCACAGCAAAATTATTCTTGGTGTCACAAGGTGGTGCTCTTCCTTTCAAGTAATCCGTTTCACCTTAAAAACGACCTCATTAACTTAGAGAGAAAAGCACACGTTTTGAGACTTATCCACATACACTGTTACTGAAAATCAGAAGCATCTCATCTGTATTAATTTTGGCACGAAGATGTACAAAAGCCAAGTTTCTTTATAGGTGATGTGCATGATAACTTGGACATGCTAATGCATGACCTGCACCAAGCTCTTTTATAGTCTTAAGAACCCTGGATTAGTTGAGTGTTTAAAACTTGCAGTTGTGTGCTTGTTTTGCAGGAAGTTCAACTTACCTAAAACTTTCAAGTCTTTACAAGTAATGTTCTAATGATTTAAGCACCAAATCTATTCATGCAATCAATATTAAATTGATAATAATAAATATATTATAATAATGAGAAATAAACAATTTTTTATTTTATACTAAATCTATTTTATTCTATGCTCCTTCTATTTGTTCCACTTTTGATACAGCAAAGATTTTTGTATTGAACATGTATAATTGCATCGAAGATATCAAGGAAAAGTTAGAGGGTTTGACAGCTTGGTGTGAAGAGTTGTGATTTTTGGTACTCACTAATGCATTTGGAACTTGGGGGTATTAATTTTGCCAGTTAATCCTGCAAGAATGCCTGGGGCACTAATTATTATCATAGGATCATTCAGGTTGGAAGGGACCTCACCATGCAATCTAGCATCTAGCCAAGAGATTAATGATTACTGAATCTCTGAACTGAAACTGCAACTCCAAATAATGTTGTGTTAAAACACAACAGAGAAAGACAGTGCTTGCCTTATATCCGTAAGTTATAAAGCCAGAGAAATAGCCTAATACATTAAAATAAAAATATGGCATTAATATATTAACTGATGAGACAGCAAAACACGTAAGCTAGGCCAATACAACAAGTAGCCAACAGAAATAAAGCACTACCAAAAGCCAGGGACATGACAAAAAAACAGGGCACTGCAGGTAGGAGGTATAGCAAAGAGATGGCACATAGCGGAAGGCTGCATACAGTAGGGCAGGAAGAGGAGTGATGCTGAGGGGGGACAGATAAGTTGAAGTCTTTCATTGCCGACCTACACTTGAATTGTTCACCTCTACTCTAAGCACCCCAAACAGTCATATACATCAGAAAAGCATGAAAAGAACCTTCTCCCTAATCTGATGCCGAATTAAATCTAAGTTCAGGTTTTTGAGGTACTGAGCATCTCAGAGGAAGTGTTCAGGGCTTTAAAAACCCCCAAGTCCCCAGAGAGGACTTAGTTCATGAATATTTCACCTCTCAGAAAATCCCCAGTTTCTTTACTGCTTCTGGGATATGAAGTGTGTTGTGCCTATTTATTTCCTCCCTCACGTGTCAATTCCTCCCATACTACAGAGGGTCTCCCAGCGAACAAGGAGCACCCACCATACAGATCACCATCCTGGCATGTCCAAATGCCTCCCAATTTGCCACTGGCATCTATGATACATGTCAACAACGCAAACATCTCTAGCATCTTTGAAAACTGAAAACAGAAGACAGTGTGAAACAAATGGAAAATAACAACAAAATACGTATTATAGAGCAGCAAATGCAGTGATTGTGTTGGGGAAGTTCACATTTAATTTATTAAGACCCTTCTGCTTTTTCATATACAGGGGAGCTGCTGTGGAATTCCCAGAGCCCTGCACCAGAGCTCTGCGGCAGCCGGGGCTCTGCTGCAGAGGATGAGCTTGCCTAGCTGTTGTGGTGCCTTGAGACCTGCTCTTTTAGCAAAGCAACGTCAACAGAAGCTTTTACTGCCCAATGCAGCTCTTACCATCTGGGGAAACCATTATTCCGAAAAGTCCACCTCCCAGCCCTTACATTCAGTTAAAAACAAATTTTGCTTCTGTGGAAACCTCTTTCTCAGCAGAACTGATCTACTACTGCGTTATCCGGTGTGTCTGTAGAATTTAGGAGAGTCCAGCATGGGCATGACAGTCTGCTGCCATCCTGAGTGAAACACGTGGGACTCTACAATTTTAACACCTGGAGAAGAACTACATGTGAAGCCTGTGGCTCTCTAAACCCCAAATTGGACTATGCCACCACATCTCTGAGGCTGACATGGACCATAAAATCCACTCTGCAGTCATCACTGGCATCAGAAGTGTTGCACAGTAGTAATCCAGACAGGAACCCCAGTAAGAGATGTTTCTCTATGTCTACCAAACATCTCCAGGAAAGCAACATTTTAGGCTTAAAAATGACTAAAAGAAGGGAGGGTTTTCTCCCAACCTCTCACTTTTCCAAAGTATTAAAAAAAATAAAAGTCCTCTGATATTTCACTACATTTCAGTTTCAAAACCTCTCAGAAATTCAGGTCCTTGATTTGGCATCTCTGAAAATTCCTGGCAAAGGCATAATGCTTTAGCACCCGCCACTCCTAGGGACAGATTCCTCTTAATGTGCACCCATGTGTTCATTCTGCCTGTGAGGGCATGACTGAGGGTGGCTTCAACCAACAGCATGTGTCTGGGGCCTGGCAAGGCTGAAAAGGGCATTTTGAAAGAATGAATGCATGGAGAACTTTGCTGAAGTTTGGGATCTTTCACCCTTCAACAAACAACGAAGCAACAGGGATATTGACACAGCTGCCTGAGCAAAGGACAGGAGCCACCGCTGCCAATATAGTTTCTCCTCCGGAGGCAGGTAGAGGAAGAACTGCATTGGACATAATTAGTTTTGCAGTAGAAAACAAATCAATTGAAAAAGCAAGTTTTCAATCCTCTGCCTAACACAATAACAGGAAGCGTAACATTGATTTTGGTTTGAGGTGGATTGGTCTCTGCCACGTGGTATGTGTGGAGCTTGCTTTGTTTTATTTATTTTTTCCCGTCCAGAAGGTGACAACTTCAAATAAGCTAAGGCTATTTACTAAGTCCCAGGTACTCTTCCGTACCTCCTAAAGGTGCACCTACAAAACTCTAGAGCTGGATTTAACCATCAAACTCCCAGAGACTGTGGCCCTGGGTCCAGAAAGAAACATAATAAGGATCCCACGTTCCTCTGAAGGTACGACATCCCTTAGTACAGCAGTCAAACCTCATTAAACAATCATTCCAACAGGAAGGTAGCTAGCCCCTGCAAAAATTCCTCTCCATCCTTTCAAGCAGCTGAGACATGAACGCTCAGCCTTTTTAATAAACTTGGTCAACCTAATTTTTTTTCCCAGCGTATCCCAGAAGGCTGCCAGATTCAGTCTTTTTGACCAGACAGGAAAGCAATTACGTACTATAGAGGAGCTTAATTCTGGGCCCATGTTTGGCAATGACTTGGTTCACGTATCTTGGAGCTGTTCTGGATGGGGTTCTTATCCAAAATAGCGCCTGAAGGTACATCCAGCAGCAGCCTTTCCAAAAGTTTCTCTCTCAGCAGCTATACAATGACAGTCATACGCTGCCACATGACTTCACCTCTCCTCTTGCACCCTCCCTGTCTCACTGCTCTTCAGCTGCCTTCATCCCATGGCAAGGTCAGGCACATTCACCCCCATCTGATACCTTTTTCTTGCTATAAGTCTGTATCAATATTTTGGAAGATTTAATCAGAAGAGGAAGCACAGAGCAGCAGAGATCAATAATTGATTATGCAGTTTCTTCCTCTCTCTAAGCGAATGATTCACATCCACCATAGCAGTTTAGTGATTTCCGCCAAGGTCCTGTGGATCTCCAGCCTGAAACTTCTACTATCCGAGAGGCTGGATAGTAGAGGAGTTGGGGGCAAGCAGTGATCAAATGTATTCATTTTATCACTTTTAATTAAATAAAATAAAGAAGCAAACATCAGATGTAACCACAAACATAGTGTAATTACATCTCCAATAAGCAATTCAGCTGTTTCAGAAAAAATTACCCTTAAAATGAACACAGAGTTTGTCTAGAACATAAGACTGTACATTACAGAATAAATATTACAGATCAGTATTAAAAGATCACTTGAAGGAACTTGATGAGACTGATCATTTCCATAGAGCACCAAAGTACAAGACTATCAAAGAAGCACACAGAGCAACACCATGACATTGAATCATCAGCAACAAAAAACCAAACCAAACCAAACCAAAACCACACACACAGGGTGACTCAAGATGCAGAATGTAAAAAAATCAAAACGAACTCTCCAATACGAAAGCATACCTGGAACTAGTCTGTTATTTAATGCATACTATGAACTATGTGAGGGCACAACAGACATCCTTTCAGGTTGATGCCGAGCCTCAATTCAGAATGCAAGGAGCAGGAGCTCGCCTTGCTGCTGTTTTTCTTCCGCTGTTCAAGGACATTGCTCAGGAGCAACACCCCATCACTGAAGCAAATGCAGAAAATGAATGCTGAAGAAATAATCTTGTCTAAACATGTGAACTCCTGCAGTGTTACTAGACACTTGGGATCTTCACTGGTTCCTGAACAGTCACAAAGGCAACACGTTCATTCTCAGAGTCTGTCTATCCTTTTAACACCTGGAAAAGTCCCACATGCTCTCACCCCCAGTGCCAGCCCTGACTTTATTCCCTGGCTTTGCTGGAGCCCAGCTTTCTTCCTCTGCACAGCCCTGCTGAAGGAAAAGCAGCCAGCTGTGGCTTCCTGCAGGATTCTCCCATTTGCTAATTAGAAGACAGGCCAAGTTACAACTCCCTTCTTGTCACACGACTGCTGAAAAAATAGGTACCTATTTATATCATACAGTTTCTCAAGTGGCCTGTCACAGCTCTTGCCATCTCACACTGCTACTTGAGTTTATCAAGTCCAGGCACTTCCTAATATATAAAGCAGACGTATCATTTATCACAATATATGAACTGTATTGGGCTGTCCGTGTATTTGTATGTGTACTGTAGTAATAAAAACAGTGTAAAAATAAACTTTTCTGGATTGTTTCCTGTCAGCTACACACTTCCAGAAAGTTAGCAACAGACCTATGAATGTCCATCCTATGTGCGTCACACACCAAGAGCAGCTCCTGCTGACTTCTCACAGGAATTATGCTCATGACAGCTCCCTCCTTTTTTTTTTAATCTAACAACTTCTCTCAGAGGAAAATGGCAGTGTGATAGACAAAGTCTGAAGGCAAAGGTTCTCAGTGACTCAGGTCTTGAAACTTAAGAGTAATACCTTGAACACGGCTTGCATTAAGCCTCATCTAGACGCAAAGCATTAACACTTAAAAAGAAAGAAATCCAGAATATCTGTTCTGTGGGAGATTCCAGTACCTATTTTTATCCTGCATCAGACTGATTTCCATATATTCCACTTAGACTTCATCTACTTATTTCCTAGTATTTTCACAGACTAGAAATTAAGATAATAAATGTTTTGCTTTAACACTTCTGATGAAAACAACCAAGCACATCAACATTCCTCATATCAAAATACTTAATCTAGCTATAAGACTAGACTCCAATCCTTTGTCTGATGTTCAACATTAAACTATATTTTTCCACGGTGGCACAGTGCTTCCTGGGACTTGTAATTCCTAAGTATTGTAGTCCCCAATACACCATATAACCCAGACTCCTCAATCAGACTCCTCTTACCACAATGCATTTGCATTTATTTAATTGCAATGAAGAACGGTAATGTTGAAACCTGCCCTGCACTATGGCAAAGTAGTCTGGAGCCTGAATAATTCCCAGAAGAAACCCAGTGCTTAACTGCCTCATCCTCATTCCACTTTGAACATCTTGGTGCAAAAAAAAGATTCTTAATCAGGTCTGATACCAAATTAAATATTCACTTCAGTCACCCCGACGAAAAAAATCTGTTGATTTCCAAGGCCTACTTTGTAAAGAACAGTAACCTTGCCTGCTTACTTCTGCTGTGAATGCCTCAACATTTTCCTGACTGCTAGGCTCAGAGCACAGAATCCTCTTCCAGAAATCATTTCAAAGCCCGTTGCTCTTTCGTTTTCCAAGACCCACTTCCCTTTATGATATGCTCAGGAAAAGAGTGCTTGTGGAGCACTTACGCATAATAGACATGCCTTTATTTATCATTAACAATGAACATCGCAACAGCTAGCAGCCTGTTTTGACTGGATCGCTCTTTTCAGGCACCCTTTGCAGGCTGCACCTGCAGAGCACCTTGTGCTGTCTGACCTCAGGCACTCCTGCAGTGGAAACAGCACTAAAAATAAATAGGTGAAAATCACAATTGCTTCACAGATTTACTTTGTCAATCAGAAATTATGCTGGAAAGTCAAGTGTGGGAATGGACTTAAACCCTGGCTTTGTGCTGCAGGTTCATCTCCCACTCACAGTTACACAGCCGTAATGGAATTTCCTCAATAAATAATTGCTCCTCTTTAAATTTGCCTCCAACAGTTTTATGGAAACATGGATCAAGTTTGAGAGGGCTTTTAACATCCCATTAAAAATTAACCGCTTGTTTTATTGATTAGACAATTTGCAATGTGGTTGACTTTGCAGTTTGGGGGGGTTGGGTTTGTTTTATTTTTGTTTAAAAGAAAGCCTTATGTGGATGCATTCTTTTCCTGTTGGTCAAGTGAGAACTTCGTTGAAGCACAGCATAATTTGATGGGGTTTACTTCCCACAGCACTATTTAAAGTAATACTATTGTACAATGACTTTAGATTTTTTTAGGAAAATACAGATTCATCATACACTTCACTCCAGTGAAAAGTTTTAAATAAAAGTAAGCACCCTCAAAGAATGTAAGGCCCAATACCAACCAACATGTTTACCCTCAGGAATGGTGATTTACAGAAAGTTCCCCCAAGGAAAAGCAGGAAATAAACAATATGGCAGTTTCAAGTTAATAACACTTCTGTTTCTGCTATATCCCTAAGATTTTTCATCCTTTTATAAAACAGTAACAGGAAAAGGGGTAAAACTGTTGTTCATCTAACCACACTGAGCTCAGAACAAAGGCAACTTTAAGTAGGCATATATTTACTGAAGGAAACAGGAAAGGGCTGTAACTTTCCCCATACAAACAACTTTCTTAAGCGTGCACCTTATTAAGCTCTCTCCTTTCTGGCTGCACGGACCTCCCATCCAGCACTGATAAAGGGCACACAAATAATCTCCCTTTCCCAAGATCTCAGCCCAATAGACAATGTCCAGATCCCAAGAAGCAACTGAAAAGAAGCACCCGCTGGTGACCTCTGTCCTAAAAATGCCAACAGTAATAAATACAGCATAGTCCAAAGAATACGACCATCCTCTTAAAAATAGTCCTCAAAAAAACTTGAATTAACATATGACACAAATTCTAATCTCCATGGTTGTTTAGAACAGTTATGTGAAATATAAAAGCAGTAAATTACAGGTAGTTAGGCCACCTGAATGCTGGTAAGAACAGATAAGCAAGATTTAGGTAGATTTCTTTCAGACCCTTTATCAAACTCTTAATGATTGAATAACATGGACGTGAAGTTTGGAGTGTTAAATAGCTAAAGTGTTCCAAGTTTTGAGACTATCATGATTGAAAAATGATTGAAGTGTGAGCAAAAGTTAAGGGAAGTTGGAATAGTGAGAATGAGTCCACCTAAAACTTCAGAACGAAGAATAAATATTGTTTTACGATGTAAAACAGATTTTTGGCATTAGGAACTCTGGTGATTTGGCTTAAGAAATCATGCAGTTTACCAGCTGTCTTTTCTCAGAGGTTATCTACACAATTTTCCTGTAGGCAGCACCTGGATTTGCAGGATGTCAAGATGACATTAGGTTTACTGTAGGAAAAACAAGTTACTGCTCATTTTGTCGTAGTACTCCCTCTTGCCCTGCTCCACGTACTGCCATCACATGATCTGCTAGGCAGGTACCAGGTATTTTTGCAACCTGGCTTAGTTATGAATTACAGGAAAGCTGAAAAACATGAGGGAATAGATAGCACATATATGCAACTAGCAAACCTCAGCAGGACAGCTCTGATTGTTCATGTCCTGAAATGCCTGACGAGCGCTGAAGAAAAAGAGTGAGGATGTTAGTTTTAGTTCTTTCTCCAAACATGAATGTATTCCAACAGCCCTGGCCCATTTTACAGGATTTGCCAGTTTTGCGGTGAAACACTTGCAGGTACTAAGTTGTTAAGATATAGGAGAGCACATATACATTGTCAGCACACTACACAGAAATGTTTAATAATAGGCTTTCTTTTATACATCACAGATCCTTGATAGAGTATTATCCGATTTCAGCCAGGCTAAGAATACTGTTGTAAAAAATTTAATGACAAGAGTAACGTGAAACAGAATAGCTTGAAATTATTGCAACAAAAATCTCACACAAAGAATCCTACTAGTAGAAGATTTACTGACTTCACATCTCTGAATAATCCAACACCTCCAAAGGAGGAAGCCTGAGTCTATTTAGTGCTGAAAACAGAACAGAGACAGGAAAATACAGAACATATAACTGTTGTGTTAATCTTTTGCCATAATTGCATTGTTTTGGTTTTTTTTTTTTTTGCAAAACTAATACAGACCTAATTGAACAATTGAAAGTAATATGCATTTAACATGCAAAACGTGGTTAGTTGCTGGCAATTCTTTTGGATGCCACTGTCAGGTCTCTTTTCATGCATTTCCAAAGTTCTTTACGCTTATTTTATTGTAAATCATTACATGATACGTGAACAGTACCTACAATTTTATTTCACAGTCCAGCACCCATTGGCATGGATGGAGCGCTCCCTCCTCCAAGCAGCACAGCCTACATACAGCCAAGACAACTCACAGATGTGCTGCCTGGTGACCCAGCTGCTACAGCTCATTTAGAAACATCTGCACGATCGTGTGACAAGACTACCTTAAAAAAAGACTATCGGAAACACTCCTACACAAGCGCTTTGTCTTTTCACTTCAAAACTACTGGCCACTGCCTGTTCAGCTAAAGAACTCCTCAGAGGCTAGTGAAGACAGATGCCCCTCTCTCTCGGCTCCCAGGCAAGACCTTAGCAAGCCGGCAGCACGCATTCATGCTTCACATGCTTTCATATAGTAAACCATTTGGCCCATCAGGCACGCCTCTCTTGTGCTACTGTTCTGGATATTTTTTCTCTCCCAACATTACACCAGATATAGTGGCTCAAGTTGGTTGGCAGATCATTCTATCTCCCCCCACCCCACTCCAAGCAGCACAGGTGCTGCCTGGGAGGACACCAGCAGGAGAGGGCATATGCAAAATTCCACCATGCTGTGAAGATCCCAGAGCCACTGCTCCACAAGATGGTAGAGAAGCTGGTGTAAGGGGGAAGGATGGAAGGACAGATGGCAGGAAGGAGCATAGTAGAGTCCTTTTCTGGTCAGATGGTGGAAACATAGACCCAGGTAGAGGTGAAAGTAGCTCATTGATATGTTTTTCTTCTAAGAGTACAGGGTATTTGAAAAACAGATCAGAGGGAGAAACTGAGAGAATCCTTCTTCCTCAGCTCACCAAGTTCAACGCTTGGCAAACCGCCACTCCTGAGATGGGTGGCAGGAAAATGCAGCAGATTCCATGTCCGCTTGCCACCTTACCTTTGAACACAGCTCCAAAGAGTCAGGACAGCAGTGTCTGAGCCTCTCAGATATAGGAAACACTCACTGTGCAGCAGATCCTAAACTGCCTGAGTTCTGAAATCTTAGTGAAACCTTAGTTTATGTGTTAGTTCTGCCCTTCCTCCTGCTTCCACAATAAATTTCTCTTCTCCACTGTACTTCAGAAAGTCATGAACAATACAGCCTTTTGTCTCACCTCCCCTGAACTGCATTGCTATGGTAAATTACATTTATACACATTCACTCTATTTCAAGAATTTTCATCTACAAAGCACGATGTTGACATTTTTGCTTTTTTTTGGTGGGGCAGAGGGAGAAACAAAAGCAAACAAAGTATTCCAGCTGCTGTTTATTTTCTCCTAATTACTTTCCAGATCAAATCACTTTCTTGGATGCTATCTAATATATTATTTCCTTCTTTATTTCAGGTTAGCATCAATAATTGTCTAGCTACTGCAGATTTTGATACATGGGCAGAAAGAAAAAGCTGCTGTGATTAAATCAGGAGATACATAAGTGAGAAGGAACTGTCAATAAGCAGTTAGGATCTTTTCCCCTCCTTCCTTCACTTAAAACTTCTCAGGCTGTCTGCAAGCCTCTTAGTACTTGAGGGTGGAGCAAAGAAGATGGAGGAGTTTGAACAGAGGAGCTTTGTTGCAGATTACTGTTTAGTGTTAGTTGGGAGACAACTGAGGATCATTTCCATTACTGAAAAGATGAATAATGCCACAAGGCTCAATCCAGAAAAAAAAAGAAAAAGAAAAAGAAAAAAAAAGAACACTATAAAAGGACAGTGTCATTATGATGACATTTCTGTTCTTTTCACAGATTGGAAAGGACAAAATATCATAATCTTGTGTTTGACACACTGTCCTTTTTTTATCTTTAAATAAACACCTTTGGTTTTTAAAAATTATCATTATGTACAAAATTCAGAAACGCTAATCATTAGATAAAAAATAAGGAAGAAAACAGATAATGGAGTGAAATAAGCTGGAAGGAGATTCATTTGGGGAATTAATTTACAATGCCAAAAATATAATTGCCAACTGATTAACACATTTTTTTCTCCCTCTTATGGGCATTCATTTTTAATTTATTAATTTCAATGCTCATTATACCTTGATTACACTCTCTTTTGGGAGGAAATAAGATTTGAAGTGGTTTCTATTTTTTTTCCTGTTTTATTGTTTCCATACAGTAATTGTATGTCATGTACTTGAATCTGTTTGTACTTTCTCTCACTTGAGGTTCTATTTTGAGTTAACTGTATTTGGGGGGAACAAACATGTTTAAGGGCACTTGGTTGCAAATCAATCACTGAATGATAAGAGCTAATTTAAAGTGGTACTAGCATCTGCTCTAGGCTGCAGAGTGTCCTTGTGGCATCGCCAATGCTCTCTGCAGAGCAAGGAAGGAACAAATACAAAGGTTACCCATAAAATGCTCTAAAGTTGTAGGTAGATTTCTAAAAAAGAAAGGTAATTTTCCTGCTCTGTAGAAATACTGCTCTGTCCTAGGTCAGTCCCATCTCTCATATCTACCAGCACCTCGACAAAGCCCGTCGCTGTTATTGCCATGAAGCAACTGAAGAAAATGTGAGGACTACCAGGTGAGACAAACTAGTTTATTAGTTTCATTATTTTGAGCAAGCTGCCTGTGGTTTTGTTTATATTCCTATCATCTGGAAAGACTCTGCCACACTACTAAGTATTGCAATAAGATCTGTTAAACAGAGGGTGGACAAGCCTCTTTTAGGTGGCAGAGATAAAAAAAGTTCCAAGCTCTTAGAAAGTTATTATCGGCTGCAGAATTGGCTATATGCAGTTCTGTAAATTGTAATAAAGGCACAGTAATTCAAGTTACATTAACCAGAAACAAGAATCATAGAATCATTTAGGTTGGAAAAGACCTTTAAGATCATTGAGTCCAACCATAAACCTAAAACTACCAAGTCCCACCAAACCATGTCTCTAAATGCCACATCTCCACGTCTTTTAAATTCCTCCAGGGATGGTGAGAAAGAAGCCATATTATTATTTGCCATAGACAAACATCCTCACACATACACACATATCTCTACTATAGCTCTGCTGATGTGTGTTGTAGAAGCACCATAACTTATTCAAAGATGAAACTTTTCATTTATTTGGAGACATCTCTGGCATGTTATAGAGAAAGCCTGCATTTGCCCTCTAATTTCTAGTGTGGCTCTATTACAACAGAGGACAGAGATCATGATTGTCTTTCTGTCTCCATGTGCAGCTCACAGAACTTGGTGCTGGTATGGAAAGGGTATCAGCTGTCAACATGAATGTTTCCTTTCCCCACACTACCCCACAGAGTAGCGGTTGTCTTTGTGCAATCACAATTGCCACTAATATTCAAACCTTACACGTCAGCTCCACAAAGAACCATGACCTTGAGTACAAGAGATCTCTGACTTTTTAATGCTTTTTTTTAAAGTAGAAAGCAAGCATTCTTCTAACCTGAATTCCAGTTTTCACTTTTTCAGACTTCTCAAGAGAACGAGCAACATATATCTTACACATTTTTAAAGGAGAAAGTTGAACTTCTCACAAAACAACATACTTTAGACCTGAGGCTCTGTTAAAACACTGAACGTGGCAAGGCTTAAGGTAAAATTATGAGCTAGTAATCTTGCTTGTGTCTTTAACTCTGAGTACCTAAATTAATTATATTTTATGGCAGCTATTATACCTCTGGATTATTCTTACTATTTATAAAAATAGCTAGGCTTTGCTGGAATCTGGCTAAATTGTTTGCCTCAATAATCTCTTAAGGCAGCAAGGTCCACAGGTTAATTGCATGCTTAAAGAAGCAGTGCCTCTTAAGTAGCTATTTGCTTATTCCTGCATTTTGGGTTTTTTTGAAAGAGTAAGGAAGCGTACCTGGTTTCGGTACTGTGCCTGCAGTTATTCTTTTGAGCCAGAATTAGCAGAAAGGGTCATAATTATTTTCTTAATAGCAGAGATTATTTACAGATAGAGATACTAGAGCAAATATGCTTTCAGCTCTAATCTCTCATGTTTTCTGTGGTTTTCAGGGGATAAAAAGCCTATAGTTATTAGGGACGTATTTAAGACACTAGACATTCAGAGTCTGGTACAAAAATTGTAAGTGGGATCTTGGCTGAATAAAACCAACATTAGTTCTGCCATTAATCTCATTGCACCAGGATCTCCTTCACCTCATTAGCTTCTACCTTCAGAGTCTATTCTATAGCAACTATCAATTCACTCAAAAGGACCATAACTCACAAAGTTTAGATGAAGGTTTAAAATGTGCATAGGTGACATATAAGCCCAAGTCCCATTATCAAAAATAATGTAAGACTTGAGTTTTTCAAGGTAATCTGGGGCACAGATGCCTGTCCAGAATCAGATTTTCCAACCTGGATTTGTAGCTTAAGTGCCGGATTGAAATGGATGTTCTCATCTATGCCATTTACTTTAGTGGGTTTTTTCCCCTCACCTGTATTACATATTTGACATTTATATACGTTTAAAAATATAGCTCTTGAGAGGAATACCAGGTACTGAATAAGTTATATACCATGCCTACGCTAAGGCTGCTATTACAAGTATGGTTACAATAACAACGTTATGTTGTACATACAGCAAAGAGTTCTTACCATGGACTCAAGTGGACCAAGGCTGCAAATTTGCAGCCACACAGGAAAATCAGCTATGGATGAAACAAGACAGACTGGTAAAAGAACAGTTTTACTAATACAATTCCATCCCACTGGGGTTTTTATTGGCAAAACACACATCAGTCAGGGCTCACTTGTCTGGGAGTAGAGAACTAGCTCTAAGACTAACTAATCAGTTTAAGTCTGTACTAATGGACCCACTGGGCTTTAAAGTGCTCTTGGGAGTGGGAGCAAAGCTCTGAAGACTTTTATAGTATCGAAAACAAACCTTATCTTCAAGCCCTACTGAAACAGGCACCCAAAGCTGTATCTCCATATCAACCAGCCTTTAACTTCAAAGATAGTCCTGCTTTAAGGCCGACTATCAAAAACTCAGGCCTCTTTCCACTTCTTTGATGATCTATAAAGAAGGTAGAAATGCAAATCGTCACAGAGGGGGGAATAAATCAAATCTCTTTCCTCAGGGGAGGCCATCAAAAGACTCTCTTCAGCAACACCTAACACGTACCTGCATAGCTGTGAGTTACATCTCTTACCAGCAATAATCTTCCCTCCTTTTCATTTTCTTCCATGCAATAGACCCACTTCTATCCTTACTCTTTAAAGCACTCTGTATGGTTGATTTAGCTCTTTCCTTCTCCCACTGTAGCTGCTTTATAAAAAGATGTTATTGAGAAAGGAAATGTATGTAGGTGGGAGAATGAATACATAATTATTATTGTTATTATTGTTATTTTTGTGTGGAAAAAGATGCAGAATTTGGCATTCTGAAATATGAAACACAAGACTTAGATGAGGTATGTAGCTCAGAGAGATTATTCTATTCCATTCCAATATCCGTTACCCAATCATACAGCCTCTTTGGTCTAAATAATTTTAATTAAGCAATTCTACCTTCTGTAGTAGCCATTACCAGAAGATAATTGACTGCATTGGTAATGAAGCTTTCTGAGGGTGCTAAACAAACAGCAAGGTTAATTATCTGGCAGTAATGCTTGTTATGGAAGTGCAACACTAGCCAACTAAGTTTCCTGTTCTCCTGTGGTACCCTTTCTGTAAATCAATGTAATATCCGTGGCTATATATTGTCTTACTGCAGTAGCAGTATTCAGCAACGGAAACAGGAAGCCACCAACTGGCCAGGAGTGCATGGAAACCAATACACAGAAAATATGACTGTTTATTAATTAAATGTGTTTTGTTCAACTACTAAGTTCTATTAATTTTTTTTCTCCCCCTTCTAACTGAAGAATGAATTTTCAAAACTCCGTGTTTATGTACCAGGTACACCTGACAGCAGAGATGTATTTCAATTATAGACAGAGTCCAGAAGTTTATATTACCCACCATATAATTCCAGAGTGGATCCGATATTTTTTTTTCGCTCAGCTTCTGTTTTCACCTTTTCTCCTTCTTGGCAATAAATCCACTCGCACTGAATTAATTGGATAGAACACATTTGGATTTTGTTTTGTGGGTTTAAATTCAAAGTGTTGACAGTTCATGTATTTAATTCTATATCACTCAAAACCAATAGTAACCTATGTGTTTCTCTGCAAGTAAAAGGTTGTTTTAGATGCATGACAATGTTGATTTTTTTTTTTCAGTATTAAAACTAAGTGTATCAAGTCAAGTTCATTTGACCTTTAACTTGGGAAAATGCCAAAAGTTAGTTTTATTTTAGGAGTTGGCTCATTTGTTTTTTGGGGTTTTTTTGCTAAGACGGATTCCCAGCTTTATAGCTAAAAGCATATGCAAATGGAGTATCTTGATTCCCAGGACCACAAGGCTATTCCCACCCTAATTTCAGCATCTCGAAAACAAAGCAGTATGTCTTTATGCCAGTTTTCAAAAAAAAAACCCAGATGTAGCTGCTTTCTGAGAACAACCAAATACCATGCACTGGCATTCAGACATAGAAACATAGAACATACAGCATTTTGGGGGGGGTTGGTTGTTTGGGGCTTTTTGCCACTCACTACCCTTATCTGATTTGTATGAAATTCAGACATTTGCATAGAGGTGTCAGATGTGTGCAAATTCTATTTGTTAATAGTAGCTCAGCTGTTTTACGTAGATCCAATTGCCAATTACAGGTGGAAGGACCCCAGCAGCCACTAACGGTACATAATTTTAGCAACAACCCTTTCACATGGAAATCTCGCTAAGAATTCTCCAAAGAGTAAAATGTTACAGTGGGTTCTGCAGTACTTGCTGGCTTGGGACTATCATAGAGCTAACCCTTCTTCCAGTGTCTTACTATTTCTCTCTTGTGCATGCATAAGGAAGGGGAAGCGTGCATGAACAGAAATACAGAAAACTACTTTGCATTAAAACAAAACGCCTACTATCCTTTTCAAAGCAAAAATGGCTTACTAGTAATTGTAGTTCTTCAAGAGCATTGCTGTTCCTCACATACACTTACAGGACACTTTCTTGAGGCCACAGACCTCTGATGAATTGTGAATAATCTTTGTCTTTGAACTGATTTACACATATTCCTAAATGAATCCATCTAGTGCACAGAGCCCCTCAAGAAGACCCACTGGCAGGTTCTGCTAAGCAAGGATCACAGAACCACTTTCTCCAAGTGGTTCTGAAAGTGCCAGACTTACTTAACTTGTACAAGGACAGGAATTATTCCAGTGTCGAGTCAGCCCTTGATTTATTGAGATTTAAGTTTGCAGGAGCTCCAAGAACTCATCCATAATTGCTGAGCCAAGGACAGTGCTTCTCACTGATGAAGACACAGTCATCTCACTGCTCCAAATGTACCTTTGCAGGCCCTAAAAAACAACTGATATGTGGGCTAATGGCCATTCCTATATAGCAGCATAAAGAGACATCAAACAGTTTTCAAGATCATGGCTAAGGACCTGAGGACAAGTAACATAATGAAAAGTTCAGCAAAAAAAGTTATCTGAAATTATGCTAAGTACTTTTTCATTTTTTCTCCTCTGCAGTCAGGTGGTGACCTCTTTAGGGTAAGTACCACTGCTTTTATTGTGTTGCAGAATGCCTGATTCAAAAGGCCTGCAGCCCTGGCTGGAAGCATGAATTTCACAGCAATACAAACACAAAAAGGAATAGCAAATAAACTTAGGAGGTAAGCTGGGAACAAAGAATCTTCCAGAAATCATATATATGTAGACAAAGACCCATTAGGGAAGGATGAAATGTTTTCACCAGGTGCTAAATTCAATCGTAGCCAGGAGCAACCCAAAAATTCTTATGAATTCAGATTGAATTTGAGAAAGAGTTCTAGGAGGGGAAAAAAAAAGACAAAGAAGAAGTAACTACTTTTAAACACCATAATGTTTCATTTTAATCCTTTTGGAACAAAGCCTTTCTTTTTAGAAAGGCTGAAGCATCAAAAACATTTAAAAAGATCTCAAAATAAACCGACACTTCAATTTGCTGTTAAAAAGAAGGGGGAAAAAAGTTATTTATCCGAAAAGCCAATCTTCCTTCTTAGAGGACAGTCTAAATCCATTCTCCCTCATACCAGCAACTCCAAAGACAGGCTATTATTGGCATGAAAGCTCAGATTAGTCCTGTTTTGTTGTTGCTGCTGGTTTTTATGATTTCCTCACTCTATTTTGCGAAGCTTTGAGTTCCCTCATAATTTTATCTCCAGAGGTCTTTTCCAAGGTTTACTGCAGCCTTTGAAAATGTTCCCATGCTCTCAATTCTTGTTCCAAAGATCCCCATAGTTTGTTATCAGATGCTTTAATAATGACACAAGTGGTCCAAATTTTGACCTAATCATCCACTGTATTAGGCAGCTTCTTTGAACCCCATGTTTCTTCTCAGCTTCAGCAGTGGCTGCAAAGGGAAACCGTGTTTTTGAACAGAGAATGGTCGCTCAAAACATCCTCTATTCAATTACTGAAGAGCTACTGAGCCCCAAACTCAACACTTATCAGCACACCAAGACAGTGACCATAGCTTTGGTCTGTTTCTCAGTATGATTCATCTGACCAAATATAATGTTCTACGATGTATATTCCTAGTTTATGTTTTAAGTTTCCCCTTTTGACTGAAGGGGAGAAATGCACATTCTGGTACTATTCACATCACACTAACGTGGACATCAAAAACAGGTCAGTCAAATCACATCCTCAAAGTGTTCATTTATTTCCACTGACTGCAAAGGGAGGACAGGTGGTTTGCTCACACAACTAAAGTTACGTCAGATTAATCCATCCCACCTGCTACAGTGGCATAGGAAGAGGATGGAAGAAAAGAACAAGGAAGGATGGCAAAAGAAGGCAGCAGAGCTTTGGTTCCAGTCAAGACAGCAAGGCTCCAGTCAGAACCACAGTGATTATCCCTCATCTTCACCCTCTGTTTCACTTTCTGGTTGTTTTGGGGGTTTTTTTTCCTTTGTCTCATTCTCTTTTCTTTTAAACATTTCCTGTTAGAGCCTGCCTAGTCAGGCAATTTCCTTGAAGCCTGTCACATCACTGTACCGTTCAGCATTTGATTCAGAACAGAATACATTTTGTACAAGGCCTCTCCAAAGGCATGTCAACTGTCACTGCCACAGAGTTCACTCAGGATAGCTGAAGCACTTGGGAAAACAAATAATATCTTCAGCTCTGCTCCTAAAACATGAATATGGAATTTGTTGGTTCCAATAAAAATTACAATAGCTTGTCCATAAAGAGATAGCTGCAAGGGCAAGTGTGATTCTAGCAACACAGACAGGGTTTTGCTGAAAAATGAATGAAACTTTGGCAGTCTGGAGGCTCAGCTCCGACATGCTCTCAGTCACATAAGGTGGTTTGTTTGAACCTTACTGAGAGATTTCTGAAAGCCTTGGATCTGCAAAAGTGGGTTAGAAATACTGCAGCACTTCTCTGGGACATAAGCTCCTGCACAGAGGCAGAGAACAGAAACATAGAGAAGCAAGTGAGATAAAGCTACCCAGACTTCTCTTCCTAGCTGATAGAGTATGAATTTACAGTAGATGCTTAAAACATTCCTTTGTCTGCCTGTCTTTTATTTCTATCTGGCACTATTTCTACAGTGAATTTTGGCAACAGAGTAGGGCAAATGTTTAGATGGCAGAAGCCCAAGTTGTTAAGCTATAGACGAAGTAGTAAAAACCAGGTGGCTTTCCAGATGCCCATTACTTGCAAGAAGTTTCTTGTCTGCTCTATCCATACAATGAGCTGTACCTAGCTCCTTTTTTTGCCCAGAGTTAGTTTCTCTCTCAGACATGCATGCAGAGGCACTCCTCCCTCTTTCTTGCAACATTAGCTCATATCTATGCAGCTGTCTCCAAAATGATATGTTTTGTGCTGACAATATTCTCTTGCCCAAAGGAAAGCTAGATCTAAAGCTAAGCCTAGAAAAAGCATGGAATAACCTAGAACTAGCCATTTCACTGTTTCAAAGGACATGGAGGACAGAGATTTTTAAGCCAGAAAGGGTTGTTGGAGCACATGATCCAACCTTTGGCACATTATACTCCACTATGTTTCATCCAGCCATCTCATCTTTCAAACCACAGACTGCAAACACCACCCTGGTAATCAGCCAGGTCTTCCAATACCAAAGGAAGGTGTGGGAGAGGGTATAAAAGTAGAATCCAAAGTTGGACCCCAGACTCAGGAAAAGGCTCTGTTGGTCCATTTGGACAATTGGCCTAGAAATGGCTCCCCACCTCCAGCCAGAGTACAAATGACTACTTGCAGTTGTGAGATACAGCAAGCCAGGATGTTTTGCGTCTAAGAGGTCCCCAGTGCCGTGGTGATGGATGAGCTGTAAACACTTAGAGTAACATCAGTGTCTGCTGTTTTTGAGCTGAATGGGGAAGGAGGAGGACAGAAATGCATACTGTTGTATTTAGCTGCTGATTCCAGCACATCCTTGGAAAAGATAATTGGGGTGGAACAGTCTGATTGCCAAGGGGACTAACATCCGAAAGGTGATGTGGCTTGTTCAGAGACTCTCTCAAACCATAAAGCTACCAAGAGCAAACAGGTTAAGCCACTTGAGAGTGGGAGACAAGTAGGGGAGAAGAAAACAAAGGGGAAGGATGAAACATGAAGCTGCTGCTTCCTATTTGCCACTCCACTGAGCACAGGTATCACAGGAACTGCCACCGCTCACCCTCACTTCAGCAGCAGCAAGAGAGCTCACTAAGAGTTTTATACCAACATATGCATAAAACAATTTCCAAAGCAGGTTCAAGGTACTGGTGATAAAACGGATACATCACTTAAAGCTTTTTGCTGCGACATTGAACGAGCAATACCCAAGAACCCTTCTATCCTTCAGCTTTCCCCAAGAAGAGTTATAATGAAGCAAGAAACAAGATGGACGGACATGGAGAACACGGGAATTAAAAATTCTGGCGAAGCAAGGCAGCAGACACGGGTATGAATAGCATACAGAGCAATACGAGAACAAAGGTCTAAAGTCCCTGATGGGAAAAACTCTGTAGGAAAATAAAGCAAAGCAATGTCTGTTTTGCTGGCATTAGGTATCGGAGAAGATGCTAAAAATGTTACTGCCAAGCAAACCAAAACAAAGCAAAATAAAGCAAGATAAAACAAAACATTCCAGGCTTTTTCTATTGACAAATTTTAGTGGTGTCTGCAAAATATACAATACACAAAATATAGGACTACAGACTGGGTGGATGTTGGTTTCTCTCCAAACAACACACAGATAAACTTCCCCTGGTTTAGGACATTTCATACTCACTCTAGCATCTTGAAGATCACTGTGGAAAGAAAGGTCAACTCCATATAGACAGAGAGGATTAGACTAAATGATACCTTTCCTTTCCTCGTATCTCAGAACCCGTTTTTCCTAGGAACTGCACTAGGGAAAATGTGATGTTTCCTTTACCAAAGGTAAGTGCAACTCACTTTTGGAATCTGAGGGCTTAATGCAAAGGAAATAGCAATGAACATGTTAAGGTCCCAATGCATCTAGAGATACAAGCATTAAGATACTTTTCAGATATTTAGCCCCTTTGAAGTTAATGGGACCACTTAAGCATTTCTAAATGCTTTAGACCTTGCAAAACCAAGGTCTAGATCGCTAAGATCAGCTGTGCTGTTTGACTGACCTGCACACAAACACAGCACAAACATTTCCACCAGACTGGTATTCCCAAAGAGAGGCAAATATATTCCCCTGCCATCTGCTAAGAACAGAGAACTCAGATTGCTGCAGCACGTGGCAGCACCAAATGGAACCACACAAGTGCCAGAATGAATGGCAGCCACTTTGGAGATTCGGGGATACTTAAACGTGTTTCATGTAAGGCA
>NW_008794083.1:0-12077 GCF_000699145.1 Aptenodytes forsteri
TAAGTCTACTTCAGCTTCTTTAGCCATGGAAGAAAGGAAAGACAAACAAATCCTTTCTACACAAAACAGTCATCTTCAGATTTTTCTTTTTAAAGCAATTCCATTTTTTCCTGTCACTTTTGAACTTTTTTCATTTTAAATTCAGGATGTCTGAGACTTCCTAAGAATGACTAAATGAAGTCCTCAGCTGGCAGCTACTATTATAAAAATAGATGTTTTTATAGCATATGGCTATTTAGAAGAAAATCATGTTGTCATATGGATGAGGAAAGGGTTAAATCCAAATATGTAATTCAGGAGAACGTTCAGATTTGATGGGTTTCATTGGCTGAGCTAAGCCAATCCCTGGATATTTTCCTTGCCCATTAAAAGTTTCTTACAGAGTCTTCATGGATGTTTTTGCATTGGACATTCTCAGTGGTAGCCACAGGCAGATACAGAAGAGAAGGAAAATAGTGTCATACTTCTCTATTCTGCAAAGAGTATTGCTTTCCCCTGCAGAAAATGGAACTTTTACAGACATGTCTGAAGGACTGGGCTTAGTAACCGAGTTAAGTTACCGTTTGAAAAAAAAGAAATATACATATATATATGATGCAAGGGAAAAAGAAAAGCAAGTTTCTTTGGTGTATGTAGTACCCAAACCAATGTCAGGATAATTTATTTTTGTTTTCATTATACAATTTACAAACAAATTGAATTTGTGTAGCCTTATCTCAAATTGCTTCAGCCAGTTTCAACTATGTTATCAGTTTAGCAAAGCTAACTATTGTGCACTAATAATTTACTCTGTAATTAATTTCTTAAGTTTACTTTTGAGAAAGACTTGCTGCTGCAGAGCACTTGAGCAACCATTCTGAAGTGCCAGAAGCAAATCTGTGGTTTAATTTTTGTTTACACTAGTTACAAATGAATAGGTGGGAGGATTCAAATGCATTCCTGTTTAGTAAGTTTAATTGTGAACCCCAGGGTTCACAATTAATGAATTCCACAGAGGATAATGTGTGCACAGGATAATTTTTTTTGTAGATATTATCAGTCTAATAGACAAGAAATGTGTCTGTTCTTTCTTAAAGGACCAATGCTTTTAGGGGACATCTGCCTGCTACGGTATTTTGCATACTTCTTTCCCACCTCTCAGTATTGTCTTCCTTGGAAATATTACATAAGGCTATGCAGGCTGGCTCCAGAGAAACAACAAATTCAGCCCTATCAAAAAAAAAAAAAATCTGACACAATGTAGAGCATTTGATTAATAAAGGTAGAAGTAGATAAGTCCCTACAGCATGTCAAAAATAGAAGACACCAACCATACTCAACTCTGAATCACAGTAGCTTTTAGAGATACAAACGGATTTTTTGTGTGCCCATTTTCCTTAAAAGAAAAAAAAAAAAATCCGCTGAATTTAAAACATCCTTTGGAATATTTTCAACTAGCCTTAGCAATTTTTAGCTCAGACTGACAAATCTGCCCATCATTCAGCATTACGAAGTTTTCTCCTGTTACAGTGGTTGCGCCGTTCTCTGTTGTGACTTGCCTTATGTCTAATTGTATCACTTTCAAGAGCATAATATATCATCTCCTCTGTAAATGTACAGAGAGAAACCCAGTTGTAGGTGAAGTTAAGAAACACAAAGAGCTTGTGTGTTTCTCTGTTTTTCACAGAAGCAAGGATTTCATTTTACACTTGCTCTCAGTAATATCATACTTTTTGTGGCGTATTTCAATTTATCATTGCATTGGCATCCCATTAAGTGTAAAGCTACTAGAAAAAATTACCTTCATGGCTCATTGGTTACTGTTTGCTCTATAGTTGCATATGCAATAGGAACACAAAAAAAGTTTGCCTTACTAACACCTCTCGCATTTCTTGAAGAGTTTTATTGTGTTAGAAAAATAATGTCCTTTTAGTTCTGGCTAAAGAGAGCTATTATAAATGAGGCATTTACTTCTATTTCAGCCATTCACATGCTACTTTTTATTGATTTATTTTTTCCTTAATCTTTCAGAGAAATTTACTCTGCATTACTATTTTGAATATGAAGGTTCTGCAGTTCTAACTCAGTAGTGTTTTCTCTTCCCCTTACTCCCCCTATCCCTCTTCTACTGACAGAACAGTAGAAATTACAAACTTCTATGTTTAATCATTCTCTGCAGGGTTAACTATTTTTATTTACAGATGAGTAAGTGTAAAAAGAAGTCTTTTTCTGTTTACCTGGATGTTAGTGTTTCACCCATATGTTCAAGGGTCACCAGACTTGTAGAAGACAAGCAAAAGCAGTCTATATATAGTACCTATATATATACTAGATATAGTATATATAAGCACCTGTTCCTGCCAGAGAACATGTATATGGAATCATCTCCTGTTAGTAAAGTTACTGTTCTTGGAGTTTATAATTTGGTTTCATCCAAGCAGAATCCAGTTCATGCACCCAGAGTCAGCTTTGCAGTTTGAGTCAAGAAGGAAGACAGGTTTCTTCACAACCATGTTTTAAAAGTATGTCGCATTACCAAAAACAAGTGATGGGCTTAAAATTACATGAAATTCTGAAATAAATACAAAGAATTCTTTTTTAGTTCACCTATTTTTTTTGCTTTAACACTTCACTCAAAGTCTCTTTCATGAGTTTTTGCCACAGTACTAAGGGACTGGTAACTATTTTTAATACAACTCAGATCCTTGTACAAATGCAGGTTTTCTGGACCTGAAAGAAAGAAATCAAGGACTGTGTAATACAGCAATAAAATGGCAAGACGCAGAACTACTAGGATTGCTTGAGTTTGTTAGGAGTCTTCGCAGATCTAGATCCTTAAGACTGCCTTTACCTTTTCTGACCATCCTTCTAAAGTAATCCAAGTCAGCTACGCACCACAAAGTACATACAAAAGGACCACTTTCTATTTAATAGCCAAAGCAAGAAGTTGCTCAGTATCTGAAAATTTTATTGTTACCAACAAAGCAAATGTCCTTTAAAAAAAAAAAAAAATCAGTAGATCTTTTGATTGTCAGTACTTCAACTCACAGATCAATCAAACCATCTCTTCGCTTTTAGAAAATTGTTTCACATCTGATGCTTACTTCCATGTATGCTGCAAGACAGACAGACTGTAGACAGAAGGGTTAAATGACAACACACAAAGGTCCATCCTTAGAGGAACACATGAGGAAAGTAATATTTCTCAGGCATAGAGCTTCCAACTTCCCGCTGCTAACATTTTATGTCATCCAGAATAAATATGTTCAAAATCCATCTGTTACTGCCCTAAAAACATAGTAACATGGTAAAGTTGCTCTCTTCATGACTTTTTTTGCGAGATAAAGCACTTATTTCAGTACCCGCCTTCTTCTCAGTAACTCACTAGTTAAACATGACTTCTGCAGAAACAAATATGGGGGAATTCATAGCTCTTTTTCATTATGTTCAAGGAAGTATCAATAATTTAAAAGTATATATGGAAAAAGAATGAAACGTAAACTTAAAATGACTTCTTTGTATCACTTACATAGAAGCTGTCTTTTATTTAAATGGTTGTTACTTTTTCAGTAATGAATTTTTCCTTATTTTTGAAGACTGACAGAAATATATGTTAGGCTTTCAAAAAAATCATTAATAAATCCTAATTCAGTCACTTTTTTTTTTTTTTGCAGATCTATGATGCAAAACACAACATTTGTATTTTTCTGTGAATTCATGTCATATGTTGCTTTTTCACTGCAAAACTGTTCCTTCTTCTTATGGGACTGAAGGCAGCATAATTCCCATTATTAATAAAGACAAAGATAAGTCAATCAATTTAATTTAGTAATTTACATTACTAACCTTCCTAACATACACGTAAAAAAAATATGGACACAATATCCTTGACTGCATTACCCTGTAAGATACAGTGTTGCTACAAATGTTAGATAAAGGTGCAATGAAGGCCTGTTAAACAATTCCTTAAAAGATCTCAAAACATCCAAACCATTCCAGACTTTTGATAGACCAATGTTAAAGCTGAAGGAACTGTCTGCCTAGATATCATTGCATTACATGGACCACATTAAATTTGTGAAAACCAGAAATATCTATGAATTAAAGAGAGAAACTGTCAGCTTCCTGCAATCTAGAATCTAAATATCTGCATTTGCAAAGAAATTTATTTTTTTTGTAAGTACTAGCATATATTTCTTTTCCTTTGGTCATCTATTACTACATTTTTAAAAATCCAACCTTGTACAGCAATTTGTAGACACAAGACCACTACATTTGCTCCAAAGTATTTTATACAATATTTGGGGGTTTTCTTCAAGTTTCTTCATTGTATTGGTCATAGCAAAATTCAGCTAGGCTGTTATGTTCAATATTAAACCTCTTCTTATAAGTATTTCTATTACCACCTTCATATACTAAGTTGGAGGAAAAAAGCAGACTAGCTGAAGGAAAATTAGCAGGAAGGATAGATGTTTGTTAAAAAAAATCTAAAAATTCCAGTGTAGCCTGTAAATATGAGCTATTAACTTTATGGGGCTTTTTCCTCTCTTCTGCTGTAGGTCATAAAAGTTCATAATCACTTTAAAAATATTTCTTGTCAATAACTAAATAATTACATTATTAAAAGTTCTTAATATCTTAATTTCCTCATTTTTATTCCCCAGTAATTTCAGTGTTGGTTTCCCTACCTCATTTAAAATGCTTGCATCCAAATTCTGATATGAGCTACATATCAACAAGCCTTGCAGCTCTCCAGCTTTCCTGCACTGATCCCACTTTCATATAAGAGTATTTTTAACACATGGGACCTGGTAACTGAAATTTCCCAAGACCATTTTTTAATTATTTTTTTCCACAACTATAATCTGCAAGTTTCTTGCAATGATATCTTAAAACAAGATTTTTACACCTATAAGAAAAGTATCTGAATGGTTAAAGAAAACCGAAACTTCTAACACACTTCTGTGCAAAATTTTTACTTGTTCCTTTTCAGAAGAAGGTGATCAAATGCAGGAAAATACAGCAAAAGCTATGTTTTCAAGTTTATTCATCCAGGGAGTGATCAAACAAACAATGAAAGAAAAAAAGGTTTTTCTTTTTTGAAAGATGGTGTCTTCATAAACAAGCAGAGAAAAATGGGGATCTGAAAGCTATCTTAACATCTGCTGTGACAGCAGTTCTCCAGCTCTAATATGTGTACCATTCAGGCTATGTAGGCTTCACTGATGTATGGGGTGATTAAAGAGATTTGTTGTGCATAAAACAAGAACCATTTATAACACTCTGATTATATTAAAAAATTGTGACCTGGAAGTGGTGGAATGCTAAGTTTTAAAGTTGAAGATTGCTAAAGCCAGCTTAAGGACTACAGCAGAAAAATGACTGATTTAACGGGAGTGGGGTAGGCATGTACATATAGTTTAGAAAGAGTAAGAACACATCGTGATTGTACCTGCAATAAGACTGATATTTCTTTATATTGTTTTCTGGGGCCACTGGACACCAAATAACCTTTGTAATTTTCTCTGGTTCACAAACCCAAGTGAACATTTACTCAAGTGAGTAAATGAAATTTATACTGTGCATTAGTGTCATGAAATATTGTTTATGCTATCAACTCCTGCATTGGAGGGCTAACAATGGTCCAGCTTCTCAGAGATATATTGGTTTCAATGGAAGCATGACACCTGAATATCCACATAACTCTGACAATCTGAGTCAAAAAAAGATGAAGGCAAGATACATGTTCTGTTTATGAGACTTTTATATATATATATATTCCTAGTATTTTGGTGTGGATGGCCAGTTCAGTTACAATCTGGATGGTGCAAATTTTCCGTCAAGCTAAGGTGGTAATCAAGACAGACCATGTATGTAAGTATGATTTATACAGCTTGGGTAAAGTGTGTTACTTCAAGCTGTAGGATTTAAGTTATCTAACAAGATTAACTTAAATATTGGGAAACACCACCAAAAGAAGTCATACTGAGGACAGAAAACTTCAAAAGTACATGCAGAAACTTGGTCACTTGTTGCATGACTGAGAGTATGTGCTGCTTTGGTTATTGCTCCAGTTTATCTACCCTTGGGATATTTTACTTCTGGGATTATTTATGTTACATGTAACACGTATTTTAGCAACGAATAGAGTCAAGGTCAGCAATGGCACATTGCACTAAATGCACTTCTGAGAGTGGCTGAGGAGTGGAGCTGTGAATATAAAAAGTTCACAACTCTTTGTTCTGCCCTGCCAATGTTGATTCATAGGGACAAGTGATGGAAAAGGTTTTCAATGAACTTTGAGTTTGCTGAGCATTTAGAGCCCCACTGTGCCAGCTGCTGAATACATCACAGATGATACCAAATGTTTTCATTTTAAGGAGGTAAATACAATTTAAAATGTCTAGTATAACTTAAGAGCTGCTCAGCATAACGTAGACATATGTTCTTGTGTAATAACTGCTGTTTAATAAATATGCTTGGGAGTTTTCTGCAACACCTTTTTTTGATTTTTTTTTTTTTTAAATATTTGTAAGAATGCCATTGCACTATACCATTAGTTCATATTTCAATTTAAGGAAGATACTAAAATCCACAATTAAATTTACATCCATGTCTCATGTCATACAAAAAAACGAGGTGTTGTGTAAAATAAAACCACATATACTGAAACAAATACAAACAGGGAAAGCATTCAACAAAATGTACAGGTCATGAAATCACTCAAATAAGCAGTAATTTTTATTTATTTATGTTTTAAACTTCGGTCATCAGGGGTCAAACAAATAACTAGCTTTACATCTCAGTGATGCACAAGCTTAAATATGGATTAATCCAATGAATATTAGCAAGATAGAATCATTAAGGTCAGAATTTTTTATAGCAGATGTCTGTAGGCTAAGTGATATATAATTAAATTGGTACAGGCTATTGTATTAAATGGTAATTGAATTCCTAGAATGTTCCTCACAATTATAACATATTAACATGAATGCAATTGCATGGTTAATGGCTTACTAAATTTTTTCTTTTTTTTTTTTTATTTTCTTCATTCATTACTTTGCACCTAGGTTTTGTTATATTCTCACTTAATTTCTATAAATCTTCCATTACTGACTTACACTGTAGAATACAGTTTCATGGAAGCATTAGCCAGCTGAACTTGAAACACACATCTGTGACCTCAGTTGCTGGATTTAAACATTCTCTAGCTTATTGGAACACAGACACAAGAAAACCCGTAAGTCCATAAAATTAATGTAGGGTTTATACCTTCTTAGATACATCATATGAGTGAGTAAAAAATGAAGTTGTACTGATTCAGTTGCACAATAGTTGCTACACTGCAGAAAACTACAAGTTTTTCTGATGCTTAAAGGATAGCTGTATGGTTGAGCAACAATTCATCTTAGCTGTTGAGCAATTCTATATTCAAGACACAGAACTGTGTTTTCACTGAAAGACAGTTGAAATGCCAACTTGGATCCAAGAACCAAAACTGACTTTCTAGGCAAATGGTGGACTATACAGTATTTAAGATTCAGAGAGTCTCATGGTCATTTCTGCAATTAAACAATGGAAGCAATGAATTCAGACGATATGAGCATTGGACAAGGAATGAAGTGTGGATCCTTTTCCAGTTCTACCACTACCTTGTACTGATTTCTTTTTTGAATTTTTTTTCTTGCCTCTTGTTTCTACAGGTTTTGAATCATAATTTGCTCATAAGTATATTCCAAGACAGCTATAAAATATCAGTATCTTGATGTGTTTACTTAGCTAATTTTTATCCTGCAGACCTCAAAAAAGTATATGGACAGTCCCAACTAGAAGTGGAAAAGCAGTTCACTAGTCTTGTTTACCTTATTCGTAATACTTGTAATACATTTTCATTGCATGAATAGGAGTATTTTATCAGAAACATTCACTAACACTACATAAACCAAAGGATCCCTTGTCAAAGACAGTTCTGTCTGTTCGTTAGGAACCCTGATATGGAGTAGAGTGGGTGTTTTGGTGCTATATATGTTTGTGTCTCACATTTCTTGTTTTTTTACTTTGATGACTGCAACCAGATCCTCAAGTGCGTAATATGTCTAGGATGCTAACTGTGGAGACTTTTGGATTCTGAAACAGATTTGCTGATGATTGTTCATGAAAAACCAGACTAAAAGATAACTGTCAATTAATTCATATCTGTTGTCCACTGTCTTTTAAAAAGGGCAGTAAAAAGCAAAAAGAGAAAAAAACAAAAATTGCACTTGTCAGAATCAGAGAATATAAAGTTGTGGTACAGAGAGATTAATTTTCTACCAGTAAGCACCAGCACAAAAAACCTTGCTACAACTATTCTTTTCCAAGTTCAGCAGTTTTTCAGGTCGCCTTTCTTTTTGCAAGTATTATTCATTGTCTTTATCTCATTCATCATAAGCTGCTGGTATGCACTTCACAGGCTATTTCCAAGCTAATTATCAAGATTTATTTCCAAGTAACTAGGATTCCTCTGGCCATTTACTCATTCTCAGACAAAGACCTCTGTCTTTTTCACTTCCACATCATTCATCCTTGAAAGAAGACTCTTACAGAGCTCCACAAAGGTGTCTTAATAACCTACTTCAGGGAGCTTCCCATCCTTGCAACAATGCCTACAAGAAAAGCAAAGCTCTTGCTTTGCTGAGGTTTCCACTTTTGAAGTTGAGTAGTATTGTCCCATTTTTTCCTGGTACACACATCTCAAACTAAATTTAGATTTTGTTCATACAAGAAGAACTAGACACAGATTGGATGTAGCTCATGGATATCAACACGACCACAACTTGGATTGCTCAGACTGGTTTCATTGAGCCCAGCTGTGGACATGGATGTATAGAAATAGCTGATAAAGTGGCACATAAGGCAGTCTGAAGCTGGCAGAGTTACAGAAGTGCCATGTTCATGTTGTTCTGTTACTTCCAGACATGGCTGGCAATCATAAACAGGACTGTAGTAACCCCCAGACATTTTCTGCTTGGATTTGCCTTCTAGTTCATCATCATACTCAGTCAGTTCTTTTACATAAGACAGATCCTTGATTTCTTGGCATGATGAAAATAAACAAAACAATTTTAGCAATATAGTTTTCTGGGGTTTAGATTCATATTTCATATCTGTTGGCCAACGTAAAAGAATGCTTTTAACATAATATTTTTTAGAGGGTTAAACACATTACCTATGTTCTCCGCTTCATATGTACATAAATCCATGAGGACAGAATGAGTATGTTTCCGCAGAATGACAGTAATGATAAAATTATTGCTGTTCATAGGCGTTTTATATGGCATTTCCTAACAATCACATTTCATAACATTATCTTGTTTTTAGAGGAATCACATAAGTATCTTTTAAATACCACTTTTTATGAAAGTGTGTTCTCAGCATGTGCACATAAATTCAAGCCAAGTTTCATACAATGACCAAGGTCATGGCTGATGACATAGAAAGTGCTAATGTTTTTCTTTTGGTTATTAACCATGAGTGCTAATGTCAACATTTTGACAAGTTACAAATATATTTAGTGAAGTGATATGTTACTTTCACAGTAATACCTTTAAATGAAGAGTGTGATATATTTAGCTTTTTGACAGTATGCCATGTATTTTCTTTTCTTCTTTTCCTTCTTTCTTCTTTTCTTTCCTTGGGTGATAACAACCTGAATTTGTTAACAGATTGAGTTGAAGTTTGTCACTATCATTAAATGCAGACAGAGGGCTATGTAAATGTTAGTCTCAAAAGGGGGAGGCTGCTTAAGTCAACAGTTCATATGAAAAATTTAAAAACTTACCTTAATTTCATAACTGTGCACCACTTCTCTTTGAAGGATGGCTGCTGACCTTCGCCATTCATGGGTGAGGATCAGCTCATGCCAGCCACAGCCAAAGATACAAACTCAACAGCAAAAAAATTCTCCCCACCCTCGCCTCACCTGAAGATGCACCTGAAGGCGGGATGTGGTCAGTCCCTTTTGTCACCTCCATGGGGGCCTAAAGGAGGCTGCTCTGTGGGGATCCAAACCACATATGCCTGCCCGGCCCTAAGGGTTGCTCTGCCAAGACACGGAGAGGGGAAAGGTGTTTTGCTCCCTTGTTTTCAGAACAGGCTTCTCCTGTTCAGAATGAGGCATCCCTCAGTCTTCCAGAGTGGTACACAGTGAGGGGTTCAGGCACCAGCTGAGCCTCCATGTGGGTGGAAAACTCAGGCAGTCACACCACAGGGACTTTGGGGTGGGACCCCATGGTGTAGGAACACCTAGGCAATCTTGCTGTCATGTTACCTAGTCCTGGATTGGAAAACTGGAGGCAGGCAAGCCAAAATGTGCTGAAAGTCAGTTTCTGGTTTCCCAATCCACTAAATAATCCTACACAATCTAAAGGCTTTCAGTCCTCTTCTGCCAGAGCTGGAAATAAGGAAATCGTCAAGTTGTGGCATTAAGTTTCACATCTGTACAGAATCAGAGATTCAATAAATCTCTCAGTGTTCAATGACTTGTGCTTGAAATAATTCTTGTTATTCTTAGTCACACTAAAAAAGGGTAAATGCAAACAATCAGTTTGGTTTTTCATGGACATGTTCATGTCTCCAAAACAGAATAATTACACAACTCATATTTCAGCATCACTGGCAGTAAAGGGTAAGAAGACTCAATATCTGGTTTAACTTCATCTGTACCACAGTCCACCTCCAAGCTGTTCAAGTTCTTTTCAGCTCTTTCCACTCTGTTTCTAGCTTGCAGAAGATCCCTTGCTCCCTGAATATTTCTGAGCAGGTGTCATCAGCCCCACTGTTTCTTCTTCCTTCAGCTGTTACCTTTCAGCATCAACTATGGTGGTAGGCTGAAATACCAACCCTGGAAGCCTGACTGGAGAAAGATAAAAGGCCATTAGTCTTTTACAGTACAAGCGAGTAGGCAACAGCCTTATATGCTTTTATGGTGCAAACACAGAATTCCTTAACCCTGACTCTTTCACCTTGTACATTTTCCCATCCTCATATTCTTTTTGTTCCAAGAGCTTGTAAAGTTTCATATCTCAGCTCTCGTCCCCTATTTGCAGTTAGATATTGAGAGGCAGATTGCAGGCAATCAAGCATGCTTTTAAAAATGTTCTTAAAAAACTTTCCCAGGCAACCACTCTTCTTTCCGTGCTCACCAACCAAGAGCTTCTCGGATACACATGCATCATTACTCTGAACTCTAGGTCTAAACCCACAGCACCTATGCTTCCCTTGTTAAATCTTAAAGGATATGAATCATCATGCTATGAGACTTCATCAGCAGTTAGCTTCTGTGACCACCTTACACAGTACAGAAAATTAAGGTCCTTCAGCTGAAGTTTTGCCAAGTTATTGATTTTGAAAGATTTTCTCTGTATCAAGACTGAGACACTTCTTTTAGAACACTATCAAAATAAATTGTATTGAGTGAACGTTTAATTCTACCAATGGCATAATACAAATATATACCTACTATTAAATTGTTTCCTGAAGATTTCTCTGTGGTTTTCTTTAAAGCTGTGCAGAAATGCAGATAAATTGAAACAAATATGATTTTTGTAAAGAAATGTATATAACTATCATTTCTATAATTGATTAAATACTATTTAACTGTTTACCTTTAAATACTTTTTCATCTGTGTTAAGCACTAAGTTATAACCTTTTGTCGTTTTTGTTTCATTTGCAAGACTTTGGGTCTAAAGTAGATTAACATAGAAATACTACAACTATTAATCTTTCTGTTACCTGAAAGATTAGACTTTAATCCAAGAATTTCCATTGTAAAACTACAAATGAAGGTGGAAAATTACTGTTTGTGTATAGAAGATATTTCAATTACAAAATATTAAGTGTTGGCTACATCTTTCTTTAAACTAACCTTCTTGACATCAGAGGAGGTATGTTTGACTGTGTCACGCCCCACCTGCGGGAAGGGGAGAGTGACTAAGATCCGCAAATCCCCTCGGTGTGGATTAAGGTGAAATAACACTCAAGGTCCAAAAACAAACTCCAACTTTAATGGCACAAACAATTCTATAAGCATCAACCCTCTATGTCTTAATATATAACA
>NW_008794083.1:12145-42217 GCF_000699145.1 Aptenodytes forsteri
GTAGAGAGAGAAAGAAATCACCAATCCTGGATCCAGCATCAGACCTGCCAACGGGGGGTGTCAGTGTGGAGAGTGCCCCCAAGGAGGCTCACGTGTGCCCCTATTTATTGGCTCCAGCCCCAGGCTTCTAGAGTTTTCTCTCCCCCCAACTCCGGTTGTGGTTGACACTTTAGTCAGTCAAGGAGTGACTTGGAGCCAGCCAGCCCTCCCCGTGGCTGGCTTCTGGAGCTTTCCCTGGGGCATTGTCTGTGCTTACAGCACAGCCATGTGAGCCTCGTCCCTTACAGACTGTTATTCTACTTTTTCCAGTAAACAATATTTAAACATTTTGGTCTGGTCTGGTAATCTGTGTGTGCTATGAATGCTTGAAAAGCATGGTCAGAGAAAGTGATGCACTCATCAGCTGTGGAGCACTTTTGGAAAACCCAGCCAAGACCTTTTCTGCTTTGTTTCCTGAACAAGAACATCAACTCCATAGATATAGAAACTGAAGGTAAATGTCAGTTTGCTTCAAGGCAGTATCCCTCTGTTGACTGTACAGCAGGCACAGAAAAGGTACATTGCCAAAGGCACCTTTTAATTGATGAGGTTAGGACATTAATTCTTTGCAATGGCTTTTCTGCTTTCCCCTTCTACAGCTGCCTCCCTTGGAACCAGCAGTCATGCCTTCGAATCACGCCTTCGAGTCACCTTCCTATGCGACATTGATGAACCTCCCAAATTTGCAGTTGGGCAATGCCAGTCTGAATACAAACATTGAATCTTAGTTGAAAACAACAGAGGGAAATATAGCATTTTTGGTGGTCAGGCAGTTTTGAAAGTCAATAATTTTGTCTGATAGATGTGACTGCGTGCTCCAGAATCAAAATTCTCACTAAGAAATCTCTTGTATTCAGGGTTACAAAATAAATTTACAAATTATGAATAAATCAACAAATGTCATGCAGATTTCACATCAGCTGTGATGTTGTTGTTCACAAACAACAGGTAAGAAACATAGTCTTCTGGGTATGAACCGCTGTTTCATTCAGTTAAAAGAAGTTTCAGCTGTGTGGATAGTACTGACAGTTTGGCTTTTGGATGTTTCAGTAACTGTTGCATGACTGATGAAAGTACCCAAAGAAGGTAAACAGAAGGACCACATTGTGATGATGTGCATAATATCCTGCATTTCTGAGACAGCCTAGAGAGGGACTTTATCTCCAAAGTAGAAACTAATCTCAAGATCTGCATTTGTACTGTATGCATCATCCCATTTTGTGCTATAGACAGACAAAATCTGGATTATGGCTGAAAACAGAAACATTGTCATCACTTACTTTTCAAGTATGAATCATAGAAATTATTGATGTTTAAGCAGCTTAATGGTCAATTATTTGTGTTATATATTGCTCATGTAGAAGCAAACATGCAGATTTACAAAACTAAAATAAATGTTTACAGATAAAGAATTTGCCTGTGTAAAAGAAAATAGGGAACCTGGTGAGGCAGCAATGAAAAACAATTAGCTTACCATGTGATCCTTTGAAAAACTTTGTAAGGCAGTTTGATTGTAAATATGGCAGAGGAAGTTAGTACTTTAAATACAATGGAAAAGAGATACCACTATACCGAATACTGGTGACTACCAGTATTACTGACAAAGATGAAAGAAAAATACCAATTAACACATCTGACTGTTATGCATCTTGTCTGCTAATTGTTGTTATAGTTACATGTTACCTTCAGCAAGAACTACAATCTTAACGTGGAAAACTTCACTTTTCTAGTTATTGATGATTCTTGTGTATACGGTGTCACCTCAGAAACAGGGGAGAGAACTATATTTACAGAACCTCTTTAAAGATGTTTAGTTCAAATTTTTGAAATAATTTGAACAGTTATATAAACTTTGGGGTTTTGTTTGAGTGCTGTTTTATGAAACACAACCAACATCATCTCCACAGACTTTAGTTCATGGATTCATAATGAAAGTCAGTGTAGCAACTATGTGTGGTTTTTTTGTTCCAACAGAAACAGAGAAATCCAGATGCAATTCAGCATAATTGAACTGGACAATGTGTAGAAATATCCAAGCTAGCTCTGCTTACTAGAAGTAAAATGGTCACATTAGTGCAGAAGTCCACCTGGGATTAATTAGTCATGAGAACCAGGGATGAACTAGCACAGACATCCCCTTAGTGTGACTATTTTTGAGCCACATACAATTACCGCCTCACTGAGAGACAGTCAATTACACAGAGGCTGGTTTGTCTTCATTTCTTTGAATTCTATTTTTTCCATATTTGCTCTGGCATGCAGTCCCTTCTTCCCCCTCTCTCTGTCTTTCCACTGAGTCCATCAACTCTGAAGCGCCAGCAACACAGATGGAGGTTATCTCTTTCTTTCCTGAAACTGAAACCTCATTCTTCAGCACACAAGTCAGTTACCATCTGCAGATGTGCAGCCGACAGAAAACCACATCCAGGTAGATTTGTAGACAAGGGGCTCTTTCACATAGTGAATGCGTAGACAGACATCCACAGTGGTATGCCTCCATTTTCTATTCCTCCCCTCAGCTTGGTTGTCATGTTATGCCATGTAAAGAGTCAGTATACACCACACTACACCCACAACTCTTGGTGATAATGCTGTGGCTGTACAACCCCACAGGATGGGTATGAAGATGAAAAGCACTGGGCACTCATGCCTCTTGCAGCGTGACTATTTCTAACAAAATTACAATTTGAAAGTATGGTATTCTGAAACAAACTTCCATATGGAACAGCCCTTCCTTAGAGAAATCATGGCTATTGTATTTCCTTATGCATCTGCCTTTCATTGGGCTGCTTGTCACAAGCAGACCTCTGAACCACCTACAGATCATCCATCACTATTTTCATTAAATATGCAGACAGAGATGCTGGTTAAAAAAATGAAAATTCCTATTTATCATTGTACCTTGATCTTAATAACTACATGATCTGAAATTCACCTATCTGAATTAAATATTTGCTATGGGTTGTGACTTTGCTCTCAGGAATCTGCCTTTAATGAGCCTTCTGGTAGAATCTCAGCAAAAAATAAATAAATCAACTTAAAAACTCCCGTGACCTCTTCATTGTATATACACTTCCCCTGACTACTTCTCATTCTGGGTGAGTATTCATCTACCTTTCCCATATTTTTAAGATATATTTCTGGTTGATTTTCTTACATTATTTATTCTTTACTACATAAAGAGCCAATTATCTGACTTTTTACCTTCCGCATCCTTGCATTGAGTGATCCCACTTTTACCTGCAAAAGTTTCTTTACAGTTCAAAAGTAAGATATATTTTCAAAATTAGGAGAGCTGTTGCTCCCAATGCCATTTCCACATTTCTTATTAAATGGTTTCTGTAACACCTAGCACTTCATATGCTGAATAAGAAATTGTACCAAGACATTTCTCTTCTCAGTAGGCATTAGAAGAAGTATATAATGCCTCCAGAAAATCTTGGTTATATTTCTCACTGTTTCTGTGATTCTTCTGTTCTTTACAGAGCAGTGACATGGTTTCTGCCACTGAGAGGAGAAAGGTGTGGGGCTGGGAAAGTGGGTGTTGCCTTCACAGGGAAATTACTACCTCTCAAGGTAGTGCTTAAAAGCACAACTCTGATCTGTTAGCTTCAGCAGTAAGTTATATGCTGGGAAAGAAGCAGCTAGGATGCCCTGCTCAAAAGCTGGTCTCTATCGCCTTTGAAGTCAGCAGCAGAGGGCCTCAGCATGTGTCTAAATTCCCTGCTGCCATGGCCACAGCTGTATCTTCAGTATTTCGCTTTGGCTAGTTTAGCTATTCTGCTACTTCTTGAACATTTTGTTTCTAGGCAGTATGGGTTTTTATTCCGTTATACTGTATATCTTCCACCCTTCCCCACCCAAAATTAAACAATTTTTTCTGATGTAAAGAACCCTAATACTAGCAAATATAGAAATATTCCTATACAGTATTATCAAATACAGAAGCATTCCTATGGCAAAAGAATAATATTTTATTCATTTCTTGGCCATTTCTGTACAGACTTATCCCTTTCAAACTATTGCATATTTAATGGATTATTATTGATGAAAATGCTCAAGCCTTTATGCCAAGATAATTTACACAGGTCTTTCATAACGTAGTCTTAAGAAACAAAAATATTTTTCCCTTTGTATTTTTAAAATAGAAGAAACTCTTACTTACTCTATTCCAAAATAAACAAAAAAACCCACCAAACCAAGAGCTTCAGCAGGTTATAGTTTTCCTTCTCTGTCATTCACAGTATGTGTATATAATTTTCTGTTCATTTTGTACTTCTCATTTTTCCTGTATACTATAAACGACTTCAACTTGAAATTATCTCTATATTACTGTTTCTGCAGCTCAGAGACTGTAGAACCACATGAACAGAAAATAGTTATTTGAATTAATGAGTGACTGATCAAAGAAAATATCCACGAGTAATATGTTAGCTACAAGATCATCTAATATCAAAACAGCCACTGAAGAAATTATTCAGAAATAAGACTGGAATTGCCCATCAGCATTTTATATCAATTCTGCAAGGTAAAGTTAAAATTAAATGGAAATGGGAGAAAACAAAAGGAAAATATTTAAATCTGTTTGGACATAAGGAAAACAGTTATTATAAAAACTTCTTTAATAGACAGATGTTATAGTTCTACCAAAGTCCACTTTTTTAGTGTAACTCTGAGGATGTCTAGACATACTTTGAGAAATAATTCAGCACCTAAACATGCAATGAATCTGTGGGTTTGTGTATTCAAACAAATATTTGGCAATGGCTCTACTTGGTACAAATGCCATTATTCATGAGAGAACAGAATATTAATTTTTCTTTTTTAGTTTTTCATTATTTATCATTTTGTTTGTTATTCTATTTTAAATGTTTCAATCATTTTGTGAGATGACTTCAACAAGCAATTTTGCATCACATACAAGAGAGAACAGACTGTAAAATGAACAACTCAAAGGATTACTTTAAATCATCAGACACCTGAAGTACTAGCTTATATTGGAAAATGTCTGCCCTGCCTCAAGTTTGATTTCCATGGGGACATTCAAAGAAAGATGTGATTTAATGTGGCTTTGTTAAACCACATTAAATCCCTGTGTAAATACTTTCTTTTGGAAGTGAAGATCCTTCAGTTCCACATACTTTAATTATTTGGGGAGTTACCAGAAACAAAATTGAATTAAGGCCACCTTAAGTCTGAGCGAAAGTACTCTGCATAGGGACTTGAAACATTTTAAGTAATTGACTTGAAAAGTAAAATAAGATTAGTTATCCTTTGCACCCTGTGAAGACACATCAACATTTTCCATCTCTGCTTAGTTCTTACCACTTCTTTGATGATCTAGTAAATATGAATGTTGGCAAGGCTTGAATTCACTCACTCGGTTCAATAGCAGATATTAGCTTATGTTTTATACCTTCCGCTACAAGGGAACAAACAGATATCTACTGAGGTAACGCTGACCCTGAGCTCTGGCACTGTCTGTGGGCCAAATATACCTATGAATGCAGTGTAGAGGTTAAAGAGAATGAAAAGACAAAGTAAAAATGTTACAGACTTGCTCTTCTGGAAGTTAATATTCCTCACAGAGAAAGATATATAGAATTCAGCTTGTGAGACTTCATTGAAAGCTTTCAACTCCCCACATGGCGTTTGCTTATACCGAAAATATAAGTGAAAAGAAGGAAATTATCTATAATAATTTAGTAAGAAGAAGTTGTGGTTTTTTCTGTTTGATAAAAACATAACTTTCTTACAAACAGTGGTATCTGTTATTTTATATTATCCATTCCATGGAGCCTGGAGCTTGGAGCGTGCAAAATGAATTTTTGTCTGAGCATCTCACAGGCTTGTTGTCACTGTAATATAGCATAAATGAGCCAAGCGATTCTGTGTGTATGGGTGTCATGTCCAGACGTGAGAGTGACAGTGTGCATACAGACTGGGATCTACACAGTTCATCTTGGTAAATGACAGCATTTGGATAACATTATTCATATTCTATTAATTCCTGCAATTATGTACCAAAAGATTTCTAGAATCAAAAGTAGTACACAGCAAGACTATGATTTTTAAAACTTTAATTAACAGACTAATTATTGTTGAACTTTATCAGAAATGTGTGATTTATTTTAGTTTGATATTTCCAAAAAATAAAATAAGATAGTAAGAATAAAACAAAATTCAAACTCTGGAAGAGCAGAGCTACACATTTCATAAAAACATGAGTGAGAAGAGTTTTATAAACATTCATGAAACCAGTGGGAAATCAGATAGCCAAAAACAAAATCCATAAGTTTAGATCAAGCAAAACAGAGTATCTAACAAACACATGCATTCCTGACATGCTTATTTTATGCCAGCTGGTTCATACACCCAACCCAAACATATGCATGTGTTAGTCCTTCTTTGCACATATTTCTCTCACTGTATAGTTTACCTTTCAAAGGTGTGGTATATACTGCTGATGTTTGTCGTGGTGTTTTTCTGCATGGAAACTGGAAACATAGCATATATGAGGTATGATTCATAAGTAGCCCAAGATGCCTCACTGAAGCATTCCAAGTAGTCAATAGAGATTAAATTTCTCAAAGATTGTACAGTTCCTAGAAGAAGTAGAAGTACCATATCTATTTCTTTCTATTGATTATATAGGAAGCCAAAGGCAACTTGACTCCTGACTGCAACACTGCAATTAAGTGCATATAGCTGGGCAGTTTAAATCCATATGCTGTTTCTTTCCCTATGGTGCTCAAAAGGATATTATTAGCCTTAAGCAATTTTTGCAATACATGGCACTGAAAATGAAAGGTACAACTCTTAATCCTCAATTCAGTCCTAAACTCCTTGTATAGGAGAAGGGCTAAAAAAAATGTTTGTGTGACAGAAGAAAACAGATGAATGTCCTTATAAATAAAACACAGATTTCATATGTTTTACAATAAAATAGTTGGCTAAATAAATACATCAAATTGATCTCTTAAAACAGAAAAGACGTATTCAATGACCTTTCAGTTTTACATTCATCCATTTTTACCTACCTGCAGGCAGCCAAGCTATTTTTCTGTTTCTATTAGAGATCCCCACTCCAATTCCAATTACAATCATTCTCAATAATGCTGAGATTGAATCCTCAGCAGAGCTAAGTTGTATTCAGATTCAGTACAGTATCTTCTCCACGTGCACCAGGCATTCCAAAGCTCAGCAAGTCGGATGCATTTCAAAAAATAATTCAAATATTTTTATCCATTCTGACAATTTCAGAAACTCAGATTTATTTAAAACCCAGATTGAATTAAAGAGAATTTTTTAATACATCACATCCTTCCAGAAACATTAGCTTGAGATGAATTTTCTCTTTAAGACAATATTCCTTACAAGATATCCAGCTTTGTAACATGCATGTAGTACATATGATCAAGAGTGTATATATATATAAAGAAATATTTCTAATAAACACATCTTTTATAGTACAAAAACATGATAAAATCGGTTTAAAATGTTTCACTTCAGCACTCAAAAAAAAAAACCAACCAACTTATTTGCTTTGGTTTAAAAAGTGTTTGGATGTGGTTCTGTCTTTATCTAACATTATTCTGTGGCTTCCTAAGATGTTAGGTTGTCAGGAGGTACTGTAGTTCACACTGCTTGTGTCCTCCCTTTCCTGCCCATGTCTTCCCTCTGCAAGCAGGAACTGTGGTGCCAGGGACCACTGTAAAAGCAAAAACTGGTACCAGAGTACAATGCACAGTAGGACATCTTGGCCTATAGGAAAAATGGCAATATAATGAGCTCAGGTGGAATAAATACAGATGGACTGTCAATTGACTTGAAAGGGGCCTAATTAACTTGGCATCAATTTTTTTCTTTTATAGTGCTATTTGCATACTTAGAAAAAAAAATTAACGTAATTCAAAAGTTTTCCTGTAAAAGATTTCAAGTTTCTCAAAGCTTTATTTATGTATTTCTTTACCCCCAAAGGACCTAATTATCTCCTTGTTTTTGTTGGTTTTTTTCAGATTTTTTAAGACTCCCAGTAAGGCTCCCAAATAAATACCTAGAGCTCACCACTTTGGTAACTCAGCTCTTTTGAAACTGCAGCTCTCTGTGTCTAACTTTTGTTTTAAAACTAAGTGGTCTTTTGCAGAAACTGTAGAACAGCTGTACTATCACTACATAGCCTGGGGCAAAAGACTGTTATTCTCTGAAGCCCCTAAAATCTGCAGTAAATCAATGAACACAGTCCTTTACAAAAATCAACAGATAATAGTTCCATAGTACAGGCAAAAAAATGTACCGCAATAGAAAAACTAAGCTAAATAGGAAGCATTAACGTTTTCAACTGTGTCTCCAACAAACTGTTCCTCTACTTGACCCATGTGCAAATATGTCTGGAAAGAACTATGCTTCCCCTCAGTGATTATAGTAAGTCAGTAAGACAGCGTCCCAAACCAATTCCTATAGGAAGAATTTCCACATAATATAGGAAACACATTTATCATTTACAGCAGGTACCTTGACTGCTTATCACACTGCAGCTTCTAAAAAATGCTAACATGATGATGTCTGCTCTGTGACAGACCTTTCCAAAAGTAAACATAAATATTCTAAATTATAGGAGCTAAATTAGAAAATAAAAGAAACAATGTGATTTTCTCGTATGCTTTATGGAGTAGAGGTTTTTGCATTATGTACATATATATATGTATTTGTATATATGTATCTGTATGTATCTATATATATGTATGTAGGTGTACATACTTATACATATTTAATATGAGCTGATTTGTGTGGCTTTTCCAATCCTAAAAGGGGGCTAAATCTTAACATTCATTTGATTGTTCATGGCCAGAGTTATGGGGCAAAACCTTGAAAATGGAAAGCAGGGCAAACATTGTCTTGCCAGATGAGATATCAATATTATTCCAAAGGTTCTTAAGAAAGGTTTTCCCGGATTTGCATGTTCTTCCTTCACGTACACAGCCCCCCCCCTCCCTTTTGTGACACATTAAAGAAATCACACACTAGCTGTGATTCAGTGCTGAAACACAGGTATTTAGATGCTTTGTATATCAGAGATCAGAAGCATATTCACAAGGATGACAGATGCGACACAGGACATTTGAGAGATCCGTTCCTTTTGGAGCAGCAACTGGAGGTAAGTTTGGGTTATCAGAAGATATCTGAAATGCCACTAAATTTCTATGCTTCTGTACCAAACCAATTTGTTTATGCTTAAATAAAAGTATAATGAAAACTCAAGTAAGTTTATTTATATTTTTAACATCAGTCAAATTTATAAAAACTGTAGTGATTTGGACACCTCCTCTGGATGCCATACGGTAATGGTCCTTAGCTCTCTGCCTACAGCCTTGGCACAGCATCCATTTACTCCAGTGAGATCTCAACACAAACAGAATTACATGGAGAAGTTGCTGAAATTGGAGTCTGTTTTTATTTCTGGATACATGTGTGTACTGGGTCTGGCAGAGATGGGGTAGACTTTCTTCACAGCAGACCACATGGCGCCGTGTTTTAGATCTATGACTGAAACAGTGTTGATAACACACCAGTGTTTTAGCTGAGCAGTGTCTACAGAGCATCAAGGCCTTCTTTGTTTCTCATTCTGCCCACCCCACCACCTCCCGCAGGAGTAGGCTAGGAGTGGGCAAGAGGCTGGGAGGGGACAGAGATGGGACAGCTGACCCCAACTGACAAAAGGAATATTCCATACCATGTAACATCATGTTCAGCAATAAACCTCAGGGGCAGTTGTTCCAAAGTAGCCATCGCTCAGAGACTGGGCATCAGTCTGGTGGTGGGAGATGGTGAGTGATTGTCTTTGCATCACTTGTTTGTTTGTTTGTTTTTCTCTGTGCTTCACTTATTAAACTGTCTTTATCTTGACCCATGAGCTTGTCTCACTTTTGCTCTTCCAGTTATCTCTCTTACCCAGCTGGTGGTGGGGAATGAGTGGGCAGCTGGTCACTGCTTAGCTACTGGCCCAAGGTAAACCCACCAAAAATATTACATTTAAATGCAACTTATAACCAAAGAAAGACAGAGTCATAGCAGCTAAAGAAAGAAATCCACTAAGTGATCTGCTGCCTGGATCCTTTTGACTCAGTAAGAACCCTTTTTTAAATTAGGGAAATGGGATAAAAGATCGATAATGGCCACTATTACACAAGTAACAAGCCCACTTGTTAATGTACCAAACATGAGTATGCAGATCGCTGATGAGATTGGCAGCCACTACAGTACTGCCAACACACTGTTCCAAGTAATTCCTCACTTTTGGTTTTCTTAAAGAATTGTGAGTTTTGCTGTTTCCATAAAATATCCTGTGTTCTGAACAATTACCTTTCTGTTAGCTTCACAGCTTCAACATTTAGTTTTTCCCCTCCATCAAAAATGAATAATGTTTGGTCTCTAGGCAACCTCTAAGTCTGAGAGTTCCTATATCGTTCACCTCTAATTATTACTTTTTCCTCAACACAATACTTCCTAATGTTCTTTGTCTAATCAGATTTTATTTCTACCAAATTATAATTTATTCTACTAGGTTAGAAGATCTCACTGTTTACCATATTTTTCTCTTTATTCAGAAACACTGGTGGTCTCCTAATTATTATTAAAACAGCATGTAGAAATTAGATTGTTGTTATTAGTTTCCTTACTGCCAAGTGGTTCATAAATTGCCTTTTGGTTTTTAAAATGTGGTTCATGAATTGCAACAAAAAGAATACCACCCATTGTGCTCAGTTAAGAATTTATAGAAAATGAGTTTGTTTGATGGACATTTAAGCGTGTGTCCATCTGCTTTTAGTCTCAGAGTATTAAGCTGTAAATTGTATTGATATTAATAAGGTTATGGGTATGTTTGCTGATGTCAGATCACACAGTTACCTACTGCTGAAAACACGGGTTAAACAGATGGCTTGAGTGGTGGAACACAAAGCAAAATTTCATTTATTCATTAACTGTAATTATAACATAGTGACAGTATTGAAGGATGAGCAAGATACAGAAAAAGCAGATATTCTGTTTTGTGTAATAACTCTCACAAGCAAAGCATTTCAGCATGTTTAAAAGAAGAAATGTGCGTGTACCCTGTAAGCACACACGAAAGCCATGATGCTGAGGGAACTGCTTGGGTACAGCCTTGAACACTGGACCTTCTTTTATTAAGACAGGAAACCTTATCCGAGACAAATTGAATATATTACACTGTTTTTGGAAGTGTAACAGATGTTCAACTTCTACAACCATCAGGAATGGATATTTTTCTTGCAGTGACACTGATCACATCCATTCAGTATTCCTGTTCTCAACACTTTAACTCACTAACAAAGCACAAATTAGAGTAGATACAGTATCTGTCACCTAAATGAACTCTTCTTTCTGATCTTACATGCTATTTGCATCCTCCTAAATAAGCATAATCAGAAAAAAAAATGTAGAAGGCATTCTGAAATAACAAATAGAACTGTATTTCTAGATAACCCTGTGGAGGAATCTTATCTTCAACAGTAAGATTTCAAGTGGTTTGCTCTTATACATATTAAGGGCAAGTCAGAAATTGAAATTTTCTTTCCTGCACAACAGATCTGTTGCCAAATCCACATTCACTTCTTATGTCAGATCCCTATAGATATTAGTCATAATTTTGCAGGCAGAAGAAGGAAGGGAGAACTTGTTCTTTACTCTCCAGTCTAGAAAAATGCCCTACTTACTGAGGAAGGAGGTTGTACTTTTTCTGTACTGTATCTACTCTACAAACAGCTGAGTAAATTGAAATATGTAAAAAAGAAAGAAAAATTAATAGAAAGTAACTCTTATGGGAACATTCTTTCAAACAGCCTGATCTTATGTCTTTTAAGGCTTATAGTAGATAATTAAAAGGCAAACAGAGAAGGACATTGATTAATAACTTATAACTACTGCCAATTGAGTCATTTGGTCTGTGAAAGGAGCATGACTCTTACAGTATAAGTGCGGATATAAAAATAGACCTATAATTAGAGCAATATTATATTGTACAGTATTATTTATAATTATATTACTTAGAATTATATTATACAATATAATTAGATACTGTTCTCACGGAATTTAGCTCAATAGCTTCTATAGTTTCTTCACAGAAGTAAAGACTTATGAAAATAAGGTTTGTTGATCAGATTGTAAAAAGTCATAGAATCATAGAATATCTCAAGTTGGAAAGGACCCATAAAGATTGTTGTGTCCAACTCAGGGCTCCTCCCAGGACTACCTAACACTAAACCATATCACTAAGAGCATCGTCCAGACACTTCTTGAAATCTGACAGGCTTGGTGCCGTGACCACTTCCCTGGGAAGCCTGTTCCAGTGACCAACCACCCACGCAGTGAAAAACTTTTATTCCATTTCCTTGTGTGCTATTGCTAGTCACCAGAGAGAGGACATCAGCACCTCCCCCTCCGCTGCCCCCCTTGAGGAAATTGTAGACTGCGATGAGGTCACCCCTCAGCCTTCTCTTCTCCAAGCTGAACAAACCAAGTGACCTCAGCCACTCCTCATAAGTCTTGCCCCCGAGGCTTTTCACCATCTTTGTTGCCCTCCTCTGGACACACTCTAATAGTTTGATGTCCTTCTTCTATTGAGGTGCCCAAAACTGCACACAGTACTTGAGGTGGGGCTGCACCAGTGCAGTGTAGAGTGGGACAATCACCTCCCTCAACCAACTAGCTATGTTGTCCTTGACACACCCCAGGGCATGGTTGGCCCTTTTGGCTGCCAGGGCACACTGATGACTCATATTCAATTTGCCATCAACCCAGACCCCCAGATCTCTTTCCGTGGGGCTGCTCTCCAGCCTCTTATCCCGCAATTCATATGTATAAACAGGATTACCCCATCCCAGGTGGATAATCCAGCACTTACTCTTGTTAAATTTCATATGGTTGGTGATTGCTCTCTAGTCTATCCAGATCTCTCTGTAAGGCTTCTCTACCCTCAAGGGAGTCCACAGCTCCTCCTCATTTAGTATCATTGGCAAACTTACTTAATGTATATTTGATTCCTGTGTCCAGATCATTTATAAAAACATTAAAGAGCCCTGGCCCTAAAATTGAGCCCTGGGGAACCCCACTGGTGACTGGCCATCAGCCTGATGTAACCCCATTTACTAAAACTCTTTGAGCCTGACATGTCAGCCAACTGTTCATGCAATGTATTATGGACTTGTCTAGCTGTGTGCTAGACATTTTGTCCAGGACACTGTGAGAGACAGTGTCAAAAGTTTTGTTAAAATCCAAAAACACCACATCTACTGGCTTCCCTTGGTCGACTAGATGGTTGACCTTGTCATAAAAGGAAATTAAGTTGGTTAAGCAGGACTTTCCTCTTGTGAACCTGTGCTGGCTATGATCAATGACTGCATTGTCTCTCAAGCGTTTTTCAATAACTCCCAGAATAACCTTCTCCATAATTTTACCAGCAACTGAAGTGAGACTGACAGGCCTGTAATTACCAGGGTCTTCATTCTTAATCTTCTTGAAAACTGGGACAACATTTGCCAGCTTCCAGTTGACTGGGACCTCTCCAGACTCCCAAGACCATTGAAAAATAACGGAGAGAGGTCCCACGATGACATCGGCCAGCTCCTTTAGTAGCCTGGGATGAATCCAACTGGGACGCGTAGACTTATGTGCATCCAGCTGGAGCAGCAAGTCTCAAACAAGTTCAGAGTTGGCTGGGAGTTTATCATCCCCGCAGTCACGGTCTTCCAGCACAGGGCTCTGGGGGTCCCAGGACCCATCATTGGTGTTAAAGACAGGGGCGAAGAAGGCATTGAATGTCTCTGCTTTTTCTACATCCCTATTTGTAAGGTGACCGACCTCATCAAGTAACGGACCAAGTTACTTTGATTTGTAACTTTGACTTGCCTTTTTGTTTTTGACATCTGTCCAGCTTTCAGATTTTTTTTGTGAAATGAAATTGATAATCATACTGAATCATACTAATGTGTGGTTGAGCTTGGAACTGGCTCACCAAAGTACTTCAATGCATTGTAACTGATGTGAAAGTTGACTGCTCTCACATCTTCTCTACAGGAAAAGCTGGTCTTATGATATTATCAAGAAAAACAACTGTTCAAGGGGTGTTGTCTTACAGCAATTTGAGACAGCACTTTTGTTTTTATACTGCAGAAAGATTTTATTTAAATAATATTAAAACATACTTTTGTCCTGGCAGCCAAACCCACCTTGTATTGACCCTGACTAGTTAAATACAAAATTATGTTCTTTCATCTGAAATTTAGAGAATAATGTTTGCAAACCTCTGTCTGAAAACTGACTAACTTATAACGTTATCCATGTTTGTAGTTAATAAAGTGCCTTCAGTGCAGGCATACACAGTATGAGTAATAATCCTACCTCATTATTCTCAATGGTTTTAGAAAAATACGCATTTGACAGGCATACTAATGCCTCCTGGAAAGCAGGATTGGATAACACACACTACTTAACACTAAAAAACAGCTTCTCCAATTTTCCTTCTAAGCCAAAACCAGAATAAAAATAATCAGGCATTTACAGATCACAGCAACCAATTTGCATCAAAAATATACATGAAGAAGAAGGAGCTCAGATATATTGACTGCTGCATTAGCATTTTTGCTTGTTTCCTTTTCTCTCTCTGAACAGAAAAAACAATTAGGGCTGGCAAGTCACTGACCAATTTACTTTGAAAACCTCTTATGGACTGAGAGAGTCAGAACAATTTCAACAGGTTACTGAGAGAACTTTTTTTTAATGTGCAGGTCAGGACACATTGAAACTTGTAAAATAAGAAACGCTTTAATGGTTAGAAATCATCAGAAAAAACACGCTGTAAGAATTAAACATAAAGATACATAACAGACTCTAAGCATGTATTTTAGGTGTCTTAAACACTACTTTGGAGGTTAAAATCAGTTTTTATGTGTTCTATCTAGATCTCTGTGATTCTTTAATAATTAATATGAAAACTGAATGACAGAATATTTTGTCTAGGAAGTATCCCTGAGAATAAAAGAAGTGTCAGAAAAATCAATGAGTCTTCCAGCTTCTGAGAAAGATTTAAAATTGTGAGCTTATTTGTTTGGTTTTTTTCATATTCTAACTAAGATCAATAATGACTGGAGTCTATGGAAATGATAAGAGGTTGCCATTTCTGTGAATGGGTGAGCGAAGGAAATAAACATCTTACTCTAGCTGAAAAAAAGTCACAGCCCTCAGTGCTTTCTTTTTACCTTGATATTATAAGGAAAATCAAACTTTAACAAAACTGTTATTGGTTTTTTAGGAAAAACAATACATAAGAAATCACAGAGTGCTCTGTGAGCATCCTCTACAGATCATTTCCCAAATGTGCCAGTGTCCCTCCATAGCTCAGGAAGGGCTCAATAATCTCTCAACGGACTGAGCCCGAAATGAGTTCACTGTATTGGGGGGGCTGAAGGAGTCAGTTATTGAACATCCTCTTTCATTAGCCTTTCCATTTTAATTGACTACAAACATAATGGCTATTTAAGGAAATATAATACAATGGAAAAAGAATGAAGTATCACAAGCATGTTCGACCTACCTAAAAATGAACATTTTCCATTTTAGCCTACGTTTCTCTTGCAGTTTTAAAATTTTGTTTTGTTTTATTTTTAATCTTCATGAAATTATTTCTCCATGATACTAGGATGTTAGTTTTAGTTTTATGCTCTTAGTTTTAGCTATAATTTGTCTACCCCAGAAATTTCGTCCTTCTCCTGTCAATTTTCCTAATGTTTCTCTGTATTTTCCCCCTTCTTTCTACAGCTTATTTTGTTCACCTATAAACTTGTATATATTCACAAGCAAATAAAAGTAAGTATTGTAATACAAATTTTAAAAAAGTAAGTAAGTGTTGCCTACAACTAGACCTACCTTGGCATGGCTACCTTAAAAAGAGAATAGATGAAGAAAATCATTAAAGTTACTGCTTAGTATTCTGAAAGTAGATGAAGCTTGTATAGCATTTAAAAAATCAGAAAACCAAAAGGATAAGGATTTTAAGCACTAGTCCAAGACTAATAATTAAAAAAAGAGGGTGGTTTAGGAGAGCAAAATTGAAGAATGGGGCTAGAGATTTAGCTCTCATTCCTCCTTGGGTGAGGAGGAAAGTTATTAATAAATAAATTAATTCCTCTTGAGTGTTTTCTGCATATTTACATCATATGATTAGAACTGTCTTAGACAGACAGAGGCAAAACAGTAGACCTCACTGTATTTACCTGAGTACAGACTATACAGCTCTGTTCACCTGGAACACACTTAAGAGATAAAATCTAACTAGCAGTGCCTAGTGAAAGCGCAGATGGAATCAAAACACGCACAGTTCTACCAAAGAAACCTTGTTAAAGCATGCCATTCTCCTGAAATGGGCCTTAATGCCACAAAAGGTAACTGTGAGTGTGCTTTGCAGTACTGTGCTTCAGGAGACAGTCCAGGAGCTTCCAACTCTCAGTAGTGAGGTATTGAGGAGAGGTCAGTGAAACACCTTCAATGAGGATCTAGAGAGTAAGGTTGTTCTCAGTACTCTTGACAGGACCATTCTTCACAACGTAGACTGCAGACACAGAGAAGACACCGACACTGGTCATTATGTTGCAGATCTTCCTACAGGGGCATTTGGGCACGTAGGTATGAATGTGTACTTACCCACATATAGATAGACAGAGATAGACACATATCATACTCTCCGTTATGAAACTTGAAAGAAAAAAGATAAATTTATCATTTTGCAACACAAGCATACAGCAAGAAACATAATTCCTTGCACTTTTAACAAGACCCAGCACAACCCTGTAAGGGCCAAAGGGATCAGGAAAGCTACTGCAAGAGGCATCATGTCACTTCTGTGGTGTACAGAGATTTTCAAGGACAAAAAAAAAGATAAAAGTAATGTCTCTTACTATCAGTGTGGTTGATAGATGGATAAAGAAATGTTGCAATCTAGATGGCACAGAAGTAATAGCAAAAATATTTGCAACGGAAGTGTAAGAAATTAAACCAAATACGATACAAGAAACAGCTACTCTCTCTTTCATTATGACTGTGGTAATTCTTCTCATTCCATTTATTCAGCAATTGATGAGCTGTCCTTTTCACCTACAAATATGCTGAGTATGCTGTAGTTTGGCAACAGACTTACGGTTCAATAATATTGATAGCTCCTGTTTACCTCAATTGAAGTCTTAGTAACTGTTGGCTACTTTCTGTCCTCTTGCCACTACTGATCTGTAAGGTTAATAAAGGTAATAAACAAATGGGTGCTGCTGTTTGTTCCACCCAGAAGGCATATGGGAAATCAAAGAATGAAATAGCAACTTAGAACTATCCTGATCTACATATATCAAAATGCAATACTATCGCACGTGGTTAAGTAATTCAGTCACCCATAAGCATGCAGCTACTGTATTACTATAATTATTTGAGTGTTCCTGAAACAAATCCTTCAAACACAAACAAATTTGCAACACAAAATAAAGCCTAGTATTTGACATTTCAGTTCTGAAATGAAATCAGGATACTGAGGTGTCCTGGTTTCAGCTGGGATAGAGTTAATTTTCTTCCTAGTAGCTGGCATAGTGCTGTGGTTTGGATTTAGCATGAGAATAATGTTGATAACACACCGCTGTTTTAGTTGTTGCTAAGCAGTGTTTCTCCTAAGTCAAGGACTTTTCAGCTTCCCATACTCTGACAGCAAAGAGGTGTACAAGAAGCTGGGAAGGAGTATAGCCAGGACAGCTGACCCAAACTGACCAAAGGAATGTTCCATACCATATGAGGTCATGCTCAGTATATAAGCTGGGGGGAGTTGGCCGGAGGGCAGTGACCACTGCTCGGGAACTGGCTGGGCATCAGTTGGTTGGTGGTGAGCAATTGCATTGTGAATCACTTGCTTTGTATATTCTATTATAATAAAAATTATTATTATTATTATTATTATTATTGCTACTACTATTATTACTATTTTACTTTATTTTATTTCCATTATTAAACTGTTCTTATCTCAACCCATGAGTTTTCTCACTTTTACTCTTCCTATTCTCTCCCCCATCCCACCGGGGCTGGGGGAGTGAGTGAGCGGATGTGTGGTGCTCAGTTGCCAACTGAGGTTAAACCAAGACATGAGGGAACGATGTGTTTAAGTGTTTCACAGCTTTGGAAAACTTCCATTTAATCTACTTAAGTAAAAACGGAATACTTCCTAACCGGAGAAGGATTTAACAGCATCGAACTTTGAGAAGAAACAAGGATACATGTACAAATCTACAATGATTTCCAATTTCTACACAAATATTAAATGAATCATTTATTATTAATTTGAATATTCAAAGACTAGAAACAAATAATTAGCCTGTTTTCCAATCTTACTCAAATAATTTTACTTTATTTTAGAAACCTTATGAATCTTTTCAAGACAAGTCTTTGGCAAATCCTTGGTCACAGTTAATTATTTTATCCACTTACAGTTAAGCTTTGTTCTAGTGTTTGCATGATGTATCTTCCTGCCAAGATTCAGCCACTATAAATGTGCAAATTTCCCACTGTAATTATCACTGATTTTTTTTGTTTGTTTTTTTTAGGAGAATAGCTTTAATAGTGAGAAAAAAAAAATCAGTCATATATCTAACATTTCCAACCTTTTTAAGGCTTGCTACATATTTTTCCAAGTCATGCATGAAGCTTTTAAATTTTGATGAGAGGGGAAAAAAAGATTTTTAAAAAAAGCAGCTGTAAATAAGATACACAAAAACATTTTTTTTTTTTCACTTTCTGTAACAAATAGGATTCTGAACTGAAATAGAAGCTGCCAAATTTTCCAGTAATTCAACAGCAGATTATTGATTTCAAATTGTTTAAATAAAAGTGCTGTGCTACTCAGCACTTCTTTTACATTATAGTAGAACAGAGCCATTTGGGGCATACTGTCAGTGATGGGAATATAAGCTTTAAAAGTCCTTTCATTTAAAAGTCCTTTCAATAATAATATTACATTACCTATGCATGTAAACCATTGTGTTATCAAAAAGAAAACTGAGAGAAGAGGACAATATCTTAAAAAGAAAAGAAAACTTTTAAATGTGATTATATTAAATTACCTGCTATGAATTTTTTGCTCTAGTAAGGATTGTAAATGTTATGAGAAAAATGTGCTAGAGAATTTTCCTTTTTTGTTTCTGTATAAGTGAATTTGTTTATTGTTTCAGCAATGAATACAGGATACAATGTGCCTGTAAGTTGACATTCAGTTGACAAGAACAGCTGAGTTTTATGACATCTACCTCAAAAAACCTCTCCTTTAGGAAACTGGCCAATAAAAAAAGAAAAAATTAATTGTGTTTTGTGATGTGACTGGGTGTTTTCTGGTTTGCATTTCAAAATAAGAAAATAACTCACAGAACAGTCAGATGAGGAAGGGAGCACAGGATGGACTGACTTTATAGATTGACTTAACCTTCTCATTTAACATTAGAGTGCGTATCCTACACAGGCAGAGCTTAAGTAGGGATCTACAAACCCCGTAGCCTTCTCAGGAAATTTACACCTGACCCAAATCTAGGAATGCTTGATCAGGCTGTGGATCACCAGCACCACATAAGGAACAAGGTACAAGTATTGGGGCATACCTGCAAAGTTCCAGTCTAACAAGAATTTTTCTTCCCCAAAAACCATGTAAAGAGAAACCAGCATTGAATGACCACTCACTTTCCTACTTCCTTTTTGTCCAGATTTTTGGACTGTCTTGCTCTAACTGCCAAGTTCACCTTCCTTATGAAAATGAAGGTTTGGAGGCTGTTCGCAAAGACACAGTAGAACTGCTTGGTCACTGATGTTTGTAGAATAAAGAAGGAAATTTTCCTATTGGACCTAATTATCAGAGACCAGTGACTATTTTCCCACTTGCATGAATCCTGGAGGTATAGTGCTATTAAAGAACAGGAATGTATATTTAACATCTAGTGCTTTGGATGCATATTAATTCATTACAGTTTGTGGCTGAGCTCTAAAAGGCCTGAGTCCTAAAATGAAAATGAACCTGCATTTCCACCTGTAGTCATTGTTTCAGTCTGTATCGGAGAAAGAGAGATTTTATCATCCCCACAGTAGGCCCACTTAAATTGGTAGATATATTAAGCTAATAAAGTCACAACTTGTTTAAATCCTCGCCTCTGTGTGCTTTTAGGTGACCTGTATCCACACCAAAGATCAAAGTGCTTATTTGGAGTCTATCACAAATCCGTGATATGCTCTTCGATGATGGTTTCCTTTGCTACACAGTAGGTTATACATGACAGACTATTAGCATATAGCTACATATTTTTAAGTGGCATGCTTTTGTAGAGACAGCAGCTTCACTATACAATTTACATAAAAGGCAGCATTTTCTTGAAAATAATTCTAAGGCATTTGTGTAATGTGAAAAACAGAAAGTAATTCTGTGTATTCTGCAAAACAGTGTAGATTATTCCTTCCCAGTTGCCAAGTAAAGGAAATAGATTATCAAGCTGAATAGTTGGTTAATTTCTTCATGTTGTATAAGTAATCAGCAAACCTATTTGCTTTGTTTTCAAAATCAATACCATTGTGTTCTGTGTTCCATAAAATCAGAAAAAAATTCACTGTAATTTATTTAATAGTTTAGCATGCAATGGAACTGAACCTGTTGGATGTGTTTTGTTTTGGTTTGTTTTTTTCCATTAGAGCCCATCGTTGCAACAGTTGGGCAAAATGCCCACTAAATTCATTGGCAAAATTGCACAAAGTAAAAGATATGTCTGAAAATCTCAAATTAAGAAGTAAAATTATTGAAAAAATTGTAATATGATTAGTCCACAAACATTAAAAAACTATGATATAAAATTATTATTAGGAATTCATCAAGTGCTGAGAAGTTAACAATGGTAGAACTGAGATTCTGAGACAACCTGTAATTGCCCACCTTGTGTGTGCACTATAAGATAGCCTTTAATTACATAAACATACACTATTTTTTCCCTGAGAATTACTTCCTCACTCTGTGCACAGAATGGATGATGCTTACTTAATTGGCACCTATTCAGAATCTTTTTCTTCATAACATTTAATGAATGGTCCCATGGTTTATTTACAGCACATTATTCACATGCAACTCTGCTAAGGAAATTATTACTTCTATCAGGTTTCCTGGGATTGAGGTTAATATAGTATCTGAAATGAGAAATTACTGCCTTTTGGAAAAGGACATTAGCTTTTGCCAATCTCTGTGTTATTAATTTTGACTGTTTCTAGTAAATGAGTGAGGTAGGTAGCTGATATATCATTTAATTTCTCTGATTTCAGCACAGATATATTTTAGATATTTAATTATGATTTGAATTTTGAGTTATGAATTATTCTTTAAAATATTTGAGAGTCTTGATATATAGAGCACTTCTAAAATTAAAAATATAGATTTCAATTTTTTCATTTCATTTCAGTTTTCATTTTTATTTCAGCTCACGATTTGTGAAGATCTTACTAGGTACCAGTAAGTCAACAAGCTATAAGTGCTGAACAGCTATAGTTACACAGGATTTGAAGGGCGAAGATAGAGATATAACCAAGTTTTCCAATAACATTAACCGAGAATTCATCCTTTCTCATCATGGAATCTTTTTCCTTATCCAAGCCTCCCACCAAGCCACCCAAATGAAAAAAAAAGGGAGGGGGAATAAGGGGAAATATTACTTACTCTTTATACAATAATTTGCACCTGATTTATTTTGAAAGTCTCTGAATTTAAGCATTAAAAGAAGGTCACAACTATAAGACCTTATTTTTCAGCATGTGAAAAGGGAAGTATCATGCATTAAGCTAGTATTTCCTTATATTTTTATTTTATGACAGGTTCATGTGCTGTTTAACAAATAGACAGACAAACTTTATTACTTATAAATCTCACAAGAGAGAGATTTGGTTTACCAAATAAGCTCTATTTTTATCCTATCTGTGATAAAATACATTCTGACTAACAAAAATGTGTTTGACCTGGAGATTAAGGATATTTTTCTACCACAGAGAAAATTGATCAAGCTGCTTAGATTCACTAAGAATTGTTCTGTTAAAATTACAGAATGACAATTAGTCTGTCAGTAACTTTGGTATACAGTTTTTGTCTCAGATATGAACAACCTGTAGAAGGCCTCTGACTAGGGCAGAACATATAGTGATAAATTCACAACATAAATCTCAGAGTCTGGTCCAATTAACAACAATCCTTTATATGAAAGTTAAAGTAGCACAGAGAAGACTTTTTTCTGCATAACACCACTAAATTTAAACAACTACACTGATTTCTTTTCTCTCAGACATAGCTTTCCCCATACAAACAACAAGAAAACACACACACCACCACCACCACCGCCCCCCATTTCAAAATACAAAATCTGGCAAAGAAAAACAAATAAAAAATAATTTTCAGATTCGTGACAAAACAGAACAGTTCTATAATGCTACAGTATTTTCAAAAGGGGTGGTTCTGGATCTTACATAATTGTGGGTTATGAAATGTAGTGTTCTAGTGCATTTGTCTCAGAAAAATCTTTTATTCAAAAGCATCGGTGAGGGAAATTGTTTTCTCAGTATTACTGATTAACTAGGTCTTTATGAGCTATAGATTGTTTTCAACTCATTGATGACTAGAGAACAAATTTCTTTTATATGAACCCCCAAAAAATAATCTAAGCCCCACTTCATTCCCTGGTGATGCTAGATAAATAAAACTTGTTCATTCTTTGGGTTGCTTTGGGCAAAGTGGTCTTCAGAAAAACCCAAGATCTCAGTCAGTATTAGCTCACAATTTTTCATACATTTGATGACTCCTTCTCCAAAATTGTTCTTTTGTTCCTCTCAAGGATTCAGTCAGGAGGTTCAAATGATTGTAGAAAACAATTCTTTTAGAGTTATTTTTATAACAAACAATTTTCAATTTCCCTATAAGAGCAGACTGAAACTTCCACTGAATACTCATGATAATCACTTTTTGCAAATCTTCATTGTGATGGGTCTGATGAAAGCATCTGCAGAAGTCAAGTGATTTGAAGAAGGGGATGAATTAGGTATTATATTTTCACATAGAAAAAAAACCCAACAACTTATTGAAAGGGAGATAAATTTCTCTTGAAGAAATTTTTAAGCACAAAACAAGATCCTTCTGAATAGAAATCTGAATTTGGCCAATTTGTGTGGTATTATCCTGAAAGATACTTCCTTAAAACGCCATAGAAAGTGCAATTGAGAGAAAAAGATTCAAGTGGTATGATCATTCCAAAATTTTCCTATTTCATAAAAGTACTCACTAAATTGGTAGATAATGGTTGTCGTTGCTTTATGGCTTTCTAATATCATATGAAAAAGTGCAGATTTAAATACATGAGAACTCAGTGAGAACTCCTATAGTTCCAGTGAAACACCAGAACATGGGAAAATATTAAAGAAATTGAAAGAACTGATTTCAAACTTTTAATGTTTCAACAAGAATATTTTTCCCCTGTAATCATATAAGCTTAAAAAGTAAATATACTAAGTCACCGTCCTCTTCTATCATTTCTTCTGAAAAATAATCAGATTTGAAATGACATTATGTATTTCTTTTAATTTGGTCAAAGTGGAAAAATGACTTATTTATCTGCCACTAATACACAGACCATCTCTCTTTTTTGTCCTCTTTCCATAACCATGAGCAATGTGAGCTGCTGCATAGAAATGAGTAGAGATAGAGTCATGGACAAAATTAAGTCTTTCATTGCCTTCAATCACAAAGCAATCACAGTGCAATTCTTGTGCATAATAATGCAAGATTAAGAAATGCTGTCTTCTGCTCCAAATGGCTAATATGTTGGAAAAAAGCTTTGGATTAAATGGGCTTTGTTAAATATTGTCTATTCCTTTCTTTAGAACATTGTGGTTTACATTTGTAATTCAATCCCCTTATGAATTTTCAGAAATTATTTCAATTACGTTGACTAAAATTATTCTAGCAATTGAAAAGAAATATTTTAAATAAAATATATGAATTTATATAAAAGCAATGCACTGCCAAAACCTCTATTGCATATATATGTATTTAATCATAATCATACATGCATGCATACACACACACATAGGTATTTACTTTCACATATGTATATGTAATGTATTAATAATTTAATGATAGATTTCTTCTCCTCTGTCCACTCCACTCCCATTTCTAGTAACAGAGGAAGATCTCAAATATTCAATGTGGGACTTCTTTTAGCCAACGATCATGGACTATATCTGAGCTCCCCAGTACAAAAAAGACATTGACATACAGTGACAAGTCTGGTGAGGGACCACAAAGGTAATTACAGGGCTCAAGCACATGGTGTATGAGAAGAGACTGAGAAAAATTTATTTATTCAGTCTTAAGAAGAGAAGGTTAAGGAAGGATCTTATTGCTGTATCCATGTACCTAGTGGAAGGGTAAACAGGAAACAGACCCAGACACTTCTGAAGTGTACAGTGATAGGGGAAGAGGCAACAGACACAAGTTACAGTGGGAGAAATTCTGATCAGATGTTAGAAAACAAATTTTCACAATGAGGATAATGAAATACTGGAGCAGGTGCCCAGAGGACTGTCATCCTGGATGATACTCAAACCCTGCACAACTTCTGTCACAGTTGGCCCTTATTTCAGCAAGGGATTTGACCTTCATAGGTCACACCCAACATAAATTATTCAGTGACTCTGTAACTAAGTTCATAAGAGGAAACACCAGTACTAACACTTCCAAGGATAAAAGGTGTTTCCCCTTCTTATAGCTATTATTATATTGTGATTTTTTTTTCTTTTAAAATTTTTAAAAACCTAATTTAAATAAAGCGTCTAACATCCTTTCCTGCTTCTGGAATTATTTATGCACTGTTTTAAAATGTCGCCATTTAGTTTGGAAAGACTCCACAACTGAGTTAACAACAAGCATAAAATATTATCTTTAAAGCAGTAAACGAGGAGTTTCCTGTCTGACAGCATTATTGTTAATAGCATTGGTGAGCATAATTCCCCATGCACTGCTTTGACAATTTAGACCATAAAGTTAGATGATGCTCATTTTACATTCTGACAGTTACACTTTGTATGAATCATGTAAGAATAAAAATCCGGCAAAATCAAAAGTGATGTCAGCATATTAGAAAGACTATAGAAGAAACTCTTGGAGGCAGTTCAGTTACCCAATCTGAAATGCTACCTGAACTGCATTTAATGTTCATTGACATGTCCTGCAGTGCTGTCTGGCGTCAAGCAGATGGCTGAGAAAGTAAAGGCTCTCCTGCAAGTCCTGCCTCTTCTGTCAGTCCTGTAGGGTTTTTATTGAATACTATACGGATACCTATGTGTACGCAATGGATTGTACATTTTGGCTGAGTGAACTGAGATATTTCTTAAATTACTTCAATAAAGACTTTCAGATTTTATTGCTGAATTGCAAGAGACAAATTTCACTATTAGGTCAGTCATGGTTAAGGTGTAGACTTGAAGTACTTTACATTTATTTCTAACAGATTAGATTTCTGTTATAATCCTGAACAGTGACCATCATAAGCTGTGATCCTCCTGCTACTGAAACTTCAGACCCACAGGGAGGTTAAGACTACCATTTTTCACTATATTAAAGTATTTATTTATTTATAACCAAAGATCAATTCTTATTTTAACTTTTCTGTCACTGGTTCCACATGTCATTTTAACAGTGCTTTTATCTCTACAAACCTTTGAGACTTTCCAGTTCTCAGAAGCCAAAACCAACACCTCTGCATACATGGAGGGTCCACTCCAAAGAATGCAGATGACTGTTGATCAACTTACTACTTTATGTCCTGCTTGTTGTAATAATTTTGTCAGTGGTTAAAGGAATCAATCTTACAATCATATATATGAGAGCAAATCAAAGTACTGTTTTGCTCATCCTAATGAAGACAAGTCATATTCCTTTAGTATCAGACTTTTTCCTTCTCTTTATATTAATTAGCATAATCCTGGCTCAAACACTAGTCTCATCTGTAACAGTTGTTTAGCAACAATTAGTGAGCATTAATGAATTAATAAACTTTAATTACTTCTATTGATGTACAGACAAATATTTACAATCTGTACAATTGGCAAAAAAAGTCTGGAGAAACAAAAATTTCGTGTCTGAGTCAGCTATAACAATTAATAAATCCTTGTGAACTTCATTGAGTTGATACATTCAAAAGTCCTTTTAAAAATAAAAGTATTTCCCTTGACATTCTCAAAATGTCAGTTTATTTTGAAATAACTCCCAATATGTGAAAGTAAATTGGTTTTTGAAGCAAATAGACATATTTCTTAAAAAAAAAAAACAGCGCTAAAGAAATTCTTTTTACATTGACCTAAGACAATTATATTTCCAGCTGTTCAATTAGACCAGAAAACCAAAAAGGTCAATATTTGCATGACACTAATCATCTGCATAGCAAAATATATGCATAGCAGAACCATAAAATTACTTGCTCCTTGCTGCAGAAATCTGCATAATTGCCCAACTTTTCCAGATTTTTTATAGATGCATTCCATGATTTTATGAGACACAGTATTCATTATCCTATATTGAGTAACCAGACTCATAATTTTTCATGACTTTTTGCAGACACTTTGAAATATCAGAACCGTATTCTGCCTATAAAGAAAGCAATTGAATAAAATTGCAATCAAGCTATCCAGTTAAAGGTTTATTTTCTGCTTCTTCAGTATAACGGCTTTGCAGAACATTCCCTTGTCTGATACTGTAGTTACTCTGAGGTTTCATTACAGATTTCCTGTTTTATTTTTTCTTCCTTAAAAGTTAACAACACTGTTCATGAGATCTTATGCTTCTTAGTGATAAATGAAAAAAAATATTTTTGTCTTAAAGCTGTTAATACAGAGGAATTTAATGTAGAAAAATGAGACCTTCAAATAGTCTTAAAGCAGATGAAAGAATGACCTTCATTTCCAAAGCTATGCAAAAAAAAAACCAACATAAAAAAAATCCACGCCCTGAAGATGTGCTTTTACAGGAGTTTGCCAATTATTTCCCAAAAAGAAAAGAAAGAAGCCAAAGTCTACTACAGAGAGACTTTCAGCTGTTTCCATGTCTCTTTCTTGGGAAAGGATTGGTTTCAAACTCTTAGGACTCTTACAAAAGATAAGATTAAATGACAGAAAAAAACAGCGCTAAAGTAATTCTTTTTACATTGACCTAAGACAATTATATTTCCAGCTGTTCAATTAGACCAGAAAACCAAAAAGGTCAATATTTGCATGACACTAATCATCTGCATAGCAAAATATATGCATAGCAGAACCATAAAATTACTTGCTCCTTGCTGCAGAAATCTGCATAATTGCCCAACTTTTCCAGATTTTTTAGATGCATTTCCCATGATTTTATGAGACACAGTATTCATTATCCTATATTGAGTAACCAGACTCATAATTTTTTCATGACTTTTTGCAGACACTTTGAAATATCAGAACCGTATTCTGCCTATAAAGAAAGCAGTTGAATAAAATTGCAATCAAGCTATCCAGTTAAAGGTTTATTTTCTGCTTCTTCAGTATAACGGCTTTGCAGAACATTCCCTTGTCTGATACTGTAGTTACTCTGAGGTTTCATTACAGATTTCCTGTTTTATTTTTTCTTCCTTAAAAGTTAACAACACTGTTCATGAGATCTTATGCTTCTTAGTGATAAATGAAAAAAAATATTTTTGTCTTAAAGCTGTTAATACAGAGGAATTTAATGTAGAAAAATGAGACCTTCAAATAGTCTTAAAGCAGATGAAAGAATGACCTTCATTTCCAAAGCTATGCAAAAAAAAAACCAACATAAAAAAAATCCACGCCCTAGATGTGCTTTTACAGGAGTTTGCCAATTATTTCCCAAAAAGAAAAGAAAGAAGCCAAAGTCTACTACAGAGAGACTTTCAGCTGTTTCCATGTCTCTTTCTTGGGAAAGGATTGGTTTCAAACTCTTAGGACTCTTACAAAAGATAAGATTAAATGACAGAAATGTGGCATCTTTCTGATGAATTTCCCTGCTGCAATATTTAAATAATGTAGAAGTATTATTTAACAATTTCTGCCATTATTTACTATAAAAGGTCCCTTTCAAGCAAAGGAAAAAAAAGAAGAAAGAGAAGAAAGAAAAGATACTTACTTACTTCTAAATGCATTAAGAATACTGGAGAATACCAGTGGTCCTAAGAAGGAATGAATAAAAATAGAGATGTTTTTATTCACATTATTTTAAACACAGTGAGAGATGAACTGGGTCCACTGTTTTTGAAGTAAAGTACTTCCTGCTGCAAGAAGATTTTATAAATATGAGGACATTATCAGAGAGTATTAAATTAACTACAACACTGAAACTCTTGCATCTCCCAGTCACTATATGGGATTCTGGTCGTGACCCAAGTTACTTTCTGTTTAGAGCACCACAAATCATATTTTTGTATTCCTGAAGTGGTGCTATCAAGGACTAAGCTAGTGTCACATAAGAACCAGCACAATCAATCCCTGTACTGAACCCAGCAGTGAGGAAACTGAGGCTCCAGTCATTACTAAGGAAGATCCAAGAATCCACTATCAAGATCACGGTCGACGATCAAATCAAGATCAAGATCAAGATCACGATCAAGATTGGGTCGATGGTTAGACTCGATGATCTTAGAGGTCTTTTCCAACCTCAATGATTCTATGATTCTATGATTCTGTGATCACAAACAGCACCGTGGGTGCAGAATTTGCACTGAATGATTAGTTTCAATAAAATAATGGGATATTGTACTGAAAGATTCAGCTGTCGCTTTTTGCGTCAAGGCAAATAAAGTCAGCCTCCACTGGCACAAGACAAATATCTTTAAGAAAGACTAAATTATGAGAATCAATGTTAATTACTGTAAAAATACATCTCTACTTAATAAAGAGGATACTTAATCTATTATTATTTGCACTACCCTAATATCCAGAGATCCCATTCAGTTTACAATGTCAGTGTCCATGCACAGTGCAAAGGCTATTAGCCTTTTACCAAAGAATCTAAGGAGTAGCAAAGAATGGCAGGGTAAAGAAAAATACATGGAAAAATACGGGGCATATCAAGTCAGTGATTACATGGCAACGCCGTATAAAAGGATGTAGGCACAATTCTGGCATATTTCTTTATTCCTAAGAGCTGAAGCCAAATCACCTAAGTGTTAATAAAACCTTCATAGTACTCCATATATGATAATGAGAGCAGGAGGTTATTAGCCCATCAAAGAACTGAATGCATACCCACTTGTCATTTATGTGGCATCTACAACCATGTGAGAATGTTCAGATGTGTCTGATTTTTTCTTTTCACGCAAATTCAACTCCTTCTTCACTCTCACGAACATTCATCCAGTACCATTTTCGTTATGGTAGAGGTATAAATCATTTCAAATAGTATGTCACTACAAGTGGAGGAATGAAACAAAGGAGTAGGATCAATATATTAAAAAGCCACTCTAAAATATTTCTGTGGAGTTTTTTTCCTATGAAATTCATAACATAAATAGCATGGGATGGTATGAAATTTTTACTGTCAGTTGTTTCAGTGACCTACATAAGTTACTCCAGGCTTTTGGAGTAAAATGTATATCTCAAATTTATAACTGTAAATCTTTTAAAAGTTATCAATATTTATTTCCTCATATTGTTTGCATAAGATGTAGACAATATGCAAGACTGTATATGGAGTTAAACATTAAGTTTTAATTACATCCTAGTTAAGAAACAAAGAATCATAGAATCATAGAATCATTAAGGTTGGAAACGACCTCTAAGATCATCAAGTCCAACCATCAGCCCAACACCACCATGCCCACTAAACCATGTCCCTAAGCACCTCATCTACACGTCTTTTAAATACCTCCAGGGATGGGGCCTCCACCACTTCCCTGG
>NW_008794083.1:43895-46138 GCF_000699145.1 Aptenodytes forsteri
AAAAGAAACCAAAACAAAACAAACCAAAACAAACCAAAACAAACCAACGAAACAACCAAACAACCCCAAAACAAAACAGCTAGTATTCTTCAAGTATTTGTATGGTTAAAGAGGCTCCTGTTCTTACTTTTCCTGAAAATCATGTTGGTGGCATCTAATTGCCTAATGTCAGAAACAAAAGTAATGAAATGCCATTCACAATAAAATCCAATATTAACAAACAATTCTATTCAATTATATAATATTTCTGTCTTTGATAAACAATTAATATTTTAATTTGATAGAAGAGTTATTATTTTGTTATTGAAGAGGCTATATCTTCCACAGAGCTTGTCAATTATTTCTTGCAAGTCAATGAAGTTAGCTGATCATTTTTCCACTCTGTTTCTGTTCTGTAATCCAGGTGATCTGAGGAGTGATTTTCCAAGTACACAAAATTTCACTTGCAGAAGGCAAATCGAAACCTTGCAATTCAGTGAGAATTTGGGGAGGAAGGAGCAGGGAGGTGATAACTGTCGCCACGTTGCTGGTGTTAATCTTTTTGCATGTTTTAGAGACATTTTCTTGATTAATGAGACAACTGAGGTCATGCAAGAAGCTAACAAGGGATAAGATCATGTGGGATTTACTGACCACAGGTGGGGCAGTTTGGTTTAGCACATGTACCTCCAGGTTCTTCTGCAGAGTTCCCCTACCTTGGTGCCATGTTTCTAAAGGGAGATGATGCCTAGGAAAGGCCAGACACAATTAGGTATGGATAGGGAAGACCACCTGTTCAATTTTATTACTGTTATGTGAGTCTAAAGATTTCAGAGTCAAGGGGGGAGCCTAGAGGTTTACAGCTCCCATAATTTCTTTGTGAAATCTGGAGAAGCTGTTGTTAATTATACAGCTGCAACCACAGCTATGTAGGTGTTTCTGAAGGGGAAATGTAAGGAAGGGAAAGATAAGTAGAAAGACATTTAATTATAAAAACAATATAGATTTCTGAAAAAGAATACTTGTGGACATAGTGTCCTTCAAAGTGCCAAAATCTCTATTCCTAAAATCAATGCTAGAAGTATGATCAGAAACAATGTTACAAGTGCTCAGAGGGCTTTTTGCCCAGCACTGATCATTACTCGTCTCTGGAGGGCCTGGCTCATCTTCTAGTGCACTTAACAAGATAAAAGAGAGAATGATTTATTCTATACACAGCTGTTAAATTAGAGCCTTTGATTCCAGTTTGAAACAATCTCAGAGACCATAACTTTCTTTTATTTTCTTTCTTGTTTTTCAACAATGTTTATAGTTTTCCCAGTTGTGGCTGAGAGGTTGCTCAGTGAAATTTCCTGACCCTCTCTGACAACAGTTAAACACATCATTGATGGATCTCTGTTGTTTGCCATAGTGGCTGCTGCTGCTTACTGATTTTTCCACTTCTCTGTCTCATATTTTGACATATCATTCAGAGCTCATGTGTGACAGCTCTTTTGTGTAACCATGTTGCATTATATATCATTTCCTTTCTTGAAGATGTAATATAGAATTTTTCTGCTCACAGCAATACTTTTTCATCTGGCTTTAGAAACATCTGTTGTCTGCAGGATAATATACAGTACATCCAATTCTTACATCATTTGTCTTAGAACCACTTACTTCCTCCTTATTTTGCTTCCTTTCAGTTAGCATCCATCTTTTACTCTCGCCAAAGATAATAAATATCTTTTTCTCTCCCCTTTCTCCTTATCCAGTTGGCCTTCCCTTACATTGGGCTCTAAATGAAGATGATATTTCTCAGTATATTCTGTCCAAATTTCTTACAGGTTGGGTTTTTTTGAGTATCTGTCATTTTCAGCTTTTGGCAAACATTTTCATAGAATCATAGAAACACAGAATAGTTTGGATTGGAAGGGCCCTTTAAAGGTCATCTAGCCCACCCCCCCTGCCATGGGCAGGGACATCTTCAACTAGATCACATTGCTCAGAGCCCTGTCCAACCTGACCTGGAATGTTTCCTGGGATGGGGCATCCACTATCTCTCTAGGCAACCTGTGCCAGTGCTTCACCACTCTCAGCGTAAAAAATTTCTTCCTTATCTCTAGTCTAAATCAACACCCTTTTAGTTTAAAGCCATTACCCCTTGTCCTGTCGCAACAGGCCCTGCTAAAGAGTTTGCTGCTATCTTTTTTATAAGCCCCCTTTAAGTACTGATAGGCTGCAATAAGGTCTCCCCGAAGCCTTCTCTTCTCTAGGCTGAACAA
>NW_008794083.1:49234-100922 GCF_000699145.1 Aptenodytes forsteri
TGCGCACGTCTCTAACTCCTCTTGTTTATTCCCCATGCTACATGCATTTGCATAGAGGCATTTAAGTTGGGCCCCCGATGAAGCTGTCTTACTGGCTGGAGTTCCGTTGTGCTGCTCTTCAGGCGCTCTCCTGCTGGCCTGTGTTCCTTCTCCAGGCTCTGGGCATCTCTTGCTGGCCCTGGCATCAAACCGGTAGGAGTGGGATGGACTGAGGTTCCCCTCCCCCGGCATCTCTAGTTTAAAGCCCTCTTCACCAGCTTGGCAAGCCTGTGACCGAAGATGCTCTTCCCCTTCTCTGACAGACGGACCCCATCAGCCCCCAGTAGACTGCGTTTCTCAAAACGAGTCCCATGATCTAAGTAGCCGAATTTTAATCTAACATCGAAGGAAATAAGAATAATCTTACAGTTGGTGTACTGTATTAAAGGAAAAATATGAGAATCCACCTTTTAACCCTCACTAGAATATTTACTGGTTCTTTCTTCTAAACCTCAAGTCTCTTAAACAAACTTCTCTGTAGTTATGTATTTAGTATGTCATCATACATATGTATATTTATATATATGATTGTGTGCATGTATGTTATATACATAGATATGTGTATATATCAATTTATATATTGAGCGGTGTATGGGGGAGAGAGAGAAACATTACTACCTGGTAAAAATGGATTTTTAAGTGTGTCTTTTAAGCATGAACTTTTTCCTGAACTGAACAGCTGAACATTTCATTTAATCCAGTGTTGGCTGAATGTTACCCCTTTCTCAGAGACAGAAAAGTCTGTATTTAGTCCCATCTAGGAAATCACAAGTACATCCTTATCATTTTTTTTTTTGTATTATAACCAACTTTATGGTAGTTTTTCAGGAAAAAATAATCCAGGATTTTTTGAAATAAAATATGAATTAACTGTAAGACACATTTTTTCCTTTAGTGAAAATACTGATTGTCCCTAAATGTTTAAAGATCTGAGAAATTTATTTTGAACTTCCTGCATGTTTCTAAAAAAGGTCTAATTTATATAATAATTTCTTAATAGGATTGTTAGAAGGATGATAAAAAGTTTACATGTAGCAATGTTAGTAATGTAATATGTACACTATTTATTATAAAGATATAATCGCATATATATGTGTGTGTATATTGTATATATAATATGTATGCAATGCATATTCTATAGATATATATGTGTACATATAATTATGAAGACAGAAAACATATATTTGTATATGATTATGTGTATTTATATATCATTCCTGTAGTACATATAATCCCTGTCTTGTCTGTAAACCAAAACTTATGATTCAAGAGTAACGGACATTGTGCACGTGCGTGTACCCAGGCATTATATGGGGTACCAGCGGTGCTGCCTCTGATTCCTCATCACCTGCTTTCTCTATTCAGACAGCTCTCTGTCTCCTAAGTCCCTCTTCTTTATGTTTCTGACTGTGCAGCTCATCTCCTTGTGGCAGTTATCCTCTGATATTTTCCAATGCCAGTATAGTTAAAGAACCAAGGGTTGGTTGAGATGTGGTCCAACACTTTTTAAAACACATAGGCATTTGCCTAGCAGTTTGAGGGAATTCCTTAGAAAACTGAAGCAGAGAAGAACACACCTGTGGCTGTAAGAAGAAACAAATATAAACTATTTGACAGTAATTTTCTTTAAATTTCATATAAATTTAGAAACAATTTTTAAAATATTTTTAAAGGTGGTAGTATTGTAAAGAAAATAAGATGAAACTAATTTAAAAAGACATGTTTGGTTTTATTGATAAAGACTCTGTCTGATAGCACCAAAGGGATATCTTTAAAATTAACTGAGTAGGAAGAATCAACTAAAACTGCAACATTTGCTAGGAAATCATTAATTTATTTTACTGTTTGGGTGGGTTTTGTTGGGTTTTTTTTCTGTATCAAGGTGATGCCTAAGGAAAAAATAAAATGTAGAAGTAGGCAAGTTTATAAGCACTTCATGCTGCATAGCAGATAGTTACCTGTATATGTTGTCCAGTTTATTGCAAAACAGAAAGGTTTCAGAAAAGTTCTTCAGCTATGATTCACCTCTCAAAGATGTTTGACACAGCAAGAGATTTAATGAGTTCATTCTCTTCAATAAGAAGAAAAAAAGGTTAAGGCATGGCTTGTCCAGAAGCTACAAGCAAATGCATGAGGAACAAATTTCTAAGAGTGGTCAGCTTTTTAATCTAGGAGAAAAGGGTACAATAAGATCCACTGCCTGGAAAATGAAACTAGGGGATGAAAAATCAAACATGGGCAAGAATGTTTTACAATAGGCACAGTTTATCACTATAACAGCCTATCTATGAACCTGGTAGGATCTCCATTGCTTGAGCCTTTAAATTGAGAAAAGGTGCAATAGAGTTCAAATGCTGGGTGTTTAAGAGACACATTACTAACCTGCATAACACATGCATCTTATTAATTATCATATTCCTAGCCATCTTTAAAAATATGTTTCATGCAGGAAGACAGATAGGGAGGGAAGTTGTTATAATTAAATTACTTAATATATTTGTCTCACGAATGGAAAGACATTTATATGCACGTATAGTAATGCTAGTAATGCAACTTCTTCATGGTCTGCAAACCTTAAACACACAGATAGGCAAAATACAGTTGTTTTATTTACATGTATACCTTACACATATATATATGCTCTGCTGACGATCCTCCATATGTCTCCAACATGTATAAATCATTTAAAATGTGAATACATTTCTAATATACACAAAACTTAGAACGAAGTGGGAGAAAAGTTGTATTAGGCATGTTAACTTTTTGTCACTGCATTCCAAAAACCTTGTAAAAGAACCATGACTAACAGGAACATATTTAGTCTCCTTTTAAAACAGCTACATTCAAAGTTTAACATGCTTTGTCAAAAAAATCCTGTGGTGAAATCCATGCCACCTTGAAGTCAGTGACAAAATCAGGTTTGTGAGTTTATAAACCACAGCATCTTTTGTTAAACAAAGTGACCAAAGTTAGAAAAAACAGGCAAGTTCATGGAGTCAGAATTTCATTGCTGCTGCAGCTGCTTCTTTCTTCTAATATATATGCTTATTTTTCTACAGTGCGACAAACTATTTCTTTGAGGAGCAAGGGGAGGAAGAAAGTGGATTTGTCTATTTTGTTGGGGTTTTTTTCAAGATCATCTCTTTCTCTTTCCTGTCACCCTTTCCAAATACTAATGCCTTTCTGGTTGGTAAGCAGCTAGAAGTTATGGGCACTTTTCAGTAGATTAGTTTGGTATATATTTAATTTGAAACATTACTCCTCATTAAATTGTTGGATTATTTGCACGTTTTATACAACTAAATATTACTAAATGTATTTGATTGTAATGGAAAATTGAAGTCCAAAAGATTGGAGATAATAAGAACTGAAATGATAGGAATTACACTGCAGGCAAATATCTAAGCATTTTCATGGTTGAAAACTTTATGCAAAGTTTTTGCTTGTTTATTAGTTTGTTCATTTTTTAACTGAACACTATTCAAGGTAACTCAGTAGTCCAATAGCACCACTTTTTATACTGTATGATGAGATGGCACCATTACCTGAACCTGACAGCCACAACCTACTGCTTCAAAGTGTTCCTCTGTCTCCAGAGCATCAACTCTGAAGCCAAGGATCAACTCGCAGGGCTGTGGACAAGTTCTTCTGTGGACACCAAAGAACTGCACTGGAAACTTCATCTTTCCCAGCTGCCTAGAAAGCATATTCCCAGAGCCTAGAGGCAGATCTTCTCAATTTGACCATTTTAGACAGTTAGAGGTAAATGGGGAGAAATTTGTCTAATATGTAAATTACCAAAGAACTGAGCAACTCACTGCAGTAGGCCAGATGGCTCTATTCTCCCACCGCCATACTGAGTTTCCTATTTAATTACAAAATTTCTGTTTGAGCAATTCTATAGGGAATACTTACAAACTTCCAGTCAAGCTGTGCAGGTGTGCACCAGCTTTGGCAGGCTCAGAGATTAAACCAAAAAAGGATGTTGTGATGAGATAAGGTAAATTGGGGAGAGTAAGTATTGGGAGAATGATAAATAGTTTGACATTGCACTGCCATCTGTAAAATTTTATTTCTTAATATTTAAAAGAGCTTAAATGAATATTTAATAATTATAATTACAAACTAAAACCAAAACCTGTTTAAAATAACTTTTTTTAAAATAAGTTCACACTGTTTGAACCTGATAGGAACAGATAATCAGAGCAATTACAAATCTAGTGTGAACAGGTGGTACTTAGCTAGAAACTATAATAACTTTTAATATAAAGACAAAGAATCTCATAATCTGATTTAAAGATCACAATGAGATTTATCTCTATGATGATAAAATGAATATTAAATTAAACAGGCTCATTATTTCAGCTTATGTAATGAAAACTTTTATTTATTACAAAACTATTCAACATAATACCATTTAATTTGGCTGACTGGTAATCCTTTCCCACATGACACTCTAAACAAAGGCTAGGAAACCAAATCACAGTTTTGTGCTAGGTTACTACTGAGAAATCCCTTTACACATAGAGATATAACACATGTATGGATAAGAATGGTTTATTTTAAACACAACCTTTACAAACTAAGGACACACAATCCTTTACAAATGCAAACATCAGCTCTTGAGATATCAGAGCTGCTCAAAATAAACTTCAGAAATGTTAGAGTAACTTTAAAAAAGTGAGAAAGTAAAACTCAGAACCTGCAGTCTGACTCAGCATTATCCAAATCTGCTTTTCAACTGTTTTCATGCCTGATCAGTGGGAAGAAACAGCACCATTAAAATAGCTAGCCTTTTCTTAATGGCCAAATTAAAGAGGATGTAAGATAGAATCAATCTGAAATTTTATCATTTCATTGTTTTATTACAGACCACATCAGGGACTGATGCACTAAAGAAATGCAAGGTGTAGCAAAACTACAGCTGTATCCACCAGTGTACTTTGGCATCACTGGACATTTGTTCATTTCTCAGAACAAAACAGAGGGGGAAAAAAATGTGACTGCAGTTCAGAAAGCAGAGAAAGAGTCTACCTACTGTTTTACACTCCAGAGGAAATGTATGAAAAATAGGCTTACTAAAAACTGAATTCTAACTGAAATGAAGAGTGACACAGAGTGACGAAAGTTGCATCACATCTCTACAGTAAAAGCAAAGATCAGTTTTGTACCTTAAGCAGAGATTTGGTGATATTGTTATTTATGGAGAGAATGCAATTTTGGTAAGGGACAACACTTTCTCATGCAGATTCCTGAAGACTTACTAGTATATGTATAACATTTAATTTTAACTTATACTGATTAATGGAGTCATAAAAGCCTTTCAACATGACAACATGCAAACGAGTGGAAGAAAATTATAACCTAATCTATTTATTTCTTTCCATGTGAAATGAAATGCAAATGCATCAATGTGGTGATTCTTCGTATAATAATTAAATGAAAATATTTACAATTTAAAGATTGAATTTTAAAGGTGTTTTTTATATAAAATAAGAACCAAACTTCACAAGGTTTTCCATAATTCATCATCAATCATTATTTACATTCTATTAACTACTCTAATAAAAATTCCTGATACATAAATTGATAGTATGAATGAACAGAAAAAAATCAGATTTGTCTTAAGATTCTGACATTCTCTCCACAGGAAACTTTGTTTTGAAAATTATATTTCACCTTTCCTTAAGAATATATTCCTTTGAGAATGCTTGGAGCACTGTAGCTACTGTTGAATTACATGCTTGGAATTTGTCTTAAAAATCCCTCTTTTGTCCACTATAATATTTATTTCTACCATGTATTATTATTATGAGTATTGGATAGTTCCTTCCTATAAAGTTATGTGCAGAGAATGTGAATGAAAGTTTGTTTATAGCCTGCAGGATTTCAGCAAGTGTTTTTGAGAAGGAAGAATAACAGTCCTTCTGGCACAAGAACATCATGGTGTTTTGCAGTAGGTACAATAAATGTAGCTAATAGCCAAATGGTACATTCTGGAGTTGAGTCTTTTTAAATGCACCTATCCTTTGGGAATGGATACAGTGTTTTGTTAAGGTTTGTCTCATCTTCTTCCTAAGATATTTAGGATTGATTGGTTTTGAGTATTCTACACAAAATGAAGAATCTACAATAAAATTATAAGATCCACTTGCTTACATGACTTATTTTGGAGGTTGTCTCAGTTACTTTGTTAAAATGCTTGTTAGAATGAATATTTGAAAGACAAAAATATGTTTACCATTACATAAAAATGCAAATAGGAAGCTTATTGACACTCTACAGAGGGAACAACAAGCCTTTATTCCCTGGGTTCTGTTTTGTTTAAATTTTTAAAATTATATGTAAATATCACGACCAGTTGCTTTCCTCTCCTAACCCAGAAGAATAATGCTTTCTTTTATTTCTCTAATATTGTTGTTGTTGTTGTTGTTGTTGTTATTATTATTATTATTATTATTTTTATTATAGCTGGTTTTGAATTTGTAACTTGGGATTTACAACTGCTAATGACAGTCTTCTCTCAAGACTAGTATTTTACTGTTCAAAATAATTGTAGCGATAAACCAGGTAACATTGTTTTTAATATCTGAAGATGTTTTCACTTAAGTCTATGAAGAAGAGACAGCAGAAAGATGTTGCAGTGCAGGAATAAGATTCTTTTATCAGACCTGGGAGTTACTTAGTTTCTGATCTCAAGCACACCACTTCAATTTCTCTGTGTCTCTCTTGGGCTTACAGTAGAATGGAGATATTGAGCAAGTCTTTTCTTTTTTTTTTTTTTAATGCTTCAGATCTTTATTAACTTGTTCCATTATTCAAGATATGTAAGTCCATATAGAGATTTGAATTTGAACTAGTGTGGTTGAGGTTTTTTTCAAAATCGGGGAAATTCTTAACACAACACTAAACACATATCCTTCTCCCCTTTCCAGTAAGAAAATACTTCAAACACTGTAAAGCAATGTACATTGTACTATGAAAAGGTGGGAAAATAATTTTCATTACTTGTAATAACAGTACTTAACTACCAATAAAAAAATTAAATTAGCCCATAATACACAAACTGTCATTGCCAGGATATAGCTACCAATATTTATGGAACATTTATTGGGAATTTTTTTTTTTTAAATGAAAAAATATCAGCTCTCTAATTTTTGAAAGCAAGTACAGAAAGCATGACTTTTTATAAAATTACTTAAATGAAATCCAGATGTCTTACATTCAGAATAGTCTTACTTAATACTTTGTTCTCTGCTTGGAACCTCAACACATTTGTAAAGGTGGATTGCAGGACCAAGATATAAGTCACTGTAATATTTACTCTAAAAACTACACAGGGTAAAATGAATCCATTTCTAAAAAATGACTGAATGTGTTTTTCAGAATCAACAACAAGGAATATGGCAAATGCTTAGAGGTAATAATTCTACTTATTCTAATTTATCATCTTTTGAAAAGTAACAAATGTCATTCTTATTTCCTCTTAATATTTCTTGATATATGTCTGGTAGAATAGTTAAAATAGTATTTTTTGCTTATTTGTCTACATTTCTTTAAAACACTACAATATTACAGCTATAGTACATATTTACGTGAACAGAAGTAAATTGCTTGCAGAGTTACTTTCCCTAAAATTAATGTTTGTTCCATAAAATCCTTTAAGATTCTGAGATCTATGCCTCTTAAAAGTTTTCCTAACAGTGGATTTATGCTTTGGAAGACATTTTATTGTGTAGTGTACTTAGTACTTACAACTTAGATTTTACTGTATATTTGACTCATCCTGCTTTAGGATGTCATTGGTAATAACATTTGCTCAATAAATTTATACAGGATCCTAACAGCAAAAACATAATTAGACAGTAACAGAGCAAACCCATATCCCTAACAAAGTCCTTTGACAAATCATGTACATTACCTTATTTCCCTATTCATTAATTTTATTCACAATAATAAAAATTTAGGTCATCATAAGATATTTGCCTGAGGATAAATTCTTTTCTTTCCTATCTTTTATGAACAAGATCTTTAATTCAGTATTTTCTGCATCTAAAAATCTGAATTAAGTGACCATATTCCCCAGCATTCTATGACCTGGATTTATGTTCAACAGAACTCTAAGTAAGAGATTTGTGCTTCAGATTGCTGGTTCCAAACAGAAGCAGAGACCCTGCTAAAACTTAAAACAGAATTACATATACTCAAGAGATTTAGAAAAATTAAAAAATAATTATTCTCATTTGGAAGTCTAACTTTAGGTAACAAAAGGTTAAAAAAAGAAAGGCCTATGCTCTTCCAATAGAGAAAAATAATAACCTTAACAAACAGACAAACAAAAGTATCAATTTATTTGAAGATATGTCCAATCTGGCCAACATAATACATTTCACAGCATTACAGAACACTACTTTTGTTTGCACACTGGGGAAATGTTGGTATAAAAATACAGAAAACTTGACTCATTTTTTGTTTGCTTGAAATCAGATTCACTAGACTCTGTGTCTTCAGGCAGTTGCTCTCCCCCTCATCACCCCCAATCTTCACATTCATTCACACCATAAAATAAGCTTTTAGAATTTTCCTTTTGTAATAAGTGTAGACTTTTCTGTAAAACACCTCAAACTAGTTATGAGTAGGTCCTGGAAAATTTTGTTATATGGTAACTGCCTACACTCAGCTACATCCTCTGACCCTTACTAGCTTTTTGCCAACACAAACATACACAGATTTTGCAGAACCTCCGATAGCCCTTTGGCCTGTTCCTATGATACTTGACCCTGCAAACCTGCAGTCAATGAGATTTGTGACTAAGGATTTCCAAGATCCAAACTTTATTAATTTCTATTTGAAAAACAAAAACGCTTTAACATCAGGTAGTTAGTTAAGTAATGCCAAAGACTGTTTTGAGGACAAGGTGGATTAGGAAAAAAAGCCAATTTCATTTGATAGCTTGGTGTCTACTACTTAAGCTGGTTCTGTTCTTAGATGTTCAAAACCACAATAGTTTTATTTCTTTAGGAATTAATGACCAACATATGTGAACTATATGAACTCAACAAACATTTAAAAGATGCACTGCACTTCTGGAGCAGCATAAAAAATCAGAATCATGATGTCCCTTACTTCTTTTGCAGAGAAAGCTTTTTCCACTGTACATTAAATGTGAAAAAGCTTTCAGAAGAATATTATTCTACCAAAATTATATCTTATAAAAGTGAGACAAATACATTTTTTTACATGATAATTTAAATTTCTCTTTTTAAAGGCAAATGTTCTTGTCTTAGGCAAGAAAATCAGAAACACAAAAGAACTCTTAGGTCATCTTCCCCATAGAACACAAACGATTCCTTCTAGAAAACTCCTGATTGCTTTCCTTGATTTTTTTTTTTTTTAACTTGCTTTAAAGTGATCAAACTGATGGGAGGACTTCATTTCAAAGCCTGTTCTACAATATTAGAAAGTGTTAAGAAAAGCTTCTTAATAATCAGGTAAAATTTTCTTATTCTCTGTGTCAGTTTTCTATTTTTTCTCTGTTACTGTTACTGTCACCTTAAACAGCTCTTTCCTCTTGTGTTCACAGCATCTATACATTTACAGACTATTACAATTAGTTAATATAATAATATTGTTCATTCTATACTTGTAGTATCTTGAGGGTCCTCTTTGTTAGCACAGGAGAAACACAATATACTAGAAATTTCCCTGTGGAAAAGTTGCTTTACAATATAAACTGGGCAACAGATCTTGGACTTATCTTCACGCACAGTTAAGTCTGTTCAGTGTCGGTCTGGCATAGCTGTATGCCAAGATGGCAAGGAAGACACTGTATTTATTACACAACACAGAGGATTTTTCTTTCAGCAGACAAAGGGCAAGAGAATTCCCCTTTCACCTTGTGCTGATAGTGAAGTTGGACATTTGTAATGGGTCCAGTTTAAAGTGTACCAACACATATGTTTTTATTTTGATCTAGGGCCAGAGCTCACCTTCATTAAACTTAGGCAAGGTTCTAATGAAAAGAAAACATCGGCTTTCTCTCCTGTTTGACTATGACAAGCAGAAAGCAATGGAATAAATGTATATGGCCCAGAGAAGTCAGGCTTATGAGAAATACAAAGTCTGATATTTCTCAGTACCACTGCAATGGCTGTGCCTACCCTGATAGAGCAATTAGCTAAAAGGAGCAGGGACTGCATGATTTTCTGTATAAAGGAAACAGATCCATGTAGTATAATTCAAATAGTTTTAAAGACTTTAAAAAAAAAAAACCATATTACATTTGTAATTCATACTCTTTGATCAGAAAGAGTTCAGATTCAGCAGCGGTAGAAATAAACACAATTCTAATGTAAACAAGGGTGTTTTGAACAACATTCAACAACATAATCTACACCATTATTTAATAGCTGGTGGTGAGCTGTATGATGCCCACACACAGCTAATTTTTGTAAAAGATTTGAGGTCAGATTCAGTGCTGTTTAAATGCAATCTTCTGCCCAGGTTACTTTAACAGACTTAGATGTCTGCTAGGCTTAAACAATTCATTGAATTAGGCCTTTGTTTTTAAGGCACCTGAGTGGAAGACTCCAAGGAATAGATGTCTTTGCATTGGGTGATTACAAGTGAAAGGACAGAGCAGCGTGAGACTGAATAGCCTGCTATCGTTCTGCAACTCATTCCACTCCAAGGACACTTTAGGAGAAAATAGGAAAACAGCCTTCCCTTCCATATAAATACACTGGAGCCAAAAAGGTGTTTGAAAGCTATGGTGGCATTGATAATTTTTTTTTTTTTTTTAACAAGTGAGGACTCCAAAATTGTAGTATTTGACATGCATTGTGGTCCAAATCCTAGTGAACTCAGTGAGTAACACAAAAAATATATGAGTTGCTGAGGGAGTTCAGAGAAAGGACAATCTGAACTGCAAAACCCATGAGAAATCTCAGCACACACATTCTTGGAGGCCAGAAGCCTTTAACAGAACATAAATAACTGTATTTATTTCTTCTTTATAAAAATGCGACTGCACAATGTGTCAGAGACAGAGATCAGACTGCAGCCAATGTGATAAACTATAGAACTTGCAAACACTGATGTTTTCATCAGATAATGAATGAAAACATTCAAGCACATCTTTACAGTAATGTAAAGTACATATGAATGATTTGCACACCTAATATAAAGAAGGACCACATTTTAAGAGATTGTTCTTGATCCTGTTTAAGCTAAGAGCTAAATACCAGTTAATTTCAGTACCAGCAGATTTAGCCCCAAAGGAAAAATTCTTAAACTTGTCTAGTTAGTGGAATTTGAATCCACATTTTGTCACCAAAATCTGATGTGCTTTTTTGAGAACACTGGCAATGCACCACACCAGTGCTTTAGACAACCACAATGACCTTCAAGTTTAAACCTTTAGGGATGCAAACATAAAAATATGTGGCCTTTTTGTAAAAAATATTTTAATTTGTGCTGGGCACTTAAAATTAAATGAAATCTGAATGCATGAATTAATTCCTACTATCTTGCTATATTACATGACAGCTGGGCATTTGAATCTGATTACTCTAGAGAGCTAAAATTGAACAAAACTACTTTTACACTGCACATTTAAAAATTATTCTTTCACTAGATGGCCCACAATGTTTCCCAGTGGTATAACTGATACGGAAGATATACAGCTTGGTAGTCCCATATCTGCATGAATAATAAAGTTGCACAAGGAATAAGAGACAGATCAATTTCTTTGTGCAGAAGCTGGAGGGACTCAAAAAACAGGTGAGTTCAAGGTAAAGCACATAAACTGAAGTGAATACATCACAGAGATAAGTATTGACAGGAGAAACTCACAGGGTTAAGATTGGCTACAGCAGTTATGAAAAGAAGAGAAAGAATAATAAAAGACTCTGGAAATGGTAAAAAGAAACATCAGAAAAGAACTTACCTATAGTAATACTTACACAATGCCAGCATACTGGTCACACATACTCGTCTTTTCAGTATTAGTGGATACTGAGGCTGAAAAGCGGCCAATTACATATACCAGTGTGAAAAGCTACCAAAAGACAAGAAGAAACAGAGGTAAATGTTCTTTTTAGTTGTGGGGATACAAAAGAATGAGAAATGAGTGATTATGGCCCCAAAAGAAAATAGCACCCTGATGCTTTCCACTGTAGGGAAAATAAAAGCAAAGAAAATTTTTAAAAAATTAACTACAGAGATGATGACCTGACTGTCACACATTCTTGAAATGTGTCTGTTTTCCATACCTTTAGGATAAACGTTTTCAGATGAAGGAGATGTTTTTTATGAGTCTATCCCATACCTAGCTGAACTGTGCCTCATTCCTGACCTGGGATGCTGGATTCCAGAAGAGCTGAAATAGAATATGATGGAATGGAATGGAATGGAATGGAATAGTTTCAGCTGGAAGGGACCTACAACAATCACCTAGTCCAATTGCCTGACCACTTCAGGGCTGACCAAAAGTTAAAGCATAGTATCAAGGGCATTGTCCAAATGCCTCTTTTTGAGGCCCTGACACGCACAGGGCGACATCTTTGCATACCAGCTTACTGAGATGCATTTTCAGCAATGTATGATGCCAAAAATTTCTTTCAACATCATGTCAAAGGCAAGTGATACACCACCCTTTTTTTCTGCATGTGAATGACCAAGGCAAAGAAATTGATTACCGGACCTCTCATCCAAGTTAAATATACATCAAGCACAGTCTCTACAGAAAGATAGAGATGATGCAAAAAAAAATACTATATTCAAGAGTAGTGTATTGGTGGACATGGAAAGTAAAAAGTAAACAACAGATTAGGAAATGGCAGGCAGCCACTACCTCACATGGTACATTCTGTTTGATTAAAGTTCACAAAATTTGACCAAAAGAGTTTGTTGAAAGAAAGTGACAAATAGAGTATGCTCTGTCTCCCCAGAAACAGCAAATCAGAATACTATATGCTCAGTCAGTCCTGTGAGATATGGTCCCAAATGAAGGGAATACTTGCAGAATTTTGCAATAGTCTGTAAGGAGTCAGTGTTAATCCTGGTATCTGCATATTGAAGTTAATTTATTTTATTACTTTCCATTAGGGCCTACTCAACTCACAAAATTGACCCAGATTAAAATTGTGATTTTACACTGATTTAACTAAACCAATGTAAAATTGACAGCAACTATATTTAATGTTTTGTGTAGGATTTACTTCTTCAAAAAAGTTTCCAGGTACAAGTGAAACAAATGCAGCTAATTTAAACCAATTTGAACTATGAGAAAACCCATTTGTTTCTTGCATTGCTTCTGTTACCTAAACTAGTTTTGTCCAATCTTTCTCAGCTGGACAATTTCAATGTGAATTTTACAGTTGTTTTCAAGCAAACAGAACTGTGCCTGTATTGTAAGAAATAATTGTTAATAGATAAAACTCTGCCCCACTAAAATCAATGTTTGTCAAATACTACTCAAAAATTATTTTTTTAATGAAGAATTCACTAGTCTCCTGATCAGATGTCAGCTGATGCCATTCTCATTCGATTTATTTAATCTACCAAAGACATAACTAACATTAAGGTCAGACCAGCATTCTAAAGCACTTTCATGTGAAATTGATAGTCTTAGAAACTTGTTTGTGGTTTGGAAGAAAGTAATCTCTTTCCACACATGAATCTACATACGTTTCTCCTGTAATCAGTTTGTTCATCTGGGCAAAAATCTTTCCTATAACTCTGGTTAACTGTTCTTTAAGTGCCACCCCACACTGAAATGAAAGGTGCAATTTCATGTCACATCTAAGCTGATATTATAATTTTTTACCTGAGGGTTAAATTGGTGGAAAACTTACTCTACTAAGAAGTGAGCTCAGATGGGTACCAATGCACAGAAGAGGGGAGAGAAACACAGGCTGGTACACAAAAATCTCTCCTGGGGACTATGAACAATTGCATTGTTTTAGCTGTAACATCAAGCCAACCCTGCATGTACTCTTGAGTCCTTCTGAAGGACAAGACTTACATAAGCATGAGTGCCCCTTGGTTCTGGCTGATGGATGCTCTTATGAAGAAAGCACTGGTCGTGATTGGTGAATTTGGTCTTAGGGCTAATATTGAGACTACTCCTGCAGTACAGCATAGATACTGCAGAGGAATGAACTATGTTACAACTACTTGCCACCCTCAGTGTGCTCAGGAAGATTTATTCTTGTTTTTGTTTATTTTAATCACACTTCTTCAATAAATCAATGTTACTCATAAATTGTTTTGATGTGTAGTCTACATGTTTCTTGAAATAATCCATATTTAGAAATTTATTTGAACTGTTTCATCAACCATTTCTATTAGATAGTGCCTTTTTTTTTTTTCTGAATAATAACAGCAAGCCATACAAAGAACACTTGACTACAGAATTTTGCAGACATTTGGGCTGTTAGTGTTATAAACTCCTCTTGTATTTTTTACTAGTCAATAACTCAATTCAGTTCAATTCTGAGTTCAAAAGTTTTTTAATATATTACTAGGTCATGTGAGCTGATTGTCTGTATGTGATGCGAGTCCTACAGTTTTGTATAGGTACTGCTGTTTAGACCCTCCATTACTTACTTGCCTAAAGCTCATATTCCACAGGGTGTCCAGATCTGAATTTGTTGACACCAGTAGCTGGTGAATCCATATCTGACTGTGTGTTCTTACACGTAAACATTTTTGATCTCAAACATGTGTATTTTCTTCTTAATATACTGTTGTGGGTTAACCCTGTTGCAGATAAGCACCACACAGTCGCTCACTTACTTCCCTCCCCCAGTCGAATGTAGGAAGAGGAAAAGAATAAAAACAAGAAAACTTAGGGGTCAAGATGAAACAAAAAAAGGAAACAAACAAACAATTATTTAATAAGTGAATGGTAAGTGGAAGAAGGAATAAAACCAGATGAAATAAGCAATGCAAAAGCAATCACTCACCACCTTCCTTGGGCAGACCACTGCCCAGTCAGTTCCCAAAAAAAAGATGGTTAACCCCCTAAAGCCCCCTCTTTTCCCTTTTAATGCTGAGCATGATGTTATAAGGTATGGAATATCTCTCTGGTTAGTTAGAGTCATCTGCCCAGTCGTGTCGCCTCCCTGTCCACTGCTTACCCTCTCCCCTACCAATCTATTCACTTGGGGAGGCAGAGTGAGAAACCAGGAAGGCCTTGATGCTGTGCAAACACTGTTCAGCAAAAGCCAGAATATTAGTGTATTATCAGTACTGTTTTGGTAAAAAATCTAAACCACAGCACCATATGAGCTGCTATGAAGAAAATTAACTCTATCTTAGCCAGCCCCAGTACATATACCTAAATGCACCCTATATTTTAAAATAGGCAACATCACCTCACTTGCTCAAGGAAATAAAAGATGTGACATCTTAATATAAAAATAAAATACATTAGCTGTACAATAGTTTGTAAATTCTCTTTACTTTATGAATTATTACTATAAAGTTCTTATTTTTACTCTTCGTTGTAGTAAATGCCTTTTTTGAAGGGTAGGATCAGGTCATATATCCAGCTGATTATAACACAGAGTTGAGGTAAATGCTTTGTAACTATAACCTCTGCATAGCAAAGGACAGTCATATCACAGCTCAGGTTCCTTCAAGCAGTACTTTCTGGTGCTTCCCATCAATGTAGAAGTATATCTTTTGCAAATTTTCTTAAGAGGGCGTTTCAGAGTAATGTTCTTGTGATAAAATTGGAAATGCATTTTCAGAACATATTATCCTTTTCAAACATTGTAAGCTAACCCAGAATTAAACTTCAGTCTTCCATTTTACATTGGATTTATAACTGATATTCTACAATACTTCTTTTCAGTGCAGGCCCAAAAACAGGTTTCCCTTTTATGCCTAGGTTGGAGAAAATCAGTACAAACACTGCCTGTCATATTTGACTGCATGAGCTTGCTACTCCCAGCCCGTAAAACTGCAGTGCATACTGAGTAAATCCATGCTGCTTTTCTTTAAATAATAAAGCAGCTTTATAGTAATCTTTGCTTTTAACACCCCACCTTCATCAGGTTTTACTTTAATTGCTTCATTAAAATATTTCAAAGTCCATCTGAGAATCTCATCTGTTCACCCTTAAACTTCTTTCAGAGAAAACTGATTCATTTCCCTTCTGATTTCCTGTCATGAGAGTGAATTATGTAAATGTGATGAAAAAATAATTGATTGTAAAGCTGCAAACTGGTGGGAATTTGTGGAGAACACAGGCTGGGAATATCTGAGGGACATGAAATAATAGTGACTGCAGGGATAAACAGATACAAGGAATAAAGACAGGGTCCAATTTCCATTAGTGGGTTAATCTTCAGTGTGTACTTTGCATTTATACAACTTCCATGTTTGGGAAAGAGGGACAAACTTCAGGGATCTTTAATCATGAGTACAAAAATAAATCATTTTCTGCTTAATTAAAAAAAAAATCAATGTTTGAAAAACAACGTCTAATCATTAACTGCAGTAAATACTGAAGTTATTTAGAATGTCTTCAAAGACAGCTGATTTAGCTGATTTAATAAAATGACAAACAAATAAAAAGTAGTCCTAATGTGCTGGAAAAGGTCTGCTTCTGAAAGGTGGTTAAAGATAGTGTTTTTACAAAGCATTCAGAATCAACTATTTTTATATATATATAATGGAGTAGTAACTGGTAACGAGTGAACAGTTTGAGACAATAGCTGTTACCCATCCAGCCTGAAATGAATTTCCTGAAATACCACTCACCTAAAACTCGATTTTGATTGGAAAACCTATTTACACTTTGGATGGTAGAACTGTAACTATACTAGCAAAGAGTTTTAGTCAGAAGAATAATAATTTCATTCTTGTTTGCAAATAAAATGGTGTCATATAAATTTGATGTGCCCAATACATGTTGAAATATATGGGGTTATTTGAGGGACTGCAAAAATATACGTGGATTTAGAACAAATAGTAATTTTTTTTCTGATTTCTTTTTTGTCCTATTAATAGAAGTGAAGCTTAAACTACTAAATCACCATGCCTTATTGTTTAATCCATTTAGACATACAGAATGTTCACAGAAATTGTATATATATGATTATAAAATTGCTGTTTCCTCTTCCTATCTACATTTTTCTTCTTTTAATTCCCATTGACTCCACAGTAACTGATAATGTCAAACTGTTGCTCACTTAAGGATTTTGTTGATTTTTTTAGTTGGATAAATGCTTTTGCAAAAATTTGAGATTTACATTGTTCTCTGAGAATGGTTTGGCATGGATTTTTTTTTAATCTGGTTGGTAGAGAAATTCCAGTCAGAAGTTCTCCACTGAGAAAAATCTGCCCAAAGGAATTTGCTGTAGAAGTAACTTTAACTCATCCACATACTAAGACTAGTTTGTTTTAATAAACACAAACCTGAGCTCTACTGTTCCTTATTGATTGTGCTGTAGCCTCTGGATAAACTTTGAGGGATTGTTAATAAAATTGGTTTGCTATTTAGTCACCTAACTCATGTATACAGTTACAAATGGACACTGTCATTTGTAGTTCTATGTCCTTTCTCTTAACTGAGTTCATGATCAGTTTTCTATTCTGAGATCGACATGACAATCATTTTTCCTGAAAGCAAACTAATTCAGATTGACCCAGTGAATTCAGTAAGAGTCTTTATACAAAATACAGACCTAGTTAAGGAAAAGGAAAAAAAAAAGAAAAAAAAGAAAAAAAAAAGAAAAATAAAAGCTTTCATTCTAAGATTCAAACACTGGTTTTGAGTTTTATCAATTTATTCAATAGTTAAAAAATCTGTGGGCATAACAACCCTTACTAAGGGGACCGAGATACCAAGTTATGGTATTTCTTGCTTGTTCTTTCACTGACCCTACAGGAGTTGTATTACTTGCGGTACCACTGCATGAAATAAACAGACAGGTTGTTTATAGCCTGATGATTAAATGCTTTTTTGGGAAGCAAAGACTGGGTTTTTATCTTCTTGTGCTTGGGGTCGCATCTGATGTCTTACTGACAGGGAGACAGCTTGACTTACAGAGCTGTTACATGCATGGGGACAGGAACACTATTTCCACCCGACCATTTCAGCAGCTACTAAACGTGACACATGTTAAATGTGTCCTGCATGTGTCCATCCCTGTACAACATTAGGCATAAGGATCCCTTGCTTTGCGAGTTGTAGTGGCAGCAGGAATAAGAATGGCTCCAAGGGACTTTATGAGCTTGATTCAGATGGAGATGAAAGAACAGAACTTCAGATTCTTTAAAGTTTTCATGTCCAAAATTTGGGTTTTGGTCATCTAAGTGATAAGTTCTGGAGTTTATGTCACATACTGTGGCATGTAAGTGCCACCTAATTTTCACTTCATGTGGCAAGGCGGAGTCTAAAAGTCAAGTTTATGCTATTCAGTTTATATTATGTCATTAAATTTTTATGTTAAAAGGGAGATATCCAACTGAATTAAAGCAAACGGACACATTAGCTTTTCATTTCCAGCTTTGGGAGTATTTTAACTGTAATTCTAATTTTATTAGTAAATTTGATATAGAATACACACTTGTCAGTGTTTTTCTCTTCAAAGCATCAGCCGTTTGCTGGTAAATATCCTTCCTCATCTAAAATTAGGAGCTCTAATTATATCATCTACATCTTTGATGAGAAAAGGTCTTTTTAACTGAGTGCTAATTATGATTAATTTATTCTTTGATGCTGCTATCATTTATACTTCAATGCACCTGCTAAAATGGCAATAAACATTCAAACATGTATCTTTTTATTCATTTGCTTTATTTAACTAAATAAAAAAATATTTTTGTAATCAGTAATCATATTTCTTATTTATAGCATTCTTAATGAGAAATAATATGACTGTATTTTTTTCAGTACTAAGACAATCTGGAAAGCACCAAGAGATATAAATTTGCAAGTGCAGAAGAACAAATATTGTAAATATACATGTAACAGATAGGCTGCTGCCATCTTTTGGTTATGTAAATTATCAGTATGGAAATAGCAAAACCTTTAAAAAAAACCCCAAATATCTTTTAAAAATTGGTTTTAAATGGATGAAATATATTTTTACCCTATTCTTTCATGCAGCAACATTTCACCGCATGTATAATCTTATTGCCTAGGAAGAAAGACACAATGGCTCAGATACTCATCTGTCCAACACGTGCAACAAGACAGACATCAGTGGTGAGAAAGACTTTATTAAAAAAAATCACTCCTTGTTACTCTTTAGGGCCACATCACAATTACATACAATGAATCCACACAGAGTTGAAAGGGGAATGAGATCTGACCAAATACATGCACACTTTTGCCTAAGCATCTTCACAAAAGCTTCACAAAAGCTAAGCTGGCTTTGGGGGATGACCAAGGCTTCAGCCAATACTACTGCTGCTAACCAGTTTAGGCAGGGCTCTGCAATCCGGACACTTTCAATTATCCAAAAGGTCCCTGATGTGGAAAACTCCAGACTTTTTCCAAATGTTTTAAGCAGTTCCTGATTTTGGGGAGTGGGGGAAGTCCTTACGGTGCTTTTACTTTCCCCCGCACTGCACAGGGAGGAGAGAAGAGAAAAAGCCAGGAGCAAATGACTGACTACACTTCTCCCTGTCCTACAGCGTGTCCAACTGGAAGCCAAAGAGGTGTTCGGAAAGAATGAGCAGGGGAAGGCAGCACTCTCCTTTTAAAATCGGTACCTGGGAAACTAGATGCCTTTTCCTCCAGTGCCTGTGAGAGGTACAGGAGCACGGCCATCCTCAGGGTCACACACTCCTTCTCTCAAAGTGATACTATACAGTCCAGAGTCCCAACATGGAGCTCTGAGCCTGAGGCACTGTCTGGTCCTCAAACAACAAAAGAGAAGAAATAAAGTACTGGTGTTTTAGGGTTTGTTTGGTTTGGGTTTTTTTTGTTTGTTTGTTTGTTTTGTTTCACTTGAATAAAAGCCCTGAGATTGGTTTGCTATGATTTTTACCTTCATACTATTCATTATTTTCAAATATTAGGACGACCGTTGAATATTCACAAAAGCAACTGGAACATCAGAAAGTGTTTCATGAAGTTTAGCATGATTGAGTATGTGTTTCAATCATGAATAGAAGTGCATTATACAACGAGAAAAAGTAAAAAGCGTCTCAAACCAGCAACTTCACTATGCAAATGTATCTGAACTACTGAGCAAATAATAAAGAAATTTTTTGCCTTCATTATTTGAATGATTCAATGAACAATTGAATGATTCACTAGCTAAAAATCCTGAATGATTCAGTAAGTTAAAAATGGTTGACATTCATAATAAATCTGCTTTATGCAGGACACTTAATGGAGTTTACAATATTTTCATAGATACTGTAACAGCTAAGGACCCTCTTACATCTCTCACTCTTCTTCTTGATGTCTTTCGGAAAATTCAGTTAATAAAAATGTTGGGAAGTCTGAAGCAAAGAGACAACCTGAGAAGAAATTTGCGTTTGGCAGCAGATTCCACCCCAAGACACAGCTCTCCTGGACAGGGCTAGGCATGCTCTAACATGCATCATAATTAAATTAACAGTCAATATTTAAAATTAGTTCTGCACTTTTTCCAGGAGAGGCCTTGGAGATATTTAATCTTCAAATGCAACTGGCATAGAGGTCCTGAACGGAGGCTGGGAGCCTGCCATACTGTAATATTAACCACCATTAATCATATGAGGGTAGCACATAGAGACTCTAGCCATCAAACTCTGAAATCTGGTAATCTCTGAATTCAGAACCAAATCAAGAAAACAGAATTTTATATGACTTCATCAGTTCTACCTTTTAAGGATGTGCCAACAGTCACAGCTTTCAAGCAAATGTGGGTAGAGATTAAGTAAATTAAATTAAATTGAATAAATAAATCTTCAAATGAAAGTAATTTGAATAGTTTGTGACTCCTTCATGTGATACAGAAGATAAAATGATAACAATAAAAGACATAAAAGGCGTACTGACTTGCAGCTAGCTGAAGCAATCACAGGTAAGGAACTAACAATTTGAGTGTGTCATACACATTAGTGTAATCTCAATAATCTCAATGCACAGAATTAGGCTTTGGCCATGAACTTCTCTGATCAGAGCTGGGAGAAGTTCTAAGCTCTTCCTTTTTGAAGCCCAAATGATTATTTTTTTTTACTATGGGAAACTTTGAGAAGTACCCATTAGTACAATTTGAAATCACTCACACCCCCCAAAAGAGAAATTGATTTGAAAAGCTGTCTATTTTTCATCTTCCTTTTCACCTTACCTTTCAGATCCTACAGTATGTAACAGTTCTTCACAGGCACCTAGAATGTAAATCATCACATTTTCTACAGAGCTGTTTGAAATTTTGCCCTAAAGGTGCTACAGCAGTGATTTTATCGGAATAAAAGTTTTCTGAATTTGTATTTGTAGTCATATCTTGAGTCTTTGTAGAAGGTCATCATGAAAATTAACATAATGGATAGTTAACAAACTACCACAGCTCTTTGACATATTTTAAGACAATCGTCATTAATGTGAGTTGAGACCAATTCATGTCAGATAAGTGTTAGTCTTCGTAATGATCCCTGGCCAGTAGATTTTCATCCAAATAATGCTGGTCTGTATACTGAAAACAAAAAATGGGCCTGTTCATTTGCTAAAATGCAGAAGTGGGTGGATGAAGGAACTTAAACAGTCATAAAGGCTAGATAAGTTTCTAGTACATATGCATTATTCATTTTATCAGGCAAAAAATATTAACGTACAAAATCTACTGGAATGTAGATTTTGGAATGTAGAACAGCAGGGAGGCAATTCTCCATCCTGCTCCTCTGGAGAAGACTTTTTGGTATTTAGCTTTCCATTTAAAGGAAGTAAATTAGAAACTTCCCCAATTTCCAGACAGCATTAAAACAGCTGGTCACAGGGATATCATCAGTCATGGAAATGCATATAGGCAGGAACCTTTCCTCCTATAGTCAAGGAGTAGAAAATTAACAACTCTTGAAGGCCCCTGAAATTAGAGGCATAAGAAAAGAGAAAATTTCTTATAAAACTAGTTGAGTTAAAACAGTTTCACTCAGTGCACTTAAATAATGTGAATTTGAAACACCAAGCCTTAGCACATGCACATAAATATGCATGCATTGGGCAGCAAGATTTTCACATACCCATACAGAAGCACTTGCACACACACAGAGACATACACACACAAAGAGTCTTTTTGATCTTGAATTTATGATTAAAAATCACTGATTTTACTGTGCTAAGCTAGTTACAGTAGTGTGTTTTGAAGAACAACAATTTTTTCCCATAGGTAGTTAAACAAACAAAACCTTTCCAAATGTAAAATGGAACTGGAAAGTCTCCATTTTATCTTAACAGTAAAAATAATAATAATGTCTTTTAATTTTTTTTAGATATTAAAATTATTATTTGCAATGTCTTCTTGCTACCTTAAACTTTTTTTAAAAAATCTGTTAACTGGTACTTTGGTGTACAATTTAAACATGCTTCTTAAAATGCTTCAAGAAAGAATACTTGTTCAGAGCAGCTGTATCCTGATGTCCATTAATGATGATATTGTGATGGGCTGTAAGAATGGATGGATAAATGTTACTGTCAGAACTGGCAGAGGTATCGGAATACTAGTATTTTTTTTTCCCCTTTTCTGAGGAAAAAAACAATCTTGCATTTTTCAGTGTCTTTTTTTTTTCATCTTGAAAAATAGAGGAAAGAAAGAGAGAAGTAGTAGCCAGACTTTTAAGGAGGTTAGGAAAAAATCAATTACTACCTCTCACTGTGTAGAATCACTGCACAGCAAAGTTCAAATAAAAAGATATATTGTAAAATATAAGACCAGGAAGAAACTTTGAAAAAAGTTGTCAATGCAAGGAGATGTGACTTGTTTCCTCTGCCAACAGACACAAAACACACTATCAGACATAAATTAAGAGATCAAGAAGCCAAAATGAATTAACAGAAACACTAAGTACTCATTGCAAGAAGACATGGGGTAACATGTAATGGTCAAGTGGAAATTTTGGGCTAAAAAAAGTCAAAAGCAATTTGAAATGAAATATTTTATTTTGAAATAATTCTTATTTAAAATTGTCCAGTTACCTACATTATTCTGCAGTAAAATACTTAAATTTGACATAGTCTATTTTCTTCAGCAAAATTTTTCATCTAATCCTTATAACACAGCCATATTATTAAAAGAAATCTGATATTTTCTAAATTATTGATTAAAAACTAGACATTAGAAAGCTCAGGTAACACCTGAAAACTAAATCTAAACTAAATGAGCAGAGATTTGTATTACTATAGGGATGCACATAGGTACATACAGCAAAATCTACCCAACATATTACCAAGAACAAGGGAGTAACTGCAGTGCTAACACTGCCATGCCTTCTTCATGAGGATACTTCACACTTTTAAAAAGTCAACAACTCTTCATAGGATTAGGAAAGAGTGGGGTGACTTGACATTTTGCTTTTAAAAGCAAAATATTCTTGAGTTGGATCTGTTCCTTTTCATTCTTGAATGTCTGAACTGTTGCAGTGAGACAATAAGCATATCATTTATATTCCTGAAAAATTCAAGAGCTCTGAGGTGATTAAAAACCCAGAATACTGTAAACAGTTTGATTAGACATTACTATGGGAGGGTTATATTTTTTTCAAAAAGGTATATGCTGCTGGAGGTAGGATCACTTCTTCCCTGGAAAGCAGTTTGTTAGTGCTGACTGCAGTCAGGGAGAAAGAGCAGAAAAAAACCTAAACAAAACCGTTCCTTAATCAGTCTTTGTTGTCTGAGAGTGGAAAGTAATAGGTAAACACAGGACTTTCAAAACCTCCTTTTACACCATGGTTTTATTATACTCACTGTGTAACACTGCCCAATCTCATCTGTTCATGTTATGAAATCTACCAGATCTCATAGCAGCATCACATAACTAAAATGACGTTGTTTTGTGAACATGCATACATATATCAGACAAAAGATCTGAGTCTTTGTCCATGGTTCAACATTGTTAATCTTTTATCACTCCTGCAAATATATAACTATGCATTTTTTTGTACCTCAGAAGAGCAATTGCTGGTTGTTTAGAGAAACCAATTTCACATTAAATTGTTTTGAAGGGTTATTTTTCAGTCTGTTACTTTGCAGTTCTTCTTTGTTCATTTAAAGCTTTTATGTGGTTTTTTTTTTCTTCATGCTACCAGTTCTACAGTTTTAAACCTCAGAGTACTTATTGCTTTCATTAGGTTCTTTCAGTTAGATAATTATGAGACACACTTACATTTCACTTCCAAAGTTCCAGTACTTGGGAAAAGAAGCTTGAAAATGCAGCCTTAGTGTACACTTAGGCCCCAGAAAAACAGATGACTATAAAAGGAGCTCAAATGTTGTGTTAGTAGTACTTCTTTTACCAGTTGATTGATTGAGGTTTGATTTTTTGTTTTGGTTTGGTTTGTTTTAACAGTAGCTTCAAGCTTTTAAGCCACACTCATTTTTCTTGGCTTTAGAAAGGATGAGCTCACCTAGTGATTTTTGAATTCTTGGTGTTGGGCCTGTAGACACTCCTCTTCTATGTTTTTCTGTTTTAAAAGTCTGGTTAAAATCCCACCAAAGTAAATGGAAAGATGGGACAAGCCTTGAATGCGATGATGACCTAAAGTTTGGTAACCTTCTCCAAATGCTGATTCTTCACAGAGTTCTGCAGTTGCTCTTAAAGAGTTTTGTGCAGGCAGAGCATGCAAAAAGTATCAAGCATCTCCAATATTTACAGGAGTATGTAACCACTGTAGCCTCAAATACGTATCAGTACTGCCTGCATTTTATATGTAACTTGGATATTGATACCTATAAACTTCCCTGTACTTTTGTCATCAGAGTTTTTAATGCATTTTCATCTTGTCTTCTGCATTTCATCACCCTCAGTCTCACTTTCCAGCTTATTGCCATAGGCTACTAGACTGGAACAAAGCTCTGTGTGATGCATAACAAAGGAAGAGGGAATCACATAAGGAAATTTAGCTATATCCACTATGATAGGTCTTAATCCTCCAAGCAGTGCAAGTTCTGGACCATCAGCCAAGTTACTCAGAGAGACAGGATGAAAGAAGTGAGATGATACTGATACTTTCTTGGCTGTTAGCTAAGAGAACAAAGGGTCACTGGCAAAGAGCCAAGTGAAGGCATCCTTTCAAAAGAACAGCTTGGTGTCAGCAATAGATATGACCTATCATTCAGAAAAACAGAAATACCAATAAAAAGCATTCCCCTCTCCAAGAGAAACCTGTCTGATTACTGCAGGAATTGGGAGATGCTATGTCCCCTCATTGCAGCAAAGGTAGAATAGTGATGCTTGTTACCTTTTTGTTCTGGTCAAAACACTGCATTTGACTGCAGAGACAGGTAAAGAAATAAAAAATGTAAGAGAGCTGAGAGTGAGAAAATGAATAAGGCACCAGTTGTGGTTAGGTTGTTTATTTTCCATACTATAGAGAGCCTTCCCACTCGGTCACGAAATGAGCCAAATTGAACTATTATGCATCAGATCAAGTCATTACAATGCATCTTTAAATTACACACATTAAAAAAACACTACTGAAAACAAAACATGGTGAAGAAATAATATACAAATATCAGTTTATATAACTGATGAATATCAGGTCAAGTTTAAAAGTAGCCATGTAGTCCAGAAAGTGGAATAACTGCCAAACCAGAGATTTTTTAGGTGTGTGATAACTGTGCTGCTTGGAATATTCAGCAGGCAGAACAGGGAGTTTGCACACTGCTAGGAGCATCAGGAAGAATGACTAACAAAATAATCTTATAATCTTTAGCACACACTAAGTTATTTTATGCATGTACACGGTACTGCACATACTGAAAAGACTGAAGAAGTGTCAAGCTTCCTGAAGGGAGGAAAGATCAACTGATCAATAAGTACATCTCAGCCTGATTGCAGAGTGGCTCTGACAGACTGATTAAAAGCACTGCTACCCAGACACTGTTGCCCAGAAGGACGGTAGCTTGAATATGAACCTTTGAAGATGGGATAAAAAGGCTGTGGAAATACAAGTAGAAGGGATTATCCTGGAGGGAGGAAAAAAAAAACAGATCTGCTTGTCATGCTGATTAAACTCACAGTAATACATATGATTCCAAATCCATAAAAAAGACAATATAGCAAGAAAACGTGAATGAATAATATAACATGCACAATAGACATCAAAGTTCATTGTTACTCCACTATCAATGAAAAGCACTGTGAAGCTTCCCCTTCATGCTGCACAGCAGGTATTGTTTTGAAACCACTATCAAGGGCAGCAGATTCAAGGATCATTGCTTTAATGCATCACAAATTATGTTACAACTTGCAAGTGAAAATAGATTCTTTCTTTGCTTCCAGTGTATCCTGCAATAGACTGAGGACGGCAGAACCAGTGAACGTCTAACAAATATTAAGCATGTCCCAACAGTGCATTTCTAAGATGATGTAGACTATATACATGTCTCACTGCCACCTGCTGCAGTTATCATGTTATTCCAGTGTACCTTAGTTTCTACTCATGTCCTAGACACCATTTACAATCAGGGAAAGATGAAGAAAGATTTGTTTAAGAGCTCTGTTTCTTCTCCTGTTATGGATGATAACATCGATTGATAATTCTTCATATGGTAGTTGAAAGTACAAATGAAATATAATCTGTGCTATTTTATGTTTAATACCAAAGGTCTCAATTAGAGGTAGTAGAGGGGACCTGTTACAGATCTTTCAATGCAAACAACATTCATTATATTTTGTGTAATACACACTGCATAAAATACAATTGAAAAGACTATAAATATTTCACATCTTGCCTTTTTAATTATTTTTGTTCCCCATACATATGATGTCATCTCATTTATACTGTGTTCAAACACATACACTACTCTTTATTAACCCCTGTAAATTGTGCTTCACTTATATCAAATGTTCATCAGATAACACCGCAGTTCCAATGAAAATTAGTCTTATGGTATATCCATCCATTTCTGCAAACATTGTTTCACCTTAAAATAGAAAACGATATGAAAAAAGCCTTCAATAAGTAAAAAAAAAAAAAAATTCATTGAAACTTATTGTGTAGGTTTAAAAAAAAAAAAAAATCCAGAAATCAATTTCCACTGAAAAATTGAAAACATTTATAAACAAAACTCCTTTTTGATCTACTCTAATAATAAGGCTTTTATTCTAGTCAGGACTGTTCTGTAAATCCTAGCTGGAGCTATTTGTATCTTTATTAACCTCAAAAACCTTTGAAAATCTGGTCCTTTTGAAAATGAGATATATCTAGTCTCAGAAATGGACATGGTACAGAGTCATTTAGTAATAGTCACTTATGGTACTGAATCAAAATCAGCACAGCTGTATCAAAGTGGTACAACATCCCACTTATAAATTTCATTGGTAAGAAAGCTGACCGTGTATCTGCACTGATTTCCTGTTCTGAGCCAGTATCTCTAAACCATGTTGTACTTCAAGTGCTAGTCTAGAGACCTGTACCACCAAACTCTTTTGAGTAATATGGACATACTCCAGGCAATTCCCAGCCAGGAACTTGAAAGAAAATTTTGTAAAACAGCTTTACAAAAACTTTAATGAGATTCAGACTCCTACCTGTATTACACTTTTTAGGCACAAAGAAGGATAACATTCTCTGAAAAAGGAATACGAAAGACAGCAGCACTGTCTTCACACTCTAATGCTTGAAATTAATTATTAGTACTTGATGAACGACTTTGTTACAAGACTATGATAAATATACCCATACGAGGGCTCAGATATAACCCATGTAAAGGACAGGAAAAAATACTTTAATATGTGGATTAGAAGTACTGTGCAAGGAATAAATATTAATTTTAGAAATAAACATCACCTTCATTTTGAAACCATTGGAAATTTAATTCACATAACAAAATAAAAAAAGTCCTTGCAGCAAAGGAGTATTTCCTAAGACAGCTGTCCAAGGGAATGGTTATTGCTTCCTTTCCAAAGGAAGGAAGACTTACTAATAAGATATAGAAAATGTTTTAATGAAAACACAAAAAAGAAATTCAGACTTGTTACAGTTCCTGATAGAACTTCATCTTGGCTGCAAAGATTCCTTGCACCATCAAGAGCTAACCATGTTGTAGTTGAAGGAGTATTTCCTAAGACAGCTGTCCAAGGGAATGGTTATTGCTTCCTTTCCAAAGGAAGGAAGACTTACTAATAAGATATAGAAAATGTTTTAATGAAAACACAAAAAAGAAATTCAGACTTGTTACAGTTCCTGATAGAACTTCATCTTGGCTGCAAAGATTCCTTGCACCATCAAGAGCTAACCATGTTGTAGTTGAAGGAATCCAAAGAGAGAAACCTTACAAAAGGCAAGATGGTTATATGGTTGTAAGAAAATTAGACTCAGTAGAAAGGACTGAAAAAATAAAATATTATTAAGTGGTGGTAAATTAATATTTAATTGTGTGAATGATATGTTGCTATATTAAAAATAAATTCTATAATGGAAATGTTGTATTATTCTATGACATTAATAAAGCTGTATGCATCTCAGTAATATCTGATGAACACTTGACTTTATTGCTTTTGATTTTATTAAGGAATTCAGTTAATTTTATGTCTATTTTTCCTCTATATACATCTATGGCACTCTTTTTCTCATTCTCAGTGAAACCAAACCCAAGCAAGTTTAATCGTAAACTAAAGCATTGTAAATTGTCCATAGCTAGAAACTTTTGAATGCTATAAGAGAAGTTAATTAAAATGTCTCACCCTGTCCTACACAAAGCTATTGCCATAAATACTAAAACCCATTTGCTTATTTGTATGTTGATACTCACTCATATTTCCACATACAGATTATTTTCAAACAGTTCATACTGCAAGTGGAACAATATGGTTCTGGTGTTTAATTGTTGTTTCCCAAGCCGATGTCCTTAATGTCATTAAGTCAAACTGACTGCTTGCTGTAAAGATTTATACTAGATCAGGATTTCACAGAATATCTTTATTGGACCATTTATATCAAAATGAATCACATGAAAATACTTTTGCTTTGTCTTTAACAGAATCCTGCTGCCAAAGGATAACATCTATTTTTTAATGTTGAGCAACACTGGGAGTAGGAAGGAGAAGGAAAAGCAATGCATTGGCAACAACTGAGCTCCCACAAATGGAAGTGAAGACGTTTGGATTTGAATGCATGAAGTGGGGAGAAGACAGAAAAGCCTCCAGGTGGAGGCAATCATAGGCAACAGCAAAAAGCACGAGAGCTGAGCTGTAGTCATGGGGAGCCAAGGTCTTAAGGAGCTAACTGCAATTTTACCAGCCATGCTTTCACACCTGAGCAAGCCACCCATAACCAAAGGGTGGGAAGTATTCTTATCCAGTCCTGATGATCATTCAAACTGATCTGTGTAATGATGGCCTAAGTGATCCTTTGTCCTTTTTAGTAAAGCTCTAATGTAACAGAAAGTCTTTAATTGGGTGAAGAAAAATTAAATTCTCTGAGATGGAGGAGGAAATCTGTGCCCAAATAGTAATTAAGAAGGCACCACCAAGAAAAAATATATATCTTTTCTGTTTTTAAATATAATTGCATGAGTGGGGGGCGTTTGTTTGTTTGTTTGTTTGACCTATATAAATACAGTTATTGTGGTAGCCTTAACTAACAGCCAAACTTCCACCCAGGCACTCGGTCACTACACACACATGCGCGCGTGCACGCGCACACACACACACACACACACAGAGTGGGATGGGGAGTGAAATAGGAAAAAGCACAATGAGAGCATCCGTGTGTCAAGATAAAGACAGGAAGATTACTTGCCAATTACTGTTAGAGGCAAAACAGACTCAACTTGGGGAGAAATAATTTATTGTCAGTTAAAATAGATCTGGGTAACGGAAAACAAAAAGGCAAACATTAAAACACCTTTCCTCTCTCCTTTCCCAGGCTCACTGTCATTCTGTCACTCCAAACACTGCTACCTTCCCACCTTTTTGACACTACTTCCCTCACACTTTTTCTCTGCTCCAGCGTGGACTCTCCATGGTCTGCAGTTCTTTCAGGAGTATCCATCTGCAGCAGCGTGGGTCTTCCATAGGCTGCAGTGTGGAGATCTGCTCCACCATGGAGCACCTCCTCCTCTTCCTGCTCCTGCTCTGACCTTGGTGTTCTCTCTACTCTTTCTCACTCTTTCTGTTCCCTCCTCTTAGCTCCATGTAGTGTTTTCTGGCCTTTTAAAATATGTTTTCATAGAGGCACCACCAGCTTTGCTGATGGGCTCAGCTTTGGCTTCAGGGAACCAGCTGTGTCCAGCACAGGGAAGCCCCTGGCCTCTTCCCACAGAGGTCACCCTTGCAGGCCCCCCCAGCTACTAACACCTTGTCATGGACATCCGGAATAGATACAATCAATCATTTTTACTGGAATGTTGCAAATTGTTATTTCTCTGGAAGTATCAATCTCATAGAAAACGTCTGTAATTGTAGCAGCTAATATAACCCCTTCAGCAAGTCAGAGCTAAGGAACTTAAGTGTCTGAAACTTCAGAAAGATAAAGGCACAAATATTGCTTCAATAAGGCTAAGGAGAAACATAAATTAGTTTTACATCTGGATTTCTGCAGCTGAAATAAAGCTGCTTTCATGCTATATAAATGTGTATTGAGATGTTAAAGATTCTGCCACTGATGTTCTTAAACACTGTTTGCATAAAATTTTAATAATTTATTTTATAAAAGCTACAAGATCCTTAAAAGTAGGTTGGACATTTATCTGTTCAACAGCTGAACCTGATGTTACAGGTAAGTGACCTACCTGGTACTTACCCTGCAAGGAATAAGTCTGCGTACTTATGCAGTGACAAAGGAAAAGAGTGGTGAAAGAATTTTGGTGACTGAAATACTGTGCAAATCAACAGTAGAAGTGCTTATGGAGAAAGGTCCTAGTTCCTCCAAGATTTCTGTCTGGAGTTACAGCCATGCTAGAAGACACTGCATGATTCCATCTCACATAGGCAGGATGGCATAGTAGTAGCCTTTGGCTCACACCGACACACTAAGGATCAGCAGCCCTATCATTTTGGGGTTTTGTTTCCAGCGCAATATTTAATTTATTTAATTAAAACATTGCCTTCTGCTTTGTGGTTACAGTGTGGCACGAAGTGAATGTTAGGTGGGACAACAGGAGAGTAAAGAAGAGATGCTGGAGTTAGAAATCTCCTTCAGTGCTGAATTGCTGAAATAATATTGAAAACTTATAACTAGTGTTTTGGTTCACAGCTGGGACCAATAAAAGCCTGTGAAGAATTTCTGTAAATTATACTATCCTGTGGGGGGCCAAGGAAATGTTGTTTCTCATTTAAAATAAATAGTCCCCCCTACTAACTTATTCCTAATCATGCAAACAACAAAGGAATTAAGTAGCCCATTTCCATACATATGACTGTTTCTTTTATGAAATGTAGTACACCAGAAATTCAGAGCTAATTGATTTAGAGGAATTCATGTTTGTAAATTTTTTCAACAGTGTAACAAAACCCAACTATTTTATTTTATGCAATTCCATTTCTTATTGTAACATTTAAAAATGACAACACTGAGTGCTCAATATGTGTTCAGTTTGCATTGCAAAGCAATGGGGTTTGCCTATAAAAGAAGACAAAGTGTTTTGTCAGATCCATAGATAATAGCATATATGCCAATGACAGTGTTCATGGCATAGAAGCAATGTCACAATTTTCTGCAGAACCAACTGTTTTTGTCTTCTACTTTGAAATTTGTATGAGTAGCTCTAAGTTCAGAATATTTGTTTTAAACCTAGTAATCTGCACACAAAAATGAGAAAGAGCATTTTAGAGTAGCTTCAAAACTTTCCTTAAGAAAAGTGTGTTTGGTTGTTGTTGTTTTTTCATCACATATGAATGAAATCATTCAAATTAGATGTGTTCTAAAACTGTACACAGGGCAACTCTTTTGTACTCAAAACACAGTTTCTTAAAAATCTGTTTTGAACAGAGCATATAGCTTAACAGCAGAATTTGTCCTTACTCATCTAATCTTAGACAGTTAGGTTTTGAATCCAATTCTAACCAGCAGAGACTTGAATTAAAAGAAGAAAAAATGCATCAGAAATTGTAAACATCGAAAAATTCCATTAGTACCTTAAACTACAAAGGCACCTACATAATATATGGTACAGGGTATTGGATAGGACTGTTAATTCTTTGAAGGGATATTAACCTATTCCTCTATATGATAGTCTTAAATGTGTCTCGGGGGCACCTTTTGTTTTGGTTTTGGGGTTTTTTTGTTTGTTTGTGGGGTTTTTTAAGCAACACGAAATATTTTCTGAACAAAAAAGCAAGAGATGTGAAAGGAAAGAAATTATGAAGAATACCAGTAGAAATTGCAGAGAACTGATAAGCAAGAGAAGACACATAAAAGCGGCAATATACAGAAAATAACACAAGAAAGGGAAAAGGGGGCAAAGACAAAGGCGGGGGGGGGAGGAAAAAAGGTAAAAAAGATGTTTAGTGGCAAAGGTTAACAGACAACTCATAATGGCAGGCAGGAATATGATGGGGCTATGACATATTAAAAACCAAGGAAGACCATTTCTTAGGCAGCTCGTTCGTGAATTGTCTGTTTTTCATCCTGTTCTTCCACTATAAGCTTCCTATAAAATGACTCATATTGCTTATACTTCTGGTTCTCTCTCTCTCAAAAAAAAAAAAAAAAAAAAAAGTAGCTATATGGAGTCAGAAAAGTCTTCTGGAGTCTACTGAAATGATGCAATTTGTCCGGAGGTTATCCAGGTTCAAAATTCTTCCTTAGTTGCCCCATGCCCCAGGTTCTATCCTATCTAACAGCCAAATGAATTCCGTTATGCATCCTGAAATACACACGGCCACAGCTGAGCTTTTATTCCCAGGGCGCTCTTTTTAATGATGATGTAGAAGTACTCTTGGTATATGCACTGATTCTATGCTGAAGGAAAGGGGAGTAAAAAAACCAACCAACCAAACAAACAAAAAATTGATATCTTAAAAACAATGAGAAAGACAAGGAAGAAAAGAATAAGGGTGAGAAAACAGTAGGATTTTCTAATCTCTGCATTCCCTCTCTCCTTTTTCTGTCTCACAATAAGGGTAAATTAGTAGAGAAAAATTAATTAAAAGAAAAAATAGATTTGAAGAGATATGAGAAGAAAATAAATGAAGAAAACAAAAATGCAACAAATGAACTAAAATGGTAAGAAAATAAAGGAACAACAAATAATAGAAGAACTGAATGAGATATTAAAATAACAAAGAGGAAAAACAAAGAAATAAAAGTAACACTGTTTGAAATAGGCTTCTATTCCCTGAAAGGCCATGCATATTTTCAAAGAGAATACAATTATGTCACCGAAAAGGTACAGCTAAACTTTGGAGAACAATGAGAAAGTATATTGCTTACCTGGAAAAAAAATTTGTTTACCAAAAAAGAAAAGTGCCTAGAATAAATTTATGCACATTTTCCTCAGCCATCATCATACTATCACTGCAGCATTGCCACTGACCTTCCCAAGGATAGAGTGCACTATTTGGGAGCACATATTATTCCCTAGGTTTTCCATATCTGGTCTTCTAGCTGGTGGGTTTTGAATGTGTTAGAGAAGATACTATAGCTGTTTTCATTTCAGACAACTGCTTCTATCTCTAGTGTCCCTTCTAAACCTATTTCTTTAAACATATCAATTTATACATTTATTGTGCTTATGACTAAAAGCTTTTTTTCCTTTAAATAATACTATTTTTTTACTTCAAATAATACTTTTAGGAAATTATTTTCAACCAGTCTTAATATTTGTCTCTACTTACGTATAGAAATTCAGTATTAGTTGACCTTTCTCTGGCAGCAAAGCCCCTCAGAAGATTCCCTCCTCTTTTTTTTTTTTCCTTCCCTTGCTAGTTTGTTTTTCTGTTTTGAATACGTGGCAGCAGTAAAACCCTCACAGATGCTTATGCCCACCAGCCAGAGCCTATGACCTCACCTAGGTCTTTTATTACTTTCTACTAAGAATTATTTGCAAGAAAATGAAACTCTGCCAACTGGCATGTCTTAAGTGAAACTTAGGAAGTTCTTTTCAAACACGTTCCTTAAAGTAAAAGAGTCTGAAGCAGAAAAATGAATTTGCAGCTTGTCAGAAGTTGGCAATTGGCTGCAAAACTGCAGCAGAGTAGGATTTGCATGAATTACCCACACCACTTTCCTTTGCTTTGTTTGAATTATTATTGGTCTTCTCAATATGTTTCACTGTCATGGTAAGCTGACTGCAACTTTTGTAAGGCAAGCACTAGTCTACTGTACTTCATCTTTCGAAAACTTGATCAGATTAACCTTTTCCAGCATGTCTCCAGGGAGCTCTCAAACAAATCTTTGGAGAACTTATGTCCAATCTTTTCCAAATTCCTAACTATGATTAAACTCTGTGGCACTTATGACATTACTAATTCCTTCTTTTTCTTGTTTGCATGGGCTTTTTGTCTGTTTTTAAACCAAGGTTTTGGATGACAAAAAAAAAAAAGTGTTTGTAGAAAAACTAAAAATTTCAAATTAAAATTAACACTAGAAAAAAATAAAGATGATCATTAAAAAAAAAGAAATCTGGTGAAATGATAGCATAATTTTATGAACCTGAAAACCCTACTTCTTTTACAAAAAAAAAGTTCAGCATAATTAGCAGAGCAGTGAACAACTGGTTATGGTTCAAATTTCATACTTTTAGTACACGAGATTCTTGAAAGAAGGTATTGGAAAGCTGGTATGATTAAAACCAGTAGACTTAATTCACACCCAAAATAATTCTCAAGTTCTTAAACATTCAATTTAAGGTTTGAACTGATTACAGCAATTCCGATTTAAATACCACATCAATCCTCCAGTTATTACTATTTTAATAAATATTCCAACAAGTATGAGAAAATAAAACTAAAATCACAAGACCAAAATGATAGTTAATAACTTGAGATATAACTTTTTCTAGCACACCTTCAGTGAGCTTTTAGATTTCACATTCACTTTTAGATTAGAACATTCACTTCATAATCTTAAAGTATGTTTTTACATCTGAAAGCATGATAAAAACCTACAGACCCTGGTCTGGATTCAGTAAGTCATTTTAGTTTTCTCTACACTAAAAATTGCAGTCACTGTAAATTTCTGTAGCCTGGTGTTTCATTGCACGTAAGTGAAAATACCAGTTCTATATCAATTGTACTTCTGATTTTCGAGAAATATTATCAGTGAGATTTGTGAACTAGAAAAGAAAGTACATGTATATCATTCAAAGTAGACAGTAATTAATCTATAAATCTAAATAATAACTTGTAAATATTAATATATTATACTTCACTGTTATTTCCCACTTTTTTTCCTTTAAATACTTTACAAAATTTCATTATTTTCTGATTTCAATGGATACTGGTATTCTGCTTATCTACAGAACTCTTCCTAAAGTATACAATTCCATAACCATAACGAAGGCTCCTTGTTCGAATCCACTTTTATACATACTTACAACTTCCCAGGAATAAATTACCAGCCTTACTGATGAATATTTTGTTTAATATGCACTTCCTTGTCAATATATGCATATATCCTTGTGAATCCTCCAATTAAAACTTAGCATATAAATGTATGAAAAGCTTAGTTTTAAAAATTGCTGATCACCTAGGTCTTCTTATTGATTTCACTAAGAATTATTTGGGTCATCATTTTTCTAAAAGCAACAAGATGACAAAAATTAATTTTAGAAAAGACTGTTCCTTTTAAAAAGTGATTAATAGTAGTTACATAAGCTTTAAAATTGATGAGGGAAAGTTAATAAGGTCAGGATACATTCTGGAAATGAATGCCACATCTATTTCTACACCTTAAAATTTAATACATTTTTCCAGCTCTATTATTTTTCTCACTCTTAAAATCACTAACTCACATTGAAGTCCATAAAATTTGTTTTATTTATGCTGATTATCCTTTCTATATTTCATTTTGAAGTTATGGATTTCTTCTTTCTTACATATGCATCTCACTGAGAAGCCCCATACATGGATATCTACAGAGGTATTATTCTATTGGGAAAGAACCTTTCTTCTTATGTGTTCACAGAATTACTTGAGTCAATTCATTTTTGAGGGAGAAGGAGTTACTGGGCAATTTATTTGTCCTTTACAAATAGATGCAAAGGCTGATGATGTCTCTATCTAAATTTACTTGACATTAGCAGTCAGTTCTGAATATTCAAATCTTGAAGAATGTAGGTCAGTGCTTTTACTTCAAATACTCAAAAAGCTTTAAAACTCTGCCTGCCATGAGTGGTTTCCTCAGAAATAAAACACTGTAAATTATTTAACATAAAAAACATCAATGAAATAACAGAATAATGACTTACTGTTGTTCTACCAGGTGTTTAGAATATACTCTAAGTAAATACATATATATGTAAAGCCTCTCTTAACCTCATAGTAGAATTACAGCATGCTCCTTTAAACAAACACTTGTGCAAAGCTAACTTGTTTCTTACAACTTGCAGTTAAACCTCAGTTGACATGAAAACTAAGAAAAATCTCAATTTTGAGAAAAATTCCTTTCAGCTTACTATGTAAGCTTACTATGTGATATGTTGGAGGGAAAGAGACAGCCTGTTTGTATTAATAATAACAACCAAAATGTTTAGAAAATGTAGGTTGCCTCTATCAGAATCCTCTTCGGGTACCTAATCAGGAATTACCACCCTTTTGAATTATTTGGCTTGTGAGTTAAAGACACTGTTGCTTTGAAAGAAAAAAAGCTCTTTAAACATATGAAATATAGATCAAGAAATTGATTAAAACTGAAAGATTCTTGGAAGACCCCAACCCAGTAATCAGCCTCTATTCAGTCAAAGCATTTTTGTTTAGGAAGAAAGTTAATCATATGTTTCAAGTCACAAAAGAATTTAGTATGCAATTAAATGAAGGGAGGTACAAGTTTGTTGCACCAGAAAACAAAGAGATTGGGAGACAAGAACAAGTGAGCAGCGGGTTCCAAAAGGACAGAGGGAATTATCAAATCAGGAGTCAAAGTCTGAGAAAAAGAATATACAGATAATTGTGAAAAATGGGGAACGTGCACATATAGAGGAAACAGATGGGCAGGAAGAGGGATTTACACCAACCCAGAAAAACAAGTGACTGGGTACTCTGTCAAAATCAGCATGTCTGTCACCAGACCAGACTCGGAGAACGAAGCAGGTGTCTTCAAGAGTCAACCACACATTGCTTAAATTCATCATGAGAGAGCATGAAATAATGGCTTTAGAGAAATTAATGCTCTGGGAATGTCTCCTCTGGATAGACCTAACTTCTCATGTGGAAGAACAAATGCTAGAGATTTTGAACTCTTAGAAGTTAGGAACTTCCTAATGTAGAGTTAAATCTTGCCTTCATGAACTTAATAAAGGTATCACTGAACTTCTTGCAGGTTGGAGTTCACCCTTTCCAGGTCTCCAGAAATGAAAGGCTAGTGCAATAAGCTCCTTACCCAGTTTCTCTAAAAACTCGTTTCACTACTAGAGGCTAATCTTTTGGGCAGATTGAATACTGTGATACTATATGCTCTTCACCAAATGTTAACAGTTTAGCTATAACTTTAGGTAAAACTTTTACCGCTGCCACCACAAAAGTGCAATACTTACTTGAAGATATAATAATTGTTAATGCTTCAGAGAGACCATGCCACGTTCCTATCACACTTGCCACAGTATTGCTTAATTTGGGGCAGGGGGCGGGCGGGATCTAATTACTGTCAGGTTTCCCATATCTCATTTCACCCTCTGCTGACATGTCTAAGGGAGTTTTCCCTAAGAGGTCACTTAGTGTGTACATCATTACCACCTATTAAAAAACACAGTAGGTTTTGTAGAATTGTTAACTGTCTATAATTCAGAGACACATACCTCTCTCCCTGATGGGTCTTAAATGTAGAACAAATGAAGTTTGGGGGGATAAAAAAGAAATAAAATTATTAGTGACTGCTCAGTCAAGTTCTGTTCTCAGTTATATGGATATCTTGTAGAATTACAATTATATGGTAGACAGATATACTAACTCCTTGGATACTATTCTGATGTTGGTTATTATATGATACTTATTATTGCCTGTCTTTTTCAACAACAAACTGTACTTTTAAAATCCTACCTTTCACACTGAAGCTTCATCAAACAGTAGCATTTTTGGATAATGTAAAGTACTACAATATTTATATCAGATTATGTAAACTCAAAATAGGACACAGCGGATTTCACTGAACCCTATACGGGAATTGCTTGAATAAATTCCACCACTGTTTTCTGTATGAACTTTCTGAAATATTAAAAAGACAGAAAAATTACTTTTGCAGAATTCTGCAGTCCCAGGGTAGAGTGCAATTATTCCAGCACGATTCCTCTCTGAAATAAGAGCAGTGAGAGAACTCAACAGAGATTAAAATGTAAAAAAACAAAGAAGATATTTGAAAAAGATAATGAAGAAACTATTACATTAATATGTATTATTTATTACTGTAAGGGATGAGGCCCAAGTGACTGTGCTGTCAGCACAGACAATGCCCCAGGGAAAGCTCCAGAAGCCAGACACAGGGAGGGGCCTGGTGTCACTCTCCTTGACTGACTAATGTCTCAACCACTCCTGGAGCTGGGGTGAGAGAAGATACTAGAAACCTTGGGCTGGAGCCAATAAATAGGGGCACACGTGAGCTTTCTGAGAGCACTTCAGACTGACACCCCTCCCCTGTTGGCAGGTCTGATGCTGGATCCAGGATTGGTGATCTTTCTCTTGCTATCTCTCTCCTGCTTCCCAGCTCTCCCTCTTTCTTGCTAAGTAATACAAGGCCTATCTCAACTGCTCACAAAGCCACTTAGCTTGTATTATATATTAAGACACAGCTGGTTGATGCTTATGGAAGTGTTCGTGCTATTGAAGTTGGAGTTGGTGTTTGGACCTTGAGTGTTACTTCACCTTAATCCACACCGAGGGGATTTGCGGACCTTAGTCACTCTCCCCTTCTCATAGGTGGGACATGACAATTACTTGCCACACATTTTCTTTATTATTTAGCCACATTTTTGTTCAGAGATATGTGCCAATGAAGGAAGTTTCATAAAAAGTAAGGAATATACTAAATTATCAGGAAAACTAATAAGAAGGGGAAATTACGAATGTTGAATTCTTTATAAAGAGGAAACAACCAAGACAGCCATATGATTCCAAGTGTTTGGCCATACTTGAATTAAATTTGCATCATATTCTGCCCTGAATTATCCACAGCAATAGGAAATCCTCAGGGTGGTTAGGCGTTGTGTTTAGCTGCAGCTATTGTTTGAGCTTTGCCTCGGAAACTTTATTTTCAGAAGAGTTAAACAGAAATTGTTGCTGTGGGAAGTGCTGCCTATCTTCAGTACAGGGTAAAATGTTAGTCAAAAGCATAAAAAAAGCAGTAATACAAGCCATGATTGTGCTAAATGATCTCTCACTGCTACACGCTAATATAAAGCATCTGCAGTATGTGTACAGCTGAGGAGTAAAAATCTTTTTCAGTAAGTTTCCTCACACATTATAAAGAAATATATTGCTATCACCTATTGAGACAAAAAGGCCAATACAATCCATGGTGACACAATTTCACCTCAGCAAATGAAATACTTAGATATTTTGTCATTTAGTTCTTATATTTAAAGAGCCACAATCATCACTTGTAAGAATGATTTGTTTGCCACATTTTGTCCCTTGATATTTTATACAGACCACCTTCAGTAAATTCAGAGTTCTGCCCCACAAATCACAGAGCAAACTATCCAAACCATTTACTTTGAATCAGGTATTAATAGCCTAGGCTTCAATCCCACACAATTTTCCTTTTATGCTTAAATTTGTAAATGAAAATAGATCAACTGAATACATAGTACATAAAGGTGAGAATCTGTGAAAGTTTTAAACGCTGACATAGTTAGCAATATAAACTATTGCAACAGAAAAATATAAAAGATAAAAACTATATCTTCCAGTTTTTCTTCAGTTTTGCAGGAATTTGGCTATTAACCTAGTTCTCCCCAAAAAATTTGACTACCTGTTTCAGCTAAAAAAATCTAAGTATTTTATACTTTTCTCTACTAAGTCATTTTCGAATTTGGATTTGTTAATATGAACCCAAACATTTTACAGAAGCGTCCATGGAAGTTAAAAAATGATGTGGGAAACATGCAGCTTATGACTTTTCCAGTTCATCCTCTTCAGAGCAGGTACAAAGGTTGTGATCAAGCCCTACTCTTCTGTGCAAATAGAATATTCATCCTTACCCCTCTGCAGAATCACCTGTTCCTTCTGATTTACAGTGCCACCCCGCTCAAGCCACCCACAGTTTGCCAGCCCCAAAAGCAAGAAAGCAGCTATCTCTTCTGCATTGTGGAACATGTGCAAATCCACACTTGAATAGGTTTGCAATGATTTGCAAGAATGACAAGTGACCAAGCAAGCACATGCCTATTTATGTGAAAGATTCTTTGAATTTTATGTTCCAAAAATTACTTGCAAATTATAAAGAAAATAATTATGTGGTTTAAACTTTATATATAAGAAAAGCTGTTCTAGGACACAGCACTTCCAAATTTTTGAGATGGCTCTGACGCATAGGTCAAAGGCAACAATAAATGCAAGAGCTAGAGATGGAGATTTGTACTGAACCTAAGAACTAGAATCTGCATCCATTTCCCTCATTAAATACTTAATAAGTAGCAGTAGAAAGTGTAAAAAGTAGGGTTGTTTTGTTATCTTCTCTGCTGGACTAGCAGAACTAGGCTGGATAGACTTTTATAATTAGTTCACTCAATATAAAAATGGTGCTATATAGTATTTACAGCTACTAGGAAATGAGGTTTCACAAATTAACACAGTTTATGCTCTGTACTTATATTTCATAAAAGACATAGCTTGAAGCCTGTATTAAACTAAAATTATAGATTTACAGTAAATTTATTGTTATTAGCTTTGACAGCGATTCTTCAGGAAAAATAATTCTGTGGTATCTTAAAACCTATTTAGATGTATAGGTACAAATACCAAGTACCTATGGAACCTAAAGCCTTTACCCCTTTAGTTAATGTCTTTTCTTTCAGCATTTGTATTTTGAACTGTCTCAAGGAAATAATGAATTTAAATGGGAGAAAAAGAAATACTTCCTGAAAATTATTTTTGAGAAGTGAAATCAAGTTTATACTAAAAAAATTTTTAGAACATTCTGTTGGAAGTTCAATCCATTTACTACTGAGAGGTTCATAAAACTATTAAAATATTATTAAAAACTGTTGATCTTTCACAGCGAATTGTATGACAATTTAAAGTGTTCTAATTCATACAATAACTACCAGTATTAGGCAAAAGTTAAACACAATTATTGTCATAAGTGTATAAACAGACACAGCTGAGATTATGCATATTCTTAATAAAGTACTATAGCACTAAATCAACACTACCAGCTGAAAACATTTGCATTTAACTCAACTGAAGTCTAAGCTTATGTAAGTTTACTGCACTACTCTCTTTACTTCACGTCAAGAAAGACCACCAACAACCTTTAAATTACATGATTAAACACACCAAAAAGAAAAAAAGACACTGTCAAAGCAAAGAGTTTGTGAACAATTTGATCTGAAAAAAAGTTTCTAAATTATGTGTCTAAATAAGTTTGGGATCAGTTACTGACATAGCAAGAAGCTTAAAAATTAAACTTAGACTTCTTAATGAATAATTTAAGGTAACTCTTTTACCTTTTAAATTTTGCAGACAATTACCCATTCTGTAACTTCTACTTTGTTCTGTGTTCTTATGTTCTTATGTGTTCTTTGTTCTCTAACATCATAAAACCTTCACTGGAACCTTCACTGGAAAATAAGCCACAAAATAAGCCACATTATTAAAAACACAAATTGTGTTTTTTGGTGTACATTAATATTTATGGTATATTTTTCTAGCAACTGTGTGAGATGATGTAATCTTTAAAAGACTCCTTCAAAATAATCTCTTTCCCAACAGTTCATTGCAAGCTCAGGAACAATTCCTTACCAAGTTAAGCATACTGCAAACCCAGAGCCTATAGATTATTATCATCAGATACTATTTAAAAACCTTATTTAGAGATATTTGAATACATATATTGAGAAGTAGAGCCCCACAATGTGAAGAACATGATAATTGCCATTATCGCCATTCTAAATCCATCTTTTATCTGATCTCTGTTTGGCTACTAATTATTAAAACAATAATTAGATCTGCTGGGGATTTTCCAATTAAACAGCCTTCTGTGAGAAAATGCTGATTGCTTGAAACCAAAAAGGCTTTTGCAAGAAAGTAGAATTTTTCACCACACCGACATTGAGAAAGAAATCTCAATTGTCAAGCAACTGTCCTGCAGACCAAACACTTGCTACTCTGGCATAACTGTTCATAGCTCAAGTGCTGGAAGTCTAACACTGAAAAGCTTGAAGAAAAGATACACATATGTAAAATAGGGAAATATGCAAGTTCCTACTACTATGAGTCATAAGTATTTAGATTTCTTCTTTTTGTCTTGTTTGAGCTTAGTGGCAATCTTGGAAAAGCTTATGCTTCTTCATATATTAGGCATAATCAGTAAACAAGATCAGCAAATAGAGGGCAAAACAAGCTCAACAGAAAATACCAGCTAAGCAATAGTGGTAATAAATAAAGAATTAAAAGCTACAGTCTTTTGACTGTTTTGAACTGCAGCAAAAGCTTGAAAGGAAACTTCTAAAAGCCCAATAATCCAAATACAGAAAGATCATTTTACCAAAAGAAACATTGATCAATAGGGAAGTCTTTTGGTACTTACAGTACTAGTTCCACAGATCACAGTCAAGTTCTGTTAAATAAAACTTTGCCTTGACAGGTGGCCCATAGGCTCAGCTCTCTTGAGACTGAAATCCTTCTGTCAGTACACGAGCAAGGCAGGGAAGGAAGTGTGTCCTATGCCAGCAGCTTCAAGTACCTGATGGTTAAACAGGTTCCCTGAGACAAGTCCTTGTTTTTCCATTCTCTTCCAGCTTCCTAAACACAGGAAGGGCATGTACAATTAATCTCCTTGATCGATAAACTAATCAATTATTTCCACAGAGTGCAACACCTCCAAAATACTACATGCCATTAGATAGCCACAGACTAGGAACTCAAACAAATGAAGGACAAAGGGTTATGCACCTGCTCTGGATTTAGGCAGTCATCTTCTTTCTTCCAAAATCTTCCACTCAAATATGCCCATCAATATTTTTAAAATCCTTCAGCTATGCAAATGTTGAATGATAAAAGTTGGAAATGTTCTAGTGTTACGCAGGACAAGATAAATGTTTTCTGCTTATCTCCAATTAAGAACGTAACATGATTTTTCCACAGCATTGGAGGAGGTTAGTGTCTATGTTTTTGTCTTGTGATACAGGATTATGAGGGCCTTACCTTGTCTGAGAGCTGAGTATAATGCAGACAGGGCTGAGTACAGGGAGCTGCAGCACTCAAGGCAATGGAAATGGAAACTGAGTGTGATGAGCCTTAGCACAGGGCATGCGTCACCACCTGACAGGAAGGCAGTACCTGAAACTGCTGGAAAGGTACCCCACTGTGTGGATTGATGGATTGACAGCCTGCACCAAAAGTTATTTATAAAAACCCTCAGCAGTAGGTGGGGGGGACAGGGACAACACACATGACAGGAGGAAGGAGTATACCTGGACATCAGCACCGCATAAGAGCAGAGGGCCCAAGGAGGAACTGCTGAGCCTTGGAGCAGAGCTACCACCTGTGAGCCTGACGCTGAAGCTGGCTGGAGGGACATTATACTCCATTCAATGCAATAAAAATAATGGATATTTATGCAAAAATGAAACTAACTAGTTCTGATGATGCAGGGTATTCTGATTAATTTGTTGGTTTTAAAGAATTTATAGAAATATATTTTCAATATAACCTTACATCAATCACAAGATTATTTTTTTCCATCAGAGTCATGCAGTCATCTTCATTGCTTACTAGCAGAATTTATTATTAGAGTTTTGCTTGTGCTATTGACTTATAAAGCAGCAGTAATAAAAATTGTTTTCTTACTGGTTTTTGGGGAGAAAACTGGAAAAAATAATAAAATTTATCATTTTCAATTTATGTTTAAAATTTGTAATGCAGTCTTACAAATTTAAATACTTTATTCTCAATTCTTTATATCCTCTGTGTACTTGGAAATAAGAGTTTCATGGCCTTCATTTCCTGTTGCTTCCCTTTATGATTTTCAGTTACCAGTTTAGAAATACAGTATAGAGTCCGTTAAGTAACAGCAGTTGCATCTGAGGTTAGTCTGTAACAAAAAATGTGTTCTATTCTTGAAGCAACACAGCGGTGTGTAAGCCATTCAAAAAGATTAAGGGGTAGTTTTGAATTCTAATCTATTTCACCTTATGTTTTCATAACCAAAACAAGATGGCAGTTAAATATAGGCAAATTTATATCTAGAACAAGATTTGTTCTTCCTTTTTTTCTGAAAGCTCCTCCCTTGAGACTCAAAGAGCAACACCAAATCTCCGTGTGCCTCACAGCAACTCATCTGAAATAAACTCTTGCTTTTTCTTTCCCCTTCCTCTTTGCAGGCACAACAACATTCTTCTCTCAGTCCCTTTGCAGTCAGCGGTAATTAGTGACAGTGCAAAACAAAATATTTTGTGTGTAAAATAAAGCATAAGAAATAAAAATGAATAAATAATACATCTTAAAACTTCTAAAATAAGTAACTGTGATAAAAAGCTTTACTGAGCCAAATTATGCAGTCCTAACTTACATTTACACAGGAAAATTTCTCACTGGTTTTCTAGTAGAGACTTTATCAGAGAAAAAAAAATAAAAGATTTTCCCTTTCCTTACAGAAAAAGCAAACCAAGGAACATCCAACAAACAAAAAAATCCCACCCCATACATAAAAATACTTACCTGTTTGCTTTAATATAGGTTTTTTCTAAATCCTGAGAAACTTAGATGAGGGTGAACATTTGTAAGTCAGTCATGGAGTTTAGCCACTCGTACAGCAAGGCTGAAGGCAAAAAATTATAAGTGGTTATACCTCACAATATTCATAATTTCTGTCTCCCTCCTCCACCTCCACCTCCATATACCTTGCCAGGACACCAGAGGTGTTTGAAAATTCAGTGTATGTTTGAATCTTGCTGAGTGCAATTACATCTCTTTAGAGAACAGTGTTGAGATTTTGCCTTTCCCTTCCTTTTTCCTCCTTAACCCCCCTACCTTATGCAGCTGAGGAAGAAAAAGAGCAGGAAAAATCTAGCTTCAAAATATGGGCATATGATGCCTGTTACTGGAAGAATAGAAAATATAAAGGTTTTGTAATAAAATTGAAACTAACTATGGTCACACTGCAGAGCCCGGATAGTAAATCTCACTGTTAGTATTACAGTGGTAGGCCACATGCTGCTTCAGTCTACTGCAATTCTAGCCCTCAGCAGTGGTTTAATGGTGATTACACAGGGTGTTGGCACAAACTGGTTAATGCTTGCAGAGCTGGAGAGTTAGCATCACAGCCTGGGAGAAGCAGAGCAAGCTAGAGCTGCTGTGGCATTAAAGGTTACAGCATTGCAAGGTTGGTTTGCAGTTAGTGGATGGAGAGTGTGATCCTGATATACAGTAAACCTATGATTTAAAAATTGAGAATTTTGTTTTTAATCAAGTCCCTTCCTGCCCAAAACTGTCAGGAGAAATGCCTTACAGGAAGGCGTTCTGTCTCCCTCTCTCTCCCCTTCTGTTTTCTTGAAACAGCAATTTCAGAAATGTTGGATAAATACTGTTTATGTTATTCCAAACTGAAAGTCACAAAGTGAACATAATATTACACTCCCCTCAGAGCCATCCACTACTTTCACACAAATAAGGTAATTTCTTTTCCCCACAAGCATGTGATTTCTTCCTTCCTGACTTAGTTATATGCCTGCCCATTTTGTCCTTCCCTGTAACTCATTCATCTCACGCACAAAGTGTTTTAACCTGATACACTGTCCAGTCACTTGGTTCTTAGTGTTGCTCTGTTCCTTTAATCCTTCTTCCACTTCAAGATTCAGATTTAGATTGGATCAAGGAAAACTCTAATTATGATAAGGATTTTCTCTGCTAACACTTTGTAGCTTTCAGGTCAAAGTCACAAGCTTGTATCAGTTATAGCATTAAAGTCAAAGGCCAGAAACAGACCTTGAAAGGTCATCTAGCCAGTGGTCTTGCCACAGGACAAGGACAGCAAAATACCAGTGTTGTTCACAACAACCTGTCCTCTTCTGAAAAACTTTCAGCAGTGGAGATTCGATAGCACCCACAGGCAAACTATTGCAATGCTTAGCAGTCCTTTCTATTAGTACATTTTTGCTAATGTCTAACCTAAATCTCCCTTGCTGAAATTTAAGCTAATTACTTCTTGTCTTATCTACACTGGACATGGAGAACTGATTATTTCCTCTCTCTTTGAAGCAGGCTTTCATAATTTTTAAGGCTGTTATCAGAGGTCTCTTCAGTTGCTTCTGTTGCAAACTAAAAATCTTCAATTAATTCACTCTTTCCTTCTGTTTTCTAGATTTAGATCTCTAACTGTTGTTTATCTCCTCTGGACTTTCATCTGCAGATCAATGTGTTGCTGATCAACACTGAAGAACAATACTTTAAAACTTCATTCCATTGGTGTAATCCAAAAAATATAATAATCATGCTATTTTATTAAAAATCTCCACTCACTGGTGGAAGTACAAAAGTGTAGCAGATCTAAAAGAAACACGTATGGTATATTTTTTGATACACATTGGTGATTTGGAAAGGAACATTTTCTTTCCAGTTATAGTTTACCAACAATCATTTGACAGTAAAAAAAATAAATACTGCTATTTTTCAAAGCTCTAGGAATGCTTATGTGGTTACCTGAATTAAAATATGTTGACCAACTGAAGACTTGCCTTGATGATACGTTGTCCAGCCATTACCTTATTGAGAAGGTTAACATCACAATCTTTCTTGAAAAGACCTCTCACATAACCTGTTGTTTGTACTACACAAGGTAAAGCTCTGCAGTAAACCTTCTTGATTTTAAACCATTCACTAATGATGTTTTCCATCACAGTTTAAAGCCTAAAGATTGTCAAGTTCTTTTCCAGAGAGCAACACTGAATCTAAACTGCAACATTACAAGATCCTTTAGTTTGAAATGTAATCAAAGAAAATAGAAAATAGCTGCCACAATCAAAAAGGAACAGAGAAGAGAGTACTGTTGCTCCATCTGGAAAAATCCAAGGCAAAATCTCCCTCCTTGTCTGAGACCTGTCAGAGGAAGAAGCAGTGAATGGCTGCAGTGACCCCAGAGCCAGCTAGCCTGAGGTACCCATGTGAGTGCTCTTCAGGCATCTACTGACAGTCATGGTCAGAGGGTCTTTCACTAAAAAAATAAAAGTTCAGTTTCAGCCTTTTTCCCTTATTATTCTGAAGTCTTGACCTTCCTCTTTGATTATTTAACATGCAGTTGTAAGTTGTAGGAGTCAGAAGATATTTAACTAGTCTCCTAAAAGCATTTTTTAATCTTCTGAATTTATTTGTAGGTCAGCTTGAGTCAAAAAGCTGCTAATGTGTATGATAAAGCCATTCCTCCCCCCATGGAAATGGTAAAAAATAATAACAAGAAAAATTATGCATTAAAGCAGATATAAATTACAACATGGGCCACAAAGCAAGGTAAATATATAACCTGAGGCAAGAAAACTGTGGCCTGTTGACTTTGCCTTCAAATAAAAAAATACCTAACTCAGGAATGACAAGCCTTTCCGATCCTACAAGGCAAATACCAAAATCTCATATTTCTGTGACCATCAAACCGCATATTGCATATACATCACAAGTTCTACAGATAAGAAATAACCATGTCTGCATAAGAGTAGTACTGCTCTCTCCGCTACTCATGACCCTCAGAGGAACCGCTGTGGCCCATGAGGCTCCCTGGTGATCCGCTGCCACCCCATGGCCCCACCACACTGGCGGGATTTACAGTGCCTGCAAACCACACAGGTCACAGGAGCTACAGGGTGCTCATCCTTGTTTATATTTCATTTCCATTCCTTCCTTGCTCCTGTCTACAATTTTCCTTGGGAGCCTTCTCCCTTGCTATATGTTTGCTTCTAGCTCAAAGCTCTGCATCTTTTCTTTGGTAATAAAAATTCCCCTGAACCTAGAGACTTCCCCTAATCCATTCTACCTCCCCCAAGGACAGATGCTGAAAGCAAGGAAAGTTTTCATTAACTGGCGGGATGAGAGAGGAAAACAGTCTCTGCCATTGTGATCAGTGCTGGCAGACAGAGAGGGAGAGAGGCTCAGCAGCAACACAACAAGCAGCTCCTTCTCCCCTGCCTCCCAAAGTGCTTTCTCATCATAAGGACAATTATAGTGTATTTTGAATCTAGCTACTTGAGCTAGTATCACAACAACTTTCTGATGTCTGCATGAAGAGAAAAAAAAGAAATCACCTCCAGGGAGGACTTGAGTCCTAGAAAAATGAAGTCAGCCACTTCATCTACTGGGCTACAAAGGAGTTGGTTAGATTTATTTAACTTCATATCTTCTGGGGGGGGGGGTGGGGGGGGGGGGGGGGGAGGGGGAGAAGGAAGATCAGGATATCACTTGTAATAAAATAATAGTCAGAAGACAGGTACATCATTCTCCTTGGTCATATAACTCAGTTCACTTAAGCTTTGTATGTGATTTCACTCTGGTGTAGTAATGAAATATGGCTCTTACCCTATTAGCCTATTAATCATTATAATACTTAGAAAGCAGTATAAATTGAATACAGTAGAGTTAGGCTTACACTACTGTGCAGCAGGAAATATACTACCCAGTTTCCTTGGTGATTTCTTCCACATCAACAACTGAAGCAAACACTATCATATATTTCTGTGAGAAATTAAAATAACATTACCAATGGATTACATTTGTCGTACCTCATCAGCGAGATGCACAGTGCACCAATATGAACAGAACTATTCTTAAATTATGAAAACATCCCCAAGAGAAGAATTTGGCCCCAAAAATACCATTGCTGGAGTTGATAAAGCATATTTATCAATATTTGAAAAATCTGTCAGATTACCTAATCAGCAAATATCTGACCAAATCTAATAATTTATTAAAGAATAATGTTATGCAAATGTATGAGAACACATTCCATCTCATATCTTCAGATTTATAATGTATTTTAGCAAGTGTTAATTGGCTGCTGCATTAATTTTTAGAAATCAGCTACTCATACATAGATTAAAAACTAGATATTATTAAAGAACACACAGATTTTTAGCTTCAGGCAAGCTCTTTTCATTTTAATGGCTTTAAAATAGACACTTTTTGCAATTCATATTACAGCCTACAGAGACACTGTAGCTTAATGACATCATATAAAGATTGATTATCTTTTTGAAACATTGCAACTGCAAGGAAATTCATACAGATATGTTTTAAAATATCACAAATTTTATTACAAAGTATATCTGAAAATGATGTGCTTCACTTAAGGAATTTCAAGAAATTAATAGATAACTCTAGGGCTAAAACCTCTTTCTAGATAAACCTCAGTGAATTCTTTCATTCAAAATGGATCCCTACTGAAGGAAATAGATCTCCATAGAAGTCTATCTGGGAAAATCCTGTAATGGGATTTCTCCTTCAGTTGTTATGTCTGAAATCAGAAGAATACAAAAGAATCATCAAAATAAAACAAAGTTGATTTATTAATTAACTTTTTTTAAAATTATTTTTCATTCACATTCTCAGACACTCTGGATGTGAACAATGTTTCATAGCTGGTGGATCTTGTGAAAAATGCTATCCCCAGTTTTCCAAGGCTACAGTTACTAAGGAATTTAAGTTCACTGCCTGGTTCTATAAAACCTGACCAACATTTACTTTCCCTTCTTACGCAGTGACTCTGTAGACACACTCTGAACCACAGAGAAAAAAGAAAACTTTGTAAGTTGACTGATTCAATTTAATACTAAAGAAAGGTACAGAAAACAAACACAGAATCCTTTCCTGATTAAGGCATTTATTCTTTCTTTTAGCAAACCTGTAGGTAATGTATGATAAAGCATGTTTCAGGAAGTGGCTGCTGCAAAGAGCCCCTAAAGAAAATTAGACTTTGAAAAAGAAGAAAGACCTGACTCTGAAAAAGACCCTTTTGGAAGTGGAATACATAATAATGTATGTTCTTTCTTACCTCATTACTTGGCATTGTTGTGTCAACATCACCTTTTCAACATTCACATTGGATATGGTCACCTCACTTTAAAATATTATTACAATTTAGCACTTCAACTTTTGGAGATTATATTTCAAATACATTTTAAAAGTTCAATTTGGTATCTCAAGTGGGACAGCTAAAATAAAAGGATTCAAAATCCCCTTTCAAAGTTTGGGATCGTTCCACAAGCATCATTATTCCAATTTTTGAAGCATTTTACACATCATCTAAATTAAATATTTTCCTCCTCATCCACTGTAATAACACTAGAAACATCTGGATTTTATTCTCCCCTTTCCCTTTGTCCCAAAAGATACTCCCTAACTTCAGCTTGCAGGTAGATGAAAGTGAAATCTGTCAGTGTAGCAAAGAATTGCTTCCCATATAAAATACGACATAAGGAAAAATGAAAAACCATACCTCTTTATTTAATCTTTATTAATGTAAAATAAAATAAAAAAATTCATATTATTTCTAATTTCTCAGAAGAAAAATATCTCTGTTGCTCAGAGCACCTTTTTTTTTTCCTATTAATTTAATCAATTTTAATCACACATTCAATGGAAGTAGAGGGAACCCGTATCTCTTGAACAACATTAAAGAGATTTTATACCCAAGGTGGCAAACACAGAATGTTTAGGCCAATTTATAACACTGACACTGTCATTTACTTCACTTGCTTCATGAACTTCTTTCCTGTGTGATCACATCTTTAATTTCCTTGCAAATCAGAATAGATCCTACTTCAAATTTTACATAACAATCAAAATATGGTGAAGTTATTAGTTATCCAGGCAATATATAACTATTAATACTTATCTAAATTCATTTTGTTCGCCCTGAGATTACTGATCAGATAGCTGAATAAAAGGAGGGTGGAAGCGTGGTTGATCTAAAGATTTGGAGATTTATCCCCTATAAGAATTTGCGCATTCCTCTTCTTTGTGAAAGGCGGAGAGCATCATTTTAAGTGTCAACTAATTCAGAGTTACTGACTGTAAAGAAAGAAAAAAACAGTTAACACCCCAAAACAAAGCAATGTTTTGTTCCATAAACATATAAAACAACATACTTTGCATATAATTCCAGTGAAGTACTTCAGTATATGCTGAAATTTATTAAGTAGCTCCATTCATTTTAAAGGGACAATTATTTTCTCAGTAATGTG
>NW_008794083.1:100935-125277 GCF_000699145.1 Aptenodytes forsteri
AAGATTTCAAATAAAAAAAAAAAAAAAAAAGATAGGAAAGTCTGGGTAAAGGAGATCAAGCTTGTTACAGGCAGACTCAAAATGATCAGCATGTAGTACTAGCCAACATATCTGCAATTAAGACTGATACTGTTTTTGTAGACGTCATGCAGAGAATAGGACAGTGGTATTCAACTCTGGCAATATCTGTACAAAGTAAAATTATATCTTATTTCTATTGCTTATATAAAATACATGTGATATTACACAGAATATAAATTACAGGAATAAACTTCTCCTGTCATTATATGTTTGGGATTTTTTATGATAACCCTTGACAAGGAGGAGGTAAACTACCATTTAACCTAGAAATCACCTCTGGATCAATTCAGCTTTCGCTGACATCTCAGGTAACTTCTAAATTCATTGAGAAACCCTGGAAACATATCTCAGCTGAATAAAGTTCTAATTCACAAGGGGAAAAAAAACCCAACCATTTCCAAAGAGCATTCAATCAGAACAACAAAACTGAATCAGGTACAGCTGATAAAATTACACAGAAAACATAAAACAATGGGGTCTGACTAGAGCAATACTGGAAGGAGACAGCTTAATCAGGCAGCCACACAGCCTTTAGGGGCAGAACTAGAGTAAAGTGGGCCTCCGTGTGGTACCATTTAACAGCATGAGCCTTTCTGAAAATGCAGTCTAGGTAAAATAGTTCAGGAAATTTCAGTGGGAATGATAACAAAAATAATGCTGCTGGATAAAAGAGAAAATGAATGCTACAAAAAATTATGCAAGTTGTTCCTAAAAAGTGTGAGAGAAAATAATATTTATAAGGTAGCATATAACGTGAGGCCAAAGGAGAAAAGTTAGGAAGGAATGGCAGAATCAATACTTGTACTGAATCCTAGATGCTTCAACTACAGATGACATCTGTTACTTCTCTTCTGGATATGTAAAGTCTTAAAAGGAGGAGAGAGGATTACTGACAAATCAGATGGGAAAACTTGAAAATTTGAATCTCAAAAGACAACTGGGCACTTCAGTTCCTGTACTCTGCTTAAGATGCAAGGTCCTTTGAAAGATAATTTAAAAATAAACCCTGTTGTCTAAAGGATGGTGTATCTGAACTCACATCCACCCCCTCAACATTAAAAAAAATATTATGCTCATTCAGGATCTAGAGCCCACTCCTAAATAGAAGTATCATATAGGAGCATTTTGAAAAGAAGAGAAGGGCCTAAATTTACCACAATACTTGGAGAAGGACAAAGTTAATTAAAACTTTTCTTTTTTTGTGGAAGAAGCACATGAAAGACAGGAGGCACGATTGTGTTTTCTTCTTCAGCATGAGGTGGATTCCCAGAGCTCATCTGCAGCTCCTGCATTTAAAAGGAATTCCATCTCTCAGAAATACACTTACAGAATATTTTATTAACACTGCAAGATTTTGCTCTGTGGACCCAGTTGCAGGTGAATATTCTAGACTTCAGGTTCAAAGCTGGAGCATTTATATAAAAGCCTGTTTTATAGCACAGTGGCTTTTTCCATAATGCCTTCATCTTCCCAACTAGTTTTCCCTAGTTCACATTCCTGAGCGATTCTTAAGGAGGAGTCTTAGAGATAAATAATCTTATGCACTAACTAGCAATTACTGATGAGCAGGAGAGGAATGGTAGCCTTTACTTTACACCAGGTCTGAGCTGTCAAGTTGGCTAACAGTAGAACCCCACTTATTGCTTGCTTTCTCTTCACCACCCATATGCTCTCCTCTACTTCAGACATAGCAGTCTTGGACCACATGGAAAGACTGACATAAGTGTGGTTCCATATTGTCTACTCTGTGTTTGATTATGTAGCTAAACCAGTACAACATTATGATTCTTGATTGATTTGAAATCAATTCCAAAAGATATCCTTAGTCGACCTGCAGATTCTTGGGAATTTCTCCCTCTTTCAGCCTGCAGTAGTTCTTAAAATAATGTTTTTAGGGAAAGTAAGTCAACTTTGTAAGTTTGGAGTAACAAGATGACACCATGCCGCATGTGGTGGGTTGACCTTGGCTGGCTGCCAGGGGCCTACCAAAACGCTCCTTCACTCCACCTCCTCAACAGGACACAGGGAGAAAATAAGATGGAGAAGCTTATGGGTTGAGGAAAAGACAAGGAAATCGCTCACAGGCAAAACAGACTTGACTTGGGGAAATTAATTTATTACCAATTTAAAAATATAGTAGGATGCTGAGAAACAAAGACAAAAACTAAAACACCTTCCTCCGAGCCCCAGGGTCAACTTTGCTCCTTCGTTCCCATCTCTTCTACCTCCCCTGCTCTGAGCAGAGGGATAGGGAATGGGGGTTGTGCTCAGTCCATAACAGCTCCTCTCTGCTGCTCCTTTGTCCTCACACTTTTCCCCTGCTCCAGCATGGAATCCTTCCTGAGGGGTATAGTCCTTCAGGAACAGACTGCTCAGCATGGGTCCCCCCCAGGGCGCAGTTCCTGCCAGAAACCCTGCTACAATTTACACACACGACCCCTCATCCCTTCACCACAATTACAACAGAAATTCATCACAATTATTCCACTCTCTAGCAAAGTTCAGTCCATGTTTTGCCTGTTACCTCTCCCAATTACTATCCTTATCTTGAATTCCTCAAAAGCCTCATGTTGGGCAACAAACAAATGACTGTGTTAGGCTGACCTTGGCTGGCCACCAGGTGCTCACCAAGCTGCTCTAAGCAAAGTTCTCCATGTTTTGCCTGTTACCTCTCCCAATTACTATCCTTATCTTGAATTCCTCAAAAGCCTCATGTTGGGCAACAAACAAATGACTGTGTTAGGCTGACCTTGGCTGGCCACCAGGTGCTCACCAAGCTGCTCTATCACTCCCCTATCCACTCCTCTATCACAAGGGGAAAATACACAACACAAAACTCATGGGTCAAGATAAGGACAGGGAGATCACTCAGCAATTACCTTCATGGGCAAAACAGACTTGAGTAGTTGATTAATTCAATTATTTGAATTGAAATTCAAATTCAAAAATTTGAAATTAATTCAATTTATTGCCAATTAAACTGAGTAGAATAATGAGAAATAAGAATAAATCTGAAAACACTTTCCTTCCACCCCTCCCTTCTTCCCAGGTTCAGCTTCACACCCAACTCTTCTGCCTCTTTACCCCCAAGTGGGGCAGGAGGATGGGGAGTGGGGGTTGCAGTGTGTTCATAACACTTTATCTCTGACGCTACTTCCTCCTCACACTCTTCCCCTGCTCCAGCACTGGGTCCCTCACACAGGATACAGCCCTTCACGAACTTCTCCAATGTGGGTCCTTCCCAGAGGCTACAGTTATTCACAAACTGCTCCAGCATGGGTCCTTTCCACAGGGTGCAGTCCTTCAGAAATGGACTGCTCCAGCATGGGTCACCCATGGGCTGCAGCTCCTGCCAGAAAAACTGTTCCTGTGTGGGCTCCTTTCCACGGGGCCACAGGTCCTGCCAGAAACCTGCTTTAGCAGGGGCTCTCCATGGGCTTCATCGTCCTTCAGGGCCATGTCCACCTGCTGCAGCATGGGGTTCTCCACTGGCTGCAGAGTGGATATCTGCTCTACTGTGGACCTCCACAGCCTGCAGGGGGACAACCTACCCCACCATGGTCTTCACCATGGGCTGCAGGGGAATCTCTGTTCTGGTGCCTGGAGCACCTCCTCCCCCTCTTTCTTCACTGGCCTTGGTATCTGCAGGGTTATTTTTCTCACATTTCTCTCACTCCTCTCTCACACAACTGCCATGCAGCATTTTTTGCCCTTTCTTAAATATGTTATCACACGAGCTCCACTAGCTTGGCTGATGGGCTCAGCTGTGTCCTTCAGTAGGTCCATTGGAGCCGGTTGTTTCTGGTACGGATCAGACCCAGGTCTCTTCTCATGGAAGCCAATCCTGCAGCACCCCACCACCACCATGAAAACCTTGCCACTTAAACCCAATACATCATGTAAATTATCTGTTTCATAGTTACTGTGGCTAATCTTAGGGCTGTTACAGTAGTGTCGTGAAATGAGTGATTTAGATCACTTGAAGAATCACCATCAAAGGTATTAGCAAAAGTGGTTTTAATATGATGTTGTAAAACTGAGACTTAACAAAGTTTGATGGCAAGGTTCACTCTGTTAACTACTTCATGGAAGAAACGTACAAAGGAAAATTGAGTTACATTTGAGCTAGAATGATTCACAGAGAGACCGGAGACACAAAGGGTAAGGAAGATCCTCCCGTTAAGGCATGAGGTTCAGAGTGGACCCCCTTGCTTTCTAAGCCCCTTCTTAGGGAGGAGTCTAGGTGCGGCTAGGTCCAAACCTAGTCTCAGACTTGGTCAACAGTTTATATGTAAGGGGGATTGTATACAATGTTTCATTGGCGTCAATTCAGCATGCAATCAAAGTTACCAAGACAAAATCAAAGTTACCATACTACAAGGTTATGCACAATATCGGTCGCTTACCAAAGAACTGTCACTGGTAAAAGGCCTCTCTGCCTCGAGGAGCAACCTTGAGAGGTGTCCCAGCTCAAGGGGAGATCACCGCCATAAAGCCACGCTGCCCAGCAGGGAGAGCTCAAAGAAGGCTCACCGAGGCTGGCATATTTTTCTGTCACAAGTAGATATTATGGAAGTGTGGTTCCATTAGCACTCATGGAAGTTATCCAGGTGAATTTTTCATACATTCATGAGAGACAAGATACTTTTGTACAGTGGTTCATAATGCAAATTTGCATATTATTGATTCATAATACCAAATACATTAGATTTTTAAAAGCCATTTGCATAAAATGCATTGTGCAAATTTGTAAGTTTTATAATTTAGGTGAAACTATTGGTCAGTTAATGACCTTATCACTAAACACAGTGTTTAATTGAGTTTTGAAATGGCAGCAGTACAGCAAGTTCCTCAAAAATCAAGCCACTTGATTTCCATTTATGCAGATGCAGAGAGTTTTACAGTGGGTTAAATTTTTCTTTTCAATTAGATTAGATATGCGATTCAGTCCCAATTTTCTTTCTTATTTCCTCAACCTTATACAAATATTCCAATAGCACCCTGCCTTTTTATGAATCATTCAAAAGTTTTTGTTCAAAGTTCTCTCCAAAATCAAATCACAATTGTTACAAAGACTATAGGAATTCAGATTTGGACTTAAGAGTTTGCAGCTTAAGTAATTTTGAAAATATTGACTTAGATATTATATCCTCCATATATATATAAGCATACATACACACACACTTGCTATGTATATATTGAAATGCTTAGGTGTTAAAAGTACAGTTAAGCAATATAGAGTAAATTGTATGTATATACACCCTAAATATATGCGTATATATACACCCTTTATAGATATAGATATACAGATAAAGATATACATATATACCCTTTATATAAATAGATAGGTATATATAGTGTCTGTACCTATAATACATATTTGTACTTTGAACACCTAAGCATTTCAATACATGTGGAATTTCTAGGAATGGAAAATAAGAAGAAAAAAACAAAAAGAAAAAAACAGCATTATTTGGAATACAGCAGGCTTATTTCAATTACATAAGCCAAGGAGAAGCTGTTGCTTCTCATGACGGGTAAGCAGCAATCCTGCTGGTTCCCATAAGAGCATGACAAGTTTGGTTCAAACTATCTTTCCACAGCAGTCAAAATAAGCACAATAAATCAGGCCACCTGGCCCAAATCAACTTTTTTTTACATATGCAGGAGGATGGAGGAAGCCTGTCCCCCAGAAGATTTTCCACCTCTGGCTCTGTCATATTGTTTCTTTAAGGGCTCTTTCTTTGAAAAGTAGAAACCAAAAGAGACACAGTCAGTCAATTACATGTACAGAGCACAATATTGTATGGCTGCTTGCCTTGCACTATAACACATATTCGTGCAGCTGAAGCATTAGGTGATGACACAGCATCTAGGAGCCAAAGTTGCTGCAGAGAGGTGAAAGAGTAGAGAGAGGCAAAGATAAAACATTGAGGCATGTTAGATAACTCCACTGTAGGTGTGCCGGTCACAGATTTCCAGCTAGGACAAGGTGGAACTGATGGATAAACTTTTGAAGCTGAGTCACACAGTCCGACAGAGGCTGATTAAATATCGTAGGTTGCAGTAATAGCTTTAGGAAATGGCATTATGCTTGTGAATATAGACTTTGGTAATAAGTGATTTAAACATTGGAAATATCAGAAGCTGAATATAGGGTGACCGTGAGACTATATATTCCCTGTTAACTGTAAAGCCAGCAGAACTCACATTATCTCTACAAAACCCCGATAAACAGCAAATGTTCCCCTTTGGCTTGATACATGCTGCTCTTAATGTGATTAAGGTTGCCAGAGCTAACTCCTACACTTGCCAGAGATTAGTACAGGGAACTGACCTTCCTTGGGCACTTTCTCTCTCTCTCTCTCTCTCCCCCCCCTGTCTTTTCAAATATACATGCAAAGCTAACTAGATAGGGGAATCCTGAGAATTTGAAATATCTACATAAAATGTGTAATATGTATAGCAGGTACCAATCTGTCGGAGTATTTAAGAAAGCTTCAGCCTCTGAATCCAATTTCCCTGAATTGCAAGTACAGTGCCTTAAGTCCTCATTGACATCCAAATACATGTGACAAATGTACAAAGTTAGAAAATACCTGCACAGTATAAATATTGAACGGGAAATTCTGTTTGTTTGCGTTTCCTTGACTCTGCTCAAGTCCACTCTCATCAAATGGCATGACGTGCTAGCAAGCTTTTGACAACTAATAAGTGGTGGGAAGGCTTGTGCCATTTTTGACAAATGGTCTGGGGCCGTTCCTGAATATAACATAGTAAGGCTTTAGAAATCAGTGCAACCAATTATAGCAGCAATAATAAAAGTTGCTACCCCACACACATATTTTACACACAATGTCAAGTTAATATGTAAAATGCATTTCCCTGAGAGGGAAAGATAAATAAATAAATAAAAATTGTCACCTCGACATGCTCAAGAAAGCTAAACATTGGACTTCTATTTGCAGATACTGCTTGCATTGGACCGTTTCTTGCATTTCTATAGCTGTACTTTCTTCCTGCAGTGATCACAAGTACTTAGGAATTTACTGGAAATGCTGAGCTAAAAGGTAGAACAGATTTTCTTACATTATAAGAAAAAAGGTTAGAACATATTCCTAACTGCTCTTTTGGTAGATACAACTATTGTTTTGACCATTCTGGTAATTAACATTAAGAAATTAAAGAAGTCCATAGTTATAATCTTATTCTGCCACTTATTATTTGCAAGTCAATGCCTATATTCATGTCTAAATTCACTGAATGACTGTCTATGAAATTCGTAGATTTACTTGATTCCTGTTGTATCACTATCCACATGAGAGCTTAAAAAAAAAAAGAGACCTGGTCTCATAAAATACAGCAGATGTTTTATCAACAAGGCTGAAGGAACTAGGATGTTGCCTAAAGCTTAGAATAACCTTTAGTGAATTGGGCTTAGAGGCCTGGAGAGGATATTGAATGTGAATCACCATTTGAAAATGAAAAGGTGGTGTTCATTTGCACACAAGGTTAAAGTGACCTAAACAATTTAAAGTTCTTTCCTTCCCTTGCTGATTTTAGCTCTGCTCTGGCAAAATGTTCTGAAAATGATAGGGATATTGATATTCTGCAAACAGATAACAGAAAGTAAAACAACCCAAGTAAATGTGCCTTTGTGTTTAGGATTGTATTTAGGATCTTTGTAATGTTCAAAAGACTTGACAATGATTTGCAGAGGCAAGAAACCTTTCAGGCCTAAGTCTTAACAAAGTCAATGGCAACAGCATAGCTCTCCCTAATGTAAGATTTTGAACATTCTTTTCCAAATAAACAGCGTTTATTATATTCTTACATGAAAAGAGAGGGAAAATTGTACACTTAATACTCTGATACAGTAATTCCTTTTAGTATTAAAATACTATCAGAGGGGATACATTTTCAAAAGTTAGTCATCACCAGATCCTTGAAGATGCCTTGTTTTTGTTTAACCTCCATTGGCAACTATTATCTGAGCACTTCTCTTGGCCAGTTCTACAAGCGCCTCTTGAGTCGTGTTAGGTGCGTGCACACACACACACCTGAAAACGCTGAGCTCTGACAAACTAGTGTCAGTGAAAGTTGAGCAGTTAAGAAATAATGTTATTTCTTAAAATGCCCAGAAATGAGTGGATTTATTGTTTTTCTTTAAAATATCAAAGGACTCAAATATCTTGTTAAAAATAGAATTAAAGGTACTTTTTTAAAATATTAATACTTAAAAAAAAAAATATTTTGCAATTCTAGCAAAACTCACACCTTCTGCAAACAGGTCCAGTGGCCTTGTAGGACATGATATTCACCTGGTCCAGCCGTTTCACTGCCCAGGCACTCCTTGTGCACCAGCAGCCCTGGGAACCAGGGCTTGCCTCTGAGACTACATGCTGTAGGAGGAGGGTATTGGGGTTAAAGGAGGTACTGAAGAGGGTCTTTGCACCTCCCTTGCTTTCATCCCCTTGGTCTCCCACCACCTGCTCCACACTCTGCACCAAAGCTACTCTCCCTCCCCAACTGGTTGTGCTCCACCGGTGTGTCCTGCTGCAGGGGACAGAGCGTGCTGCGTAGACAGATACGAAAGCAAGAGGCAGGTATCACAGCAGTACCAATGTCTAAAATTTTCTGATTAAGTACCTTTAGATTTGCTTAGCCACCGTGATACTTCTAATTCTTTGAAAGAACAACTCATTTGAGAAGTTTGTTTTATGAAAAAAAAAAAAAATAGTTATAACATCCTATGTGTTATATGAATCTGAGACTTCTATAATTTTTCCTCTGAGCTTTTCCCTCCCTCCTGTAAGCACGCACAGCTTAGATATTCACAGTCAGGTTATTTTAAATCATGAAAGACATGTCAGAAACATATATTCTAACTAAATTACTGAAGAAAAAAAATCTAAACCCCCACAATTTTTATTGTCCTTTTTTTACCTTTTAAACCTATTAAATAGAAAGTAATTGCTATCCTAAAAAGCGTATTTTACAAAACTATGACCACAATCATAGAATTCAGCCTCATAAAACAATCCTATCTTTTAACCGTAATAATATAAACAGGATTTTATCAGGCACAATGGGTAATAATGGTGATGGCACACTTTAGAAAATTTTACTGATCCAACATTTTTTGGTGTCTGTATACTGCCAATATATAATTTATAATTCTATGTCCTTTCTGAATTATTAATTTATTAATTATGACCAATAACTGACTTTGCCAAGAACTGCATAGAAAAATAACTGACAAATTTCCAAAGGGGAGAAAACGTATTTATTCGGCATGAACAGTTGTAGTTTAAAACATTAAAGCAATGCTACTATAAAATGAAATATATATGGAGAAATCTGGGGCTCAACTGAGATAAGAAATAATGATTAAGAAAAAAAAAAACAAACTGTGAAGGCTCTTACTTGTCATGAGGGTTAAGATAAATCTAGTAAAGAAAAAAAGCCCAAAAGAGTTTGTCAAATTAACACTGACAGTGATGTATTTTTGCCCAGCTAACAACTATAAATATGATTTCCAGGTGCCATAACATCACAAGTTCTGTGAAAGAAATCAATGGGAAAATGAAGAGAGTACTCAAAATTGAGACATTTTTGTTACAGTATTTTTCTCTAAGTTACCAAATCATGTAAGTGTTGAGGATCCAGGTAGAAAACAGTCACTTCATCTCACCGTTTCTCTGTCTCACACCCCCTGTCTATGTTCCTTAAATGAACTATAAGTTTTTGGTAAAAGTATTCCTTTAAACAGGTGTGCTACAGCCGACCCCTTTGTGGGTTTCTTCGCTACAAAAAAATAGTTCAGTTTTTTGCTTTAATACTGCTGACATCTAATGTAACTGTGCTCCTTGTACCTTTGCATGTACCATTCCCCAGGGAAGCATGCCCTGGCCAGCGCCTGCTTAGAGGCTCCTGTTCCTCCCTCCTGCAGATGTGCAGGACAAGGACCTGTCCAGGTACAAAAGATTTCTAGTGTAGATTAATACCATACAAAGCTTTGATCAAGCAAACTGGGAAAGTCACTACATGCAGCTTGGCACCATTAACAAAATGTGATTATCTTCCAGCTGTATTTAATAATCACTTCCCACTACTGAAACATTACATTACAAATACTCTGGGAGAATATGGTAACCTTAATTATCTCACTACAGTTTGGACAAACAATTTTAATCTCCAGTTGTAAAAGCACACTTACATCTTGTCCTTGTTGTAGGACAGAATTTTTTACTTTTCTTTTAAGATTAACTTAATTTAATTATTTCTCAGAGGAAATAATTCAGTATCACACTAATACAGGTGTTTCAGCACAAAAAAACCCCATAAGGGCAATCAAAAATACAGACACAAAATACAGTGCAAAAGATATAATAAAAGCTGCTTTTGTATAGGTGCCTTCTTTACATGTGACAAGCCACTTATTCAAGCAATCATTTATTTCTGAATTCTTATTACTGCATACATACATTTTCCTATCTTTTCCTATTCCCCACTGAATTATTAGAGAATATTGTATTATCCCCCTACAAGGTCAAAACTCTCTGATCCGTCAGGGACCAAAGTCTCATGGAACTACTTTTACACTCTTGAATCATTACCACCTAAATATTATACTAATTCTCACTATACCCATTTAAATCACAGTTTTTGTTATCTATGGCTAACAGAAAACCTGCAGGTATTGCTTACAGGCTTAAATTTACAATGGAATTTAATGAATTAATTTTTCCAACCTGTGTATACCCACAGTTAGGACTTGCTCTCCTCTCTTCTAGAACTTTTCAACTCTCCCATCCACTCTTTTTGCTTTACTGTAAATGGGCTCACCAAGGTCTTCATCTCCTTCTTGCCCTCCCTGCAGGCTCTGCTGTATTATAGTGCTTACCTTGGGCTCCCATCACTTTGCTCATTCACTTTTGTTTGCTTATTCTTTCACCATTTCCTTGAATTTCATATCCCCACTCTTCCACCTTGTCTTCCTATCAGGTGTAAGTAGTCATTTAACATACAGAAGTTTACCGATCACGGTGTTTGAACATAACAATTTCTATCAGCTTAAGAGCTTTGGACCCTACGTGACTGCCTCAAATTCCTCCCTCTTTCAGTTAAATGGTTCAAAGATATCTTTAAGGAGCACAATGCTCTTGTAAGACCTTATTTTTATATACTTTGAGTAGATATTTTGTGTTCTTCTTCCTACACCAGCTTTAAGAAAGACTTTTTCTGTTGTTCAACCTGTAGAGTTTTTTTAACTGTAGTTAAGGTGTAGCTCTCCATTTTCCTAAAACTTAAGGTAATTTATATTAAAGTAAAAAAAAGCATAGCTTGATGCCAAAAGCAAAACACACGTATATGCAAAAACACATTTTGCCTGACCAATTTATCAGCAGAAAATACAATATTAAATGAGATCTCAATCTTGTAGCTATCTAACTTCTTAGACATTAAAGTTACATGAATACATACATTTTTTGTACATGAAGATTCTCTGTAGTTCTGATGGAAACCTCTGGTGCTGATTTTAAAATAGTGTCTGCAAATACGTTCTCAGTGGCTTGACTAACACAGTTGTCAGCCAGATGGTTTCTGTTACAAAGGTGGATGAATAATTCATTATTATTCATGCAGTCTAACAATTTAGGTTTTTTCTGTTCATGAACTTTTCATGAAATTTTCTGCACTCTTTAGGCAGAACCACTCAAACCTCACTGCAGCATGCACTTCCTCCTCCTCATGTAGTCCTTCAGTGATGAATGCTCAGGCTTGGAGCTGTGCTCATTAACTGTACAGCTTGAGTGGCCCTGTTTCTATTCTGTGATTTATGTAATTAACCAACACCACATAAGGTTTAAATTTCAAAATCAAATAAATAAATAGAAACTTGCTTTTGGCCAACAAACAACTATTCAAGCTTAAAATTTAATTTAATCAACATTCACACCAATAAGTGCTGAAACATTTGTGGAAATTAAATATGAAGAAGTTGGTCCCCTAAGGAAATGGCATAGTCCTGCTTCTTCTTCCAGCTGTAACCTTGGAAATCTGCTTTTCCAAGGGAGTTTTTTTCCTCAAGGAAATACAGAGCCAATGACTTCTGAGAAGACAAAACAGGTTATTTTGTCTTGTAGTTTCTTTCAGACTCTCTGCACCATCTTTAGAGAAAAGAAGGGTGTTTATTTTCTCCATCCCCTTTTCTACATTTCAGTTTATCACTCCTTTTTTTTTCTATTATGTTATGGCTATCAAATAAAGACTAAAATACTTCACAGCAAAACAGAGGATTTACCATGCTATCCTAAATCAACTAATTTCTATCCTCCATCACTGCTTTTTTTTTTTTTTTTTTTTTTTAACATAGCAAACCTTTTCCTGCTTTTCTTGGCAAGGATTTTATACCGGCATTTGATGGCAATTTGAGAGGAAGCAGATTTTTCAGTGGTGGATCTGTAGAGCTCAATTTAAATCAACATACCAATACCCTTTATATTGACTGAAAATCTGGCTATATGTTTCTAAATCATGAAAGGAGAATATAAGGTCCTTAAGACATAGCTCCAGGACACCATTTTACACCTCCATTCTGCAAAGCAGGATATTTCGTCCTTCAGTATCTTCTCCCTCTTCATGTTTTGCATTGTTATTTTTGTGTAACAGCTAGATTTCAATCCTTGCTGAGTATGAATGGCTTCTTATGTTTCTTATGTAACCTGTAGCCTCAGATCACCCTGATGTGTATGACATCTCACATCATCTAAGCAGTCAGACTGTAAGTATTGCCCATTATACAAAAATACAAGGATTTGTCCTTTTAAAGGCTAGGCTGATAGGTGTCTTGGATTTCATTTTTGTAAATTAATGAAGACCATTTAGAATTACTTTTCCACACTGATAACACTTTTAATCACCAATCTGGATCATAGTCCGTAAAGTACATTTTAAATTATTTAATAAAAATCATATGCCCCTTCATTGGCTCCCTATCTGGTTGAGATGGCATATAGAATTTTATGAAAAAATTTTAGAGGTTTTATTCAAATAGCGGTATAATCCTGCTTGCTTAAGAAAACTCAGAAGTGCTTTTAAATAATTCTCCATGCATTAGCTTTTGAACTGTAAAATTAACATTATATATATATATTTAGGTAATAAACACACACATGCATTGGCTAATATTCATCATCAATTGCAATAACAGTTTTGAGTGTTCTAATTATAAACTAAACACACTATGAATATTAACAATTAGCAAATTTTGCATAAATTGTAATATCAATACAGAACAAAAAAGAACTACAACAACATCACTAGGTAATCAGGGTGTAAACATCACTTTTCACTAATAAAACTCATTAAATTTTGGGAAAATTATCTTGATTAGTTCAAGCGTAATTTAGGGAAGACTAACCTGAGGTTCAGGAAAAGAATAAAGAGAAGGGAGGAAGACAATACATGAATTAGAATTGAAAAATGCTTTATGAATATTAATTTTGATCTATTCTTTTAAAGAAGCCATTTTTCCTCCGTCAATGCATTTTCTCATGTGGGATATGCAATATTATTTCCAGCTGTCTTATCTCTGAGTTCATCAAACCCAAAATTAAATCAATGATGGAAATTTTTATAATATGCTACCACACAAGGTACTTATTTTCTCCGTAAAGTTTTCAGACTCAACCACTCCGAGGGTTAAATGACACTCTTTAGGCTAGGTTTTGGGGCTGCAATATATAGTTCTGTTCCCCAGAGCCAATCCCAGAAAGCTGAGTCAGACACTTGGATCTCCAATACAGAACAGGAAAGAGTCACAACCTTCAGCATGGAAATCTAAACACATGAAAGGATGCAAATATATAATATAAATAAATAATAGCATGAAAGCTCTAAATTGACATTGTGTCCCACATTACTTCCAGGCAAGCTGCTTCATACTTGTGAGACCTGCTGTACTCTATTTTTTCCTTTTTTTTTTTTCTCCCCCCCTTTGAGGGTAAATGCCTACAGCTATTATTTCAAAGAATCAAAGAAGGCTCATTATTTTGTTCCAAGCTGCTAATGTCCACTTTTTTTAAATATAGCATAATAAAGTATTCATCTAATAAACTCTTCAGGAGACAAGAAGTGGGGAAGGTTCAAACAAAGAAGCAACAGGGAAGAAAATTCTCACTGTCCTCCCTACAAAATATATTTTAGGAAAAAAAAAAAAAAGAGTTCTTCAAATTGTATTTCTTACTCCAGTAAATATTGGTACACTTCCTACAAAGATTGTCAAATCTAAATTCCAGATGAATTTTGGGAGCAGGAAACCCAGTTCTCCCATTCTTGGATTAATGTCTCAGTACTAGATTACAGAACGGATATAAAGAATTCCTGGAGAATGATGCTTGCTGTCTTTCTGATGAAACAGATTTTGCACATTTCAGGAAAAGGTGTAGCAGTTTCCTACCCCTACACTTCACCTTTATTCTAGAGGCTGTAGCAGTCTTTGAGAACTCAGAAACATGCAGAGAAATCACTTTGGTCATAGTAAATGCTCTTAAAAATTATTAAATAATAGGTGGACAGCTCATCATCACTCCTTTAAAAAAAAAAAAAATCATTAATTTTGCAAGTCCATCTTCAGACATTCACCAAGAACACTTTTCACACTAGATCTTACTGGAGACCTGGAATAAATTTCTTTCTAGATGCTGTTTGGCTTCAGGTAGCACCTGGCTATGAGCTTTCTCAGCTTATAGCATGCATGCAAGCAGAACTCTAAGAAAATAGAAAACCTTTCTGTAATACAAGTAGCACCTAGCAGCAACAGGAGAGAGTTTATGGACATTATAAACTTACACATCTCAAATACATGAATCATCCTGTATTATGTCTAACTCCTTTATTAGATGTAGGTTCACAGATGATACCCTAAAGACAGACTTTGACCTTTATATATTTCCAGCACTTCAAGTACATAAAACAAATAGAGTATCAGATATTCATAATTATGCTTATTCTAGTTGAAGGGTATTTCTTTAAAAAATTTTGTAAAGGTGACAGAAGAGCATTTCCAAAACACATGGTTAGACTAGACTAGACTAGACTAGACTAGACTAGTTCAGTCGCAAGGGACACAAATGATCATGTAGTCAAACTGCCTGACCACTTCGGGGCTGACCAAAAGTTAAAGCATATTATGAAGGGCGTTGTCCAAATGCCTCTTTTTAAGGCACTGACAGACATGGGGCATCCACCAGCTCTCTAGGAAGCCTGTTCCAGTGTTTGACTACCCTCTTGATAAAGAAATGCTTCCTCATGTCAAATCTGAACTTCCCCTGACACAGCTTTGAACCATTCCCATGCATCCTGTCACTGGATCCCAGGGAGAAGAGATCAGCACCTCTTTCTCCACTTCCCCTCCTCAGGAAGCTGTAGAGATCAATGAGGTTGCCCCTCAGCCTCCTTTGCTCCAAACTAGACAAACCCAGAGCCCTCAGCCACTCCTCACAGGACATGCCTTCCAGCCTTTCCACCAGTTTTATTGCCCTCCTCTGGACATATTCAAATACCTTCACATCCTTCTTAAACTGTGGGGCCCAGAACTGCACACAATACCCAAGGTAAGGTCACACCAACGCTGAATACAGCGGGATAATCACCTCTTTTGACCAGCTAGTTATGCTGTGTTTGATGCACCCCAGGGTGCGGTTTGGCCCTCTTGGTTCCAGGGCACACTGCTGGCTCATATTGAGCTTAGCGTCAACCAGCACCCCCAGATCCCTTTCTGCAGGGCTGCTCTCCAGCCACTCCTCTCCTAATTTATACTTGTGTCTGGTGTTCCTCTGTCCCAGGTGCAGAATTTGGCATTAGTTCTTGTTAAATTTCATGCCATTGGTGATTGACCAATGCTCTAATCTATCTAGATCCCTCTGCAAGGCCTCTTGTCCCTCAAGAGGATCAACAGCACCTCACAGTTTAACATTGTCAACAAGTGAAGATACATGACAATTTCAGATCTTCTGTGTGCTTCCAAATCCAGAAGCTGCTACCTCTTAGTGCAGCAGGTGAATTACCATGGAATTATATAAGCTTTTTTGTTTTGTCTTACTTAAAAATTGTATTTTATAAGCCCTTCTCTGAAAGCCAAAATATTTTCAAACATGAGCTGCTAAGACATCTCAGTACTCAATATATCTTCAGAAAAGAATGGGTATTCCAGAGTCTGTTTCATGTTTTCTTTTATGCTATGCCTACCCCACTGGTGTCAATGTGGAATAGCCTAAGATCTGCACTAGTACATTATACTTGTAAAAGACATGGTTCAGAATATTCATTACTGACCATTTGCTACATATCCAATTTTTAACATGTGGGAATGTGCAGCAAAGGCAATTATTTCAGAAAACCAGAATGAGAACAAAGAATGGAAACACTCATATCCAAGCAGGCTGACAGAACACATAATGTTCTCCATACCAACTTTATGCATGACCCAGTAATTGGAGCATCCCAAAATTTTTCTTTTGGATCACTGAGAGCTTATACACAGCTTATTACATATGACACATTCACAAACCTCCCAAATGGATGGAATTCTTGTTTTGAACACCTTATTACTTTTCCTCTCTTTCTCCCAGAAACACTGAAGAAAACTGCCAACACGGCAGAAATACTGTCAAGGGAGATATTTAAAGTTAGCCTATAGATGTGACAGTACTGATTAGGTTTAGTTTAGAGATAATGAACTAAATTCTTCCATGTTGCAAAAAGATAGGCCAATTAAAGTTCCCTTCTTTTTGAACTGATTCTACAGTTTAATGGGCACATGAAACTTCCATTAACAATAATGGGAGTTCTGTGCACGCACTGGGGGGAAAATAAAGCTCTGTAGAGTTTTTTCCCTTATAAACAGCATGAAGCAAATGGAGAATGATACTAATCTCAAAGAAGTCATGCAAATTGCAGTATCCTGAATGAGAACAAAATCTGGGAGAGCAGTCCTGGGGCACAGGGAGTAAAATTAAGAAGGAGTGAAAAACACACAAAACTAAACAAGACAACTAAGAAGGTCAGCTCAACTAACAGTAATGTGGGAGAGTTGGTCCAGACCACTCTGAGACTGAATATCTATAAAATACATAATGTAAACAGAGACATTAAAAATGTTTTAAGACAAAATTAAAGAAAAAATGGAAATAACATGCTTGACAATGAGCTGAAAATCAGTGATTTATAAAGCACCTGAGGATACACTGAAAGAGCCAGTACATCTGCACAGTGCAGACATTAATAAAAAAAGACACTCGTAGTATTATTTTTAGGTTACAGTAACCATTTTGTTAAGGTGTTACCTTGATTGACTGAGGTATTAATGAGCTTCCACCTTACAGATCTGAAGCTTGTTCATTCAGCTGGATCATACCACATCCAGTTCCAGTAACTAGCAGTACTCTAACTTGTAGATCAAATGGATAAAAACTAGTGTTCATGTTCCATATTGTTCTATTTTTGCATTTAATTCTCTATGCTTATGTTGCAGTAAATAACTAACTGGAGAAAAAGTTATTCCCTGTCTGTGTCTTTGAGGGTGAAAGAGCCTCTGGAGTTAAGCACCCTACCATGATGGTATACTTGCAAATAAGGCTCATAGGACATGGATGAATCTAGTAAAAAACATTGAGGTAAAGACTCCAAGGGTCAGGATGAACATAGGTTATCTCAGCTCTTGCTAACACAAGTAAATCAGGAGGATTAATACACTTGCAGAAATAATTTTTGAGATGCTTATTTTATAATGGGAACTCAACATCTACAGGGATTCTGCAGAGTTTCTCTGATAGTGCCATTGGGAAGTCACGAATTAAAAATCTAATTTAGCTGCATTTTATTTTCATTTTTCTTAAATGAAACCAAAGAAGTCTACAGTCAATCAGTGCATAAAATGTATAATGTACTACATTCACATTTCATTTGCACAGTTTTTCTTGAATTACAGTTATCAGGAAAAAGATCATAACCTGAATGTCAGTTCCTGGAACCCAAATAAAATGCTTAATTGCTACAGTGTGTATTATAACTTTTATAATGTATTTCTATAATGACTTTCCATTTTGATGTATTTTCTCGTGCTTTTTAAATTCAAAAGGGTTATGACTAAAATATCAATACTAAGCAATTTGTCCTTTATATATCTCAGAGATGGTCTTGTAGGGGCCTTTTCTATTTTCCCCTATAGTTTTGGTTGGTTATGATCCTTTCCAACAGAATTGGTTTGTATTTAGAGTTGGTATTACTGCTTACACAGTATTTCCTTTGCTAAGTGGTTATTTTTACTACAATATTTATCATATCTTCTGAAATATACAGAAAATATGGATTATAAAGACTACTTTCCTACCCTTTGTTCTTTTAAAGATCATTAGTATCGATTTTCTCTAAAACTATGGTTAAAATCCTCTTTAAAACAAAAACAAAACCAAAAAAACCTTTTTTTTTTCTGAAAACCTGACATATACTCTTTCCCATAAATCGCATGCATGCACAAACATATATTCAAAATGTACACCATATACATATTGCATATACACACGTACTTCTGCTGGGTTTTTAGACTATGTATGTTTCTGCCCTTTATGACATGCTCTTTGGAACTTGATGATTCATGTTGTATTATTAACCCCTTTATGAGACACGAAAACCATAGTCAACTGAGCATATTTATTTAAAGTATCCATTCTTAGAGACATACTTTAACATTGCTTTCATACACATCTAAGTTTAGAATACATTGAGATCGAAAGAGGGAGAAAGTAAAAACCCAGAACTCTCCCTTGGCAATATCTCATGCTCTAAATGTGATATTTGATTCTAAAATGCTTCATGCTTCATGCTTCTGCTACAAATTTTGTAATTACCATTAAGAGCTCCAGACCAAGAAACTTTTTCGATCTTTATAGAAAATGGTAAATGCACTCAAAAAGATACTGCAAAGTTACTTAAACTTACTTAACTCTGTTTTCAAAGATTGTGTGTAAGATCGTGGCTGACATTTACAGCCAGCTCAATTCCCATGCAAAAACCCATGATTCTGTATTAGAAAAGTGAACATATACAGAAAAAAGAAAGAAAAAAAAAAAAAGGCAACTTTAGAAGTAACATGCAAAACATTACTTTTTGAAAACCAATTTAGAAAATCTATGGACAGTACCTATGAATCAGAAAGCACAGAAAGTAAAACCTAATGTATATTTCTTAAAAGACTATTAAATACCATCTGAAGGATAATGATGAAAGAAACACTGAAAAGAGTATCACAAGAAGACAGATCCAATTCTGTGCAGGTCAACCAAAATGCTCACAGGAAGAAAAAAAAATAGAAAGAGCAAAGACTGAAGATTTTATCTATAGCAGAAACACCGGGCAAGAATTTTAAGAAAAAATGTTTTTCAGAAATTGAAGATTGTATCATTAAAGGGGAAAATAAACAAGCTGTATGTGTGTACACATACAGTATATGACACCATGTATTACGTCTCTTTTCTTTTAACATCCTTTTCTCCCTTTACTCTTCAAAACCTTTCTGCAACATACATGCTGTTACCTTCTTTCACACAGATGCTCTTAACAAACTGACATAATATTCAACTACTAAGAGTGTCAAAGGAAGACTGAGACAACTTGTTCAAGATTCTAAGTTTAAGGCAAAAAAACTAAAACATATCTTTCTGCCAGAGGTATACTATGGTCCAGATGATGCATGAAAAACATCTGTCAGTGTAGTTGAGAAGTGAGGCTGTGGACAAGGAGAGAGGTTGAGCAATCACAGTAACCCAGCTCTTTCACAGCAAGGGTTCAGATTGCAGTATGCCAGGACTCACCTGGATGATGCACTCCTCACATATTGCTGCCCTAGAAAACCTATAATCTCCATTCATGTGTTCCTCTGTAGAAAACATAACCATACATTCCTGCCACACTCAAGCTTTGCTCTAAAGCACATCATGTCCCACATTTCCTTAAGCTCTTAATAATCATATAAACCATAACTTCATTGAACACGTGTGACCACGCTCACGCACTCTCTCTTCAGCCATAGTTTCACCTTTCATAGCAATATTAATCTGAGAATGCAAAATTTTCCAGACCACAGAACTATGAGCCATCAAATCTATATTTATCCTCAGTCTGAGACTTTAATGCACTATAAAACACATCTAAATCCATTAACCAATGTCAGATGATCTACCTTGCTCTGAAGCACACCAGACCTGTGTGGACCACATTTGGGAGACAATTAACAAAGCTAATACTTTCACACTGAGTTTAAAATTTAACAAGTGGACTTTTTTTTTTTCCATCAAACAAAAAAAATTAAGAAATTTATCTTCTACAAATGCAGGATTGAAATCATAAACCCATTCAACTGAATGACTGAATTCTGGGCAGTTTCAGTGGGACTGCTCCAAACTGGTATCTGCGCAAGGTTACCAAAGGTTCCCCTTGCAGGGAGAAGACTGATTAATTAGCAACTACTGCAGATGAAGATGTCCTGGTTTCATTTGGGATAGAGTTAATTTCCTTCCTAGTAGCTGGTACAGTGCTGTGTTTTGGATTTAGGATGAGAACAAAGTTGATAACACACCGATGTTTTAGTTGTTGCTAAGTAGTGCTTACACTAGCCAAGGACTTTTCAGCTCCTCATGCCCTGCCAGCCAGAAGCTGGGAGGGGGCACAGCCAGGACAGCTGACCCAAACTGGCCAAAGGGCTATTCCGTACCATATGACGTCATGCTTAGTATATAAACTGGAGGGAGTTGGCCGGGGGGCGGCAACCTCTGCTCGGGAACTGGCTGGGCATCAGTCAGTGGGTGGTGATGCATTGTGCATCACTTGCTTTCTATATTGTATTATTATTATTGTTATTGTTATTGTTATTGTTATTATTTTCCCTTCCTTTTCTGTCCTATTAAACTGTTTTTATCTCAACCCATGAATTTTACTTTTTTTTCCCCGATTCTCTCCCCCATTCCACTGGGGGGTGGGAAGTAAGCGAACGGCTGTGTGGTGTTTAGCTGCCTGCCGGGTAAAACCACGACAGAAGGGCAGAAAGATTTAAGAGACTGAGGAAAATATACTCCACTGTCTTCCTTATTGTCATTTAGAAATGAAACATTACACAACCCTTCTAGAATAGTCTGCTACTGTACTATGCAATGAAGACTTTGGCCTGCTTACTCTGCTCTATTTGAAGGCAGGGGCCTCAGGAGTCATATTAGCCTAACTCTTCCCAAATCTTCAGACAGAGCAGAGTCTGCTTTGCCCCAGAGCTGCCTAATTCCATTAAAAGAATGGGAATCCCAATGATCTTTGCCTCTTGCCTCCACAAAAGAGATGACTTAGCCCTTAGCATCTTGAATTTTATAAAATGGATTGCCTGTTTTACTAGATGAGATTACCTAGCCAAACACACTCAGGAGAGATATTACCAGAGTCTCTAAACACAATGGTGGTACAGGCAGAGAAAGTACAAGGGAGGGAAAAACGTATTTAACCTAAAGAACAACACTGGCTCAAGAAATTTATCTAAACAAGCTGGAAAAGGTAAGCAAAACTAGTTCCACTTCAGGAAACACAGGCAAATAAACCAACGGACTTTAAGTGGCAAATTTATGAATCAGATTATAGGGATCTGTTGCCTACAAAATACAAAATTAACCTCAATGGCCCAGGAACACGCCTTTACAGTTCAATGTCCAATATTTCTGTCCTGATTTTCTTAAAAAGATCTTTTTACTGGTTACTAATTAAAACCTGGCATCTCCATGTGCACAACATTTAAATGAATACCCAGTTAAGTCAGTTAGACTCCTTGTTTGGGGACTATCCGCATAAGATAATTATATAACATTATAGTTTTTTAAAAATAAAAATTGTAGTGGGTTTTGAGTTTATGAAGGAATTGTCAGTACTTCAAGGTCATGTCCATAACAGAGGCTCTATATCGTTTCTCAGAAGCAGCAAGTCAGCTGATGTAATAGCATTACTAGTATTTGATTCTCTTCTTGTAATTCATCTGCTGTGAAATCAGTAACTTCTGATTTAGGGTGAGAGTAAATAACTATATTACACACATTGACCTACTTGCTCTGTCACAAAGCAAGGAAACTGGATTATCTGCAATGGGTACTCTAGGAAACACAGACAGGTAGTTTATGCCCTAAAGGAGCATACTTACATACAGGGTTTAATATTTGTGGGGGTCAAGCTGAATAATCCCACTAAGAGTTTTCTTCTGCTAAGACTTCCTATTGCATGAAGTATCATCCACTCACTTACAACCCTTATAAAGTTATATATATGTATGAAATTTGTAAATCTATAGGTTAATCCTAGATTATAACTTGAGGTTAAAATTGTTCTGGCCATATTAATTTATTTTTATAAAAACTTGAACACCTTTTGGGAGTATTATGGAGTGGGAATGGGACTAGGCAACTGCTATATGACTATGCTGACTCAGAACTCATGCCCATAGGTATTGTTTCTAGGAATCAAAGAAGTTTTTTCCCCAAAATAAATGGTCACCTACAATATGGCCTCCTGGGGGGAGAAAAGAAAAGGAGAGAAAAGAAAAAAAAGATAAAGAAAAAAAAAAGTTAAACTGTTTAGGAGGGCAAATCTGAACCTGAGAGGCTTGGTAGAAGTTGTAACTTAGCTCCTGATAAAAGTTTTTTTATTGTGTGGTAGTTGTCAGTCCATCATGCAAGCAAAGCTGGGATACTGAAATATAGTGTCAATGTACAATTTAAACTCACTCTGAAAGAAAAATTGCAGTTATTATTGACAGAAATTGTTTAGCAAGTACTGCATTACAATAATTACACTAAAACAATATTTGGGCTGATAAAGAAGTTGTTAATGGTTATGAAGCGAACCACGCGGCACAGTATAAAGCTTAGGAACACAAGAACACTGGGCACAAATGCTGTCCTCTGGAAACAGTTATGCTGATGGCCTGAATGAAAGGAAGAGGAAGAAAACTCATAGAAGAAAGTCATATATTGTATATCACAAATATCTGTAGTCTTTACATTTAAATCATTGTCGTGATTCACTCACAGCTAGAGAAGACCAAACATGGTAGTTGTGCAGGGAAAACAAGGTGGTAGCAACCATAGTATTCTACTCACTGAGAAGAAATGAAATTTCATGAAAAACTGATTGAAAAACTTCAGTCTAAAAACATTTCTATCTGGACATACTTAATTCCTACCATTTTTCCTTTTTTCATTCATTAAAAAAGCAGATTTTTACCACATGAAGGGTGCTGTGGAAAAAACGTTGATTTTGACTGAGAGCTGGATGTCTGCTCATGTTTGTTAAAAACCTATTTTCTCTCTCTAAACTCCTATCTTTCAAATCATGGGATAGCTACAGCTTCAACGCTAAGTGTATTTGACTTTTGCAAAATAAATATTAGTTAACAAGGTATTCTGTTTACAGAACTAGAGCTTAAATGAATATCTGCTTCTAGAATTACTCTAAAAATAATGATTGATATAACTTTAATAGTCTTAAGTAATGCCCTAATCCATTCCAAGAGACTCTTCACAGATGAAAGCATTACTTGTCTGGGCAAGAATAAAGAAACAGACTGACACTATTTATCGAACACACTTATAGCATTTATTAATGGGGAGAAAGTAATTACACTGACAAGATAAGAGAGAAATGAAACATTGAGTTAGACTCTTAAAGATATAATGTATGTAACAGAACCTGATAGGTAAATAGTAATTCCAAAGTCATGTCTTAACACCCCATTTATAAATCTTTCATAACAAGAATTTGTTTTTAAAAACTGAATATCTTATATAGAAAAAATAGGATGAAAGGAAAATGGAAGGTTATCGTCATGTAGCTATTGTACAAATGCTCTTAGTTTCAAGTTTAAAATGTTCTTTGGCCATAAACCAAAGCTCTCAGAAAACTTTTTAATCTAAAAATAAAACAGCTTCCAAACTTGGTAAAAACAGGACAAAGAAGGAAGGATAAAAAGCTGTCTGTTCCATGGGTCAAACCTAATGTAATTTTGTAGATCTTAATGTTTCATAGAAATATAGAATCATAAAATCATAGAATAGTTTGGGTTGGAAAGGACCTTTAAAGGTCACCTAATCCAACCCACCTGCTGTGGGCAGGGACATCTTCAACTCGATCAGGTTGCTCAGAGCCCCGTCCAACCTGACCTGGAATGTTCCC